>NC_136696.1:26216340-26591340 GCF_947650265.1 Symphodus melops | reverse complement strand
TTTTCACACGAACGAAAAAAAGAAAAAAAAAACTCCTGATAATGTTCAGAAGATTCCACGGTGAACACAAACAGCTGATTTTTTTTAAAAACCCAACTTTATGAAACGTTTCCGTGTGGAGTCAGGCAAATGTTTGAACACAGCAGGAAATGTTCAAGGCCGTTGTTTCTATTATTGGGCGACCATCACCGTCCAGCAGCGAGCGTCTTCACAAACTAATGAGTGAAAAAAAAAAAGAAAAAAAGAAGAAGGAGCAGAGCTAACGAAAACCAGATCAACTAAAGATAAACGCTGTCAACGTGGATCAAACTTAAATACAGAATTGTGCACAAGGTGTTTAAGCTGTGAAATCACGTTAGCAACGTTTTGTTTCGTTAGCCAATCAGGACGTCATGGAGGAGTGCAGCGTTTGCTTTTCAGCTCAGTCCACTTTTACAAACATTTTCAATGTTTTTTTTTTTTTTTACAACTTGTGCAGTTTGTCTGCAACTTTTGATGATGGAAAACATTTTTTTTCGAAACATTTGGTTTCTAGGACTACGTCCCATCGACCGTTTATAAAGAGTTTGTTTTAGACGTTCTCGGTAGATAAGATCTGTTAAGAACTGTAGACAAAAAAACCTGAATCTACGTCAATGTTTTATACAGTCCATATTAAAGATAGATAAATGCATATACATAAATGAACCAAAATACTCATGAAAACTTCTGTAAGAAAAGAGCGGGAAACACTAATGGGAGCTGGAGGCGGGCCAGCACACACAGGAAGTAGGCTCAGATCACAGACTCACTTCCTGTATGGACTTTAAGTGGAGTTAACTCTGTTTAATAAAACAGCACGACACGTTGGATGAAGATGCAGCTCTGTAGCTCGTCGCTAACAAGCTAACCTGCTCATCGGCTGCCTGTCAGCTGTGTCACACAAAAGCTGTTATGATGAATCACAGAGGAATTCCTCCCCCACCAGCACAACACCTGGCCCGGGCATATTCATCAAGTCTTTTATTACTGCTTGACACCTGTGGTTTGAGAATAGCACTTATACCCATAATGGTTATCATAGAGTATATTTGCATTGAAACAAAAAAAAGAAGAAGAAAGAAACCAAAAAAAAAAACAGAAAATGAAATCACTGCTCGTTTGGGATTTCACAACACGACCCCGGTTGCCCCTCCTGCTCTACCTACTATCAGCGCACGCAACAAAAGCCCGAAAAAAAACAGCGTTTTCACTGCAAACAATGTTGCTTCATCATGCCAGTCATTAGCGTAGCATGGCTTTTGGGATGTTGCAAGAATCCTTATCTCGCTTTATTCAATTTGCATTGTGGTTTTACTGATCGAGGCCCTCATTAGCAGCTATTGACTTTGCAAAGTGGCGCGCGGGCGCGGAGGGGAGCCGAACGGCGGCGCAGCCCCGTCTCCACTCCTGGCTCTTTGAAATGATCAAAAGAGTCTCTTACCTCTCTCTCTCTCTCTCTCCCCTCTTGTGCGAGAGAGGTAAGAGGATGAATGATGTCGGAGACGCTAAACTCATTCACACTGGAACACTGCCTGAGACGCGGAGAATGAGAGGAGGAGAGGAACCTGAATGAGAGAGGAAGCGTCTCATCACGCCGTTGTCTCAAATTCGAGCAGGAGCCCGGGAGAGGGGAGGAAGACAGAGAGGCGGCGGCGGCGGCGCGGTGGAAGTTTTTATGAGAGAGGGGGAAAAAAGAGCGATTATCTGAGGAATTTTTGTTTTGTGAGACGGAGGCGCTGGCTTTCAGCACATGTTTGGACATTGTTTTGACAACAATGCGTACGCCAAAAGCAATCACGATGAGATTTATGAGTTTATTTTGTTTGGTTATATATCTTCATCTCAGACTGTAGCTCTCTTTGTGCTACTGTGCGAAACAAACACAGGACATGGATGATAATAGAAACACCTGCTCAGTGCTCTCAGCCTTCAGCCCTGCATCATGAACCGTGTGGACGCTAACATACATGTTGCAGCTTGTGTGTCACAGAGAAGCTATAGAGACTTTTCTATGTGGTAGACACTTTGCCATGCTGTCTTCTTCTTTTGCTTTGCTCTGTGCATGTTTGAAGTTTTCCGACACCCGCTTGCATACTGTGATGATGATGAGGATGAAGATGAAGTGTGATGCATTGCACTCTGCAAGCCTAGCTCATTGAGGAGAAGTTGTGTGTGTGTGTGTGTGCTGGTGTTTGGTGTGTTTCTCCTGGGGTAAGCAGGGGTCTTTTCCTGCAGGAAACCCTGCATGTGACTTTGACACGAGCGCTTAATAAAACTGAACTGATGAGATGAACGGAGACATTTCACGGCTCTTCGTCCCGCACTATCTTAAGCCCTCTGGCCTGCATGTAGCCATGGCGGTTACGCTGTAGTGCCACAGTGGCTCTCTCTCTCTTTCTCAGCTCTGGCTCTGCTTTTTCCCCATAGGCTCTGCCTTTGAGAGGCGAGGGGACAACGAATGTATAGAAAATCCTTTTTTTTTTTTCTTCTTCTTCACAATTCATGTGAGTGGTTTGTGTTTATTAACCCGGAGCTTTGCAGACAAACTTCAGCTCACTCTTTGTGAGCCGACACGTGGCTTTCTTTTTCATTATGCATGAAAACTGTCTGCAGCCTTTTGACCCTTTGACTCCGAGCTGTTTGTTTTTTGTCACGTTGGTGATGTATGAAATGAGCCAGAATGAAGCGTGGCAGCTATTAGAAACACGAGTGTATCAGACAAGCTTACCGTGTGTGCATTATAGCATGAGGCAAATGTATGCAGTCGCATGCATTAATGGGTCTTCAATCATCTTAAATAAAGCATACAGTGTGTTGCACATTGCTGCTTGTTTAGCAGATAAGTGTGAGTCAGCGGGGTTACTACAGTTCAGACGTTCTTGTCTGTTTTTAAGTGTTTTAGTGTCAGCGACGCTTCTTTGCAAAATGGCCAAACTGTCCATGAGCCGATAAAAAAAAAAAAAAAAAAAAAAATCAGTGTTAACACTGAAGCACACCATGTTAGTTCTTCAAGCTGCTTTTCTCCTCCGCCGCGTGTTGTCGTCGAGTACACACCAGCTGGCATCCCGTCCTCTCAAGAGCCAGATCTGTGTTGCTGCTGCTGGATGGACAGATGTTGCAGCCAGACTCTCCCAGATGTTTCTGCCTGTAGCATGCATGCAGACAGCTGGCTGGCGCTGATGGTCAAGCAGGCGTAATCTGGCAAACGGAGATAGCATAACCTCACTCGCTTTGGAAAAAATAAACTTGAGCAGAGACAGTAAAAGTTGAGAAAGTTAAAAGGAGTTATCAGAAGCGTCATGTGAGTGCACTTCTGTCTTAATCAATTGAATAAACCCATCAAATCAGCGGCAGGATGTCAGATATATTTGGGTTTAGCTCTGACCGACGGCACTGACGCAGCGCTATCAGCGTGGGAACCTGATCAACCCCCATTGTTTTGGGACCCCTTCACAAACAGTGGATTCCTCCTGAAGAAAGCCCCCCTTTGTCACGGCTAATGTGAGGGAAACACAGTTGCTCGGCCGGCATTCTTCTTGAAATCATAAGACAGATTCTCTCTGTGTGTCTCTGTAAGTGTGTCTGAGGCACGGAGACCAAGCGTTAGAAACTAAACTTTGGCCCCCCGGAGAAATAACTTCTCCCCCCCCCCCCCCCCCCCCGTTGCCAACATACAGTAATCAGGCCAGAATGGATTCCTTTGTCTTAAAACGAGGACAATGATGTGAAGGCAATCAGATGTCTCCACTGTTAAAAAAAAGAAGCATCTGTTCAGTGAAAGAAAACTGGAAGTGAGATAATGGTTGTCTTTATGTGGCTGTTCTCTCTCTGTGGATCTTATTCAGTGTTTTGGGCACAGCTTTGCCTCCCGGTGTATTATTTAACCTCGGTGCCTCGCTGTGGCAGTCCATACTGTACACTTCATCCTCCGCCGTGAAACCTGCTGAAAAACACAGAAGCTCATTTGTTTTGTGCACTCGTGAGATCGATAGCAGCTCGACACTAAAAAGAGGCCGGCGAGACGGATCAGCCACTCAGTCCTAATGGGACAGGCCTGGTCAGCAGGCGGCGCGAGCACACGTTCAAGTCATGATCCTTTTTTAGAGACGTTAAATGAATATGTGGTTCCAACGATTATACCAAGGCTTTAAAAAAAAATCTGCTGATGATGAAGCTCAGGAGGAGGAGGAGGAGGAGGGGAAAAAAAATGACGGGCTAATCGTTTGGTTTTCGTCCAGTTAGCACTTAAGATCACGAGCACTGTCAGATCGTCCACGGCTCCCTTTTGTCAATTTGTAATTTCGGAAATTGCGGCATTGTTTTCCCTCGGGGGGTCGACTGAATGGCACGGACTGTAGTTGGTGTTGTTTACGCTGCACATTGGCCTCCCCAGCCGCCAATCAATCTCCGAGTGTCTTGAAGAAAATCAGGTAAAAGCTCTCGTTCTCGGCCTTTTGTTTGTTCAACGTTTCTCTTTTTTTTCCGCTGATGGAATCGCTGCTAACAGCACAATAGCAGATGGTGGGTTTGCGCACAGGCAGGCCGCGGGTGTGAGACCCTAACTGTGTGTTTTACCTCAAAGACTCATGTGTCTGCTCCCCTCAGTGCTGTAAGAATATCAGGCATCACCAGGAGTAAGTCTGCGGTCGGCTTGATTGACGCGAGAGGCCTCACCAGCAGCCATTCAGCGCACATTCTTACGGGGATCTCATATCACCAGGGGTTGGCCCGAGCACTCACGGTGCCTTCCAAGGAAAATAAGCGGCGTGACATCAGGGCTTTGTTTCAGCGGCGAGGCCCCTTCTGTTTGTGTTTAATATCGCTCCGAGAGAAGTGGAAAGAGGGCCAGCCAATTTCTCTCCATGGCCCCAACCGCTGAGCCTGGAGCTTCGGCGGCAAAGCGACGGTGGTCTCGTGTGTCTGAAGGGCAACACTCTGCATCCCCCTCTCTCTCTCTCTCTCTCTCTCTCTCTCTCTCTTTCTCTTTGCTTTTGGATCTCTGCTCCCAGTAGGCTTTGCAGTTTTGACTACAGGGAAATCAGATCTCACAACACTGGGGGCCATTTAGGCCGAGGGAGCAGAGAGTAAAAACAGAGAGAGAGAGAGAGAGAGACACACGCAGAGATCGAGAAGGTGGGGATGATATGTCGAGTTATTTTGGAAGGAAACTAAAGAAAGAGAGAGAGAGTCAGAGAGATCAAAAGGGAGGAGGACAAAACGAAGACAGAGACATGGAAGGAGAGGGGAGAGTATAGATGAGGTGAGAGGAACGAGAGGAAAGCAAGAGAGAGAGAGAGAGAGAGAAAGAGAGAGAGAGAGAGAGAGGAGGGAGCCTAAGTGAAGGCCAGCCACGTCTGGGTGGTTTTCCTGAGGACAGGCTCTTTGATACTCCGGCACTCACACTCCGATGCATTTAGACAGGGGTTGACAGTGGTTACAGGCAGCGGTTTGTCTGGCCAGCGAGCTTTGATTTAGAAGACCCTGGACTGTGGGCCGAGTATTTGACTCTTTGATTTTCGTTGGACGGAAAATCCGCACTGTTTTTCTTTTCTCTCTGCTACATTTAATGTTTTTCGTCCAACGCTGAAGGCAGACGGCTGATACTTTCCAAGGCTTTTTTGAAGTGTTCTATTATTTTTTTCTCTATTTTCAAGTGTTTTTAAATTGACTCATGCCTGAGATGTAATTGCAGTATGACTAACCCTACTTACACATGATTAGCCACCATTGTCTTTGGGATTGAAGTCGGTGAAAAAACTCAATTGCCCACTCTTAAAGCAAGGACAAACCAAATATGACAAGATTGGTCTCAAGTGTTTTTGAAACTCATAACATATTGTTTGCTCTGCTAGTTTTAATTTATTCCTTTGCCGACGATCATCGCAGCTCAGCTTGGAATGCCTTCAGAAAAAAAACAGCCACTTTGTGTACTTCCCACAGACTGTATGAGCAGGGACTGTCGGATCATCCTCTGGTGTCTGAAGCCAACACATGAAATCTCAACCTAACTTTGGATAGATATAAATATATATCCTGTACATACAAAGAAAAAGAGAAGAAGAAACAGCCGAAGGAATGAAACGTCAGAAATGTTGAAGTTATTACAAACATCCCGTTTGGCCCCGTCGGTTCGTTCTGTTTGTTTGTTTCTTTTGAATAAGAACTTTAAATATTGCTCCTACTATCATAACTGTTCTTCTGTGTGTTCCTGACAATGATAACAAGGCAGCTACAGGATCAAACGCTTTGACGTGCACGCAGAAGCAAACATGAACAAGAACCCAAAAAGTAACGTTCACAAAACCTAAAAAAAAACAGCAACGAAGTTCAGACAAAAAGAACCCGAAAGAGCATCGCAGGAAACCAGCGACATGCATGAAGATATGTAAGAATATGTAACAATTAAAAGATGAAAAGCTAAAAAAGGAAAAGCAATAAAGCTCGATAAGAAGAAAAAAAGAAATACACACGATTAAATCAGAAATAAAAGCATTTCAATGAAGTAACTCTGACATGCCTTTAATTATTGATTGATTAAATTATGCAAATGTGCGAGTAACTCTGAAGATAAAAACAGTGTAAGCTCTGTACTGTGCACCAATAAGAAATGGTTTATTCTGCTGTAAAAACAAGTGGACACTCAACGAACGGCAGCTTCTTTCCCTCCATCAGGCTTCACTTTTGTTCTGGTCCTTTCTTTTTTTTTTTTTTTTAAATGAAAAGAAACCAGCATCAACACTACAGAGCCAAGCATTGTCTAAAAAGTCTTAATTTGCAGAACCGTGTCATGAATATCAGGTTTTTATAGATCGTCAATATTGAACCTCAAAGCATATTAAAGTGTCTTTGACCATTGTCTGGATTTTTTCCACGATCCAAATTGATCCACAAGCTGCTCCGAGCATCTGCTGAAAGAATAAGTGTCAGAGATGGATTGTTGATAATTGGAAAAAAAAATAAAAATAAGTTAAGCTGGAACAAATTTCCCATTTGTTCGGGACACTCCTGTCTCTATCAAATAAAGGTTTGTGTTCGGGTGCGTGCACATTTTTTCCCCCCCACAATATTTGGCACAAAAAACACACCCATCAAACTTCAGAAGTTGCGAGCAGGACCAGGGGGAGGATACGGCCCGAAAAATAAAGCAAACAACAGGATTAAGGGTGTGTGTGTGTGTGTGTGTGTGTGTGTGTGTGTGTGTGTGTGTGTGTGTGGGGAGGAAAAGAAGAGAGGAAAGCCACTGACTAGCTGCTGGCGAGCGCTGTTAATAGCTTGTCGTTTTTTTGCTGCTTTCTTCTCTCCCTGCAGCAGCTGTATGCCGCCCAGCTGGCAAGCATGCAGATCTCACCGGGAGCCAAGATGACTCCCCTCCCACAGGCTCCCAACTCCTCCGGGCCGCTCTCTCCGTCGGCCCTGAAGAGCGAGAAGCGGGCGTCCAGTCCTGTCACTCATATTAAGGCGAGTCCAGAGCTGTAAATCTTGATGACTCTGAGGTTCGTGGCTGATTGGACTTTAAGAAAGAGGCGGACACAATTCAAGGAATCAGGTGGAAGTGTATGAACGTGCGTCTCTATGGTAAAAACACAAACAGACATAAGAAGACAAGGAGGGGGAGTTGAGTTTATTTATGAAAGGAAAACACAAGGATAGTAATGATGATGCTCAGCGGAGTAAAAGTGAGAGGCTGGAAATTTGGTGAAACAACGATCTGTGCTTGACGGCGAAGAGTCGATTAGAAACAGCTTATTTAAAAGTCACAAAAACACACACACACACACACACACACACACACACACACAAACTGACACTGGCGCTGGCTGCTGTTTGGCAGGAGCCCAGACCCCTTCACTGGAGAGAGCGCACGCCTCATCTTTACTCCACGACGAGGCAGTAATGGAAGCCATGTGTGTGTGTGTGTGTGTGTGTGTGTGTGTGTGTGTGTGTGTGTGTGTGTGTGTGTGTGTGTGTCAGGCACAGCTGCAGCAGGCGTCACAATAGACCGGCGTCAGAGCTCACCGCACTCTTAACAGTAGTGCTGCAGCATCCAAAACCCCCCCCGGACCACCGCGTACCCCCAGACTACCCGGCCCTGCTTGGGCATGCCACCCGCAGCCTGAGCCCCCGTTTCCCCTGCACATCCTAAACTCGTTTTAACTCCTCCGTATGTTCATCAAGCGACTCCACGTGCAGGAGCTATCATCGTAACGACGTGACCGATTCTCTGCAAGGCCCCATAAAATATAAGGTGCAGAATTCAAGGCTCATTAAGAAGTGAATGTGGAAATGACGTGCAGGTTTTTAGATCCTGCAGCAACACGTGAGAAACCTCACGAGGAGAAGGGAAGTGTTTGCATGTTGCTAATTTAAAGTTGTGTTTTCTCTGAACGCTTTGCTCTATAAACAAACGTGACTCGCCTTGAATTGAGTTTATGATAAAGGTCGTCGTGTCGACCGATCAGTCAGTGAAAGAACGAAAAACATTGGACGTCATTTAAATCTGACTGTGTTCACTTCCAATGAAGACGCATCGTCACAGATTCAAGAGTGTTAAACTCAAACTATGTTGATACCTGTTTCATGGAAACAAAAGTAGAAGTCCTCTGCACCCACCCACACGGTTTACATCGCACACATATAATTCAGTACCAATATTTATATTTGATTTTGCCTCTATTAGAGAGATAGGACAGTTCATAGTGTTGAGAGGGACAGAGAGAGAGAGAGAGAGGGGGAGAGAGAGAGAGGGAGAGAGAGAGGGAGAGAGAGAGAGAGAGAGAGAGAGAGAGAGGGAGAGAGAGAGTGTGAGAGAGAGGGAGAAAGAGAGAGAGAGGGAGGGAGAGAGGGAGAGAGAGAGCGTGAGAGAGAGGGACAGAGAGAGAGAGAGAGGGGGAGAGAGAGAGAGGGAGGGAGGGAGAGAGAGAGGGAGAAAGAGAGGGAGGGAGAGAGAGAGAGAGAGGGGGAGAAAGAGAGAGAGAGAGAGAGAGGGAGAGAGAGAGAGGGAGAGAGAGAGAGAGAGAGAGAGAGAGAGGTAACGACATGTAGGAAAGAAGGGCTCCTTTTGAACCCGGGCTGCCCTCTTAGAGGAGCGTGACCCCTCGTCCACTCCTGATCACTAAAAACACTGAGATAGTTTCATTTTATTCCCGTCTGCATCACGATATTCACTCCCTAAAGCTTCTCTGGAAGTCTGACATTTAAAAACAGACGTGCTGGTGTAGAAATGTTTTTTTAGGACTCAGGTTACCTGCCGATGAAAAACGGAGAAATATAAGTGTGCAAGTGATCCATGTTAACACAGGTCCATTAAACACTGTTCTGACTGTCTAACAGGAGGAGGGATCCACACAGCCACTGAACCTCTCAGCCAGACCCAAGACGGCCGACTCTCTCCGCTCCCCGACGTCCCCAACACACGGCCTGTTCTCCGGAAACAAGACCAGTCCTTCAGGCATGGGCAAGGGCCGCATCCCGAGCCCCATCTCCGGCATGGGCAGGAACACCTCCCTGGGTAGGTCACAGACACGTAAGCCCTCGTTTCCACCCAAAGCACCCGGGACCTTTTAGAACTGAAGACTCATTTCAAGGGACAAGAAGGATCCAGATCCAGAAGTCAAACTAAATGTTGTTCTTTAAAGAGAATCAGGAATAGAAACGCAAGGTTAACTACACAACAAGAGGTTGTGTTAAAACTGACCAGAATCCCACGATGTGCCCGACGAGGCCCCAAAGTTACGGTACTTAAGAAACATGTAACCCCAGAGCAGGGAGCTGTTTGGGGTTAAAATAAAACCCGGGGACTTTTTTTAGATGCGTGTACGCACAAGTGGAAACACAACAAGGTCCCTGAGGAAAGCTGGAAACATGACGACACACAGCCTTTAACATTTCCTTCAGCGTTGGGGGAAGAGAATGGATTAGCACTGTACTAAATGAGCATGTTCTTCACTGACATGCTCAATAACAATCACTTGGTTTAAAATGCTGCTTTAGCATGCCAGAAGCAAACGATGAGGGAAAAGTATGACGCACGTTACCATGTCCATGTTCTCTCTCTCTCTTATACGACCAAACACTCCTATACACCGGTGTATTGTTCACTTATGTACTGTACATCAACATGCAGCCGTGCCTTCCTCCTCCTCCTCCTCCTCCTCCTCCTCCTCCTCCTCCACCGGAAAAACAGAACCATCACCCACCCAAACACCTCCCTCCCTCGCTCCTTCCTTCGCTGCCACACACAGACAAACCCGCGCGGCGTCGCATGCGCCTGACTGCAGACACCTCAACCCCACCAGCAGACCTGTGTGTGTGTGTGTGTGTGTGTGTGTTTTACAGGAGTCCAAAGCCCTGTATTTAGCCCCAATGAAAACCCCGGCAGCGGAAGCAGTGAAACCCAGCACACGTTATTTGGTTTTTAAGAGCTTCCTCACATCATTGTCTGCCCGCGTTAGACCTTTTATGCCCCTACCTCTGCTATCTGTTATTAAGGCCAATCTGAAGCCTCTCATTATATCCCCCCCAAGAAAACAATTTCACTAGCTCCTCTGGAGTGGCTTTGAGGACGCGTCGCTGTGTTCCCTGCTAAGTTATTTTTTGCCCATGTTAACGGCCACCCAGGCGTACAGGGCTTCCTACCCGTCTGCTAATTAAACCGACGAGGGCGATGGAAACTTTTGCATCCTTTTATTTATTTATTTTTTTCTCTCTCTCTCTCATTCTTCAAGTGTGCATCGGGCCTCAGAAGTGTGAAGCACAGCGTGTAAACAAGTGGGAGGAGGTTTTGTCATGTTTGGGTACAAGTGGACTGCAAAACAACTTTGGCAGCTTGAAGCTTTGATACCAAACTGTGGAGAAAAAAAACCCTTTTACATACAGCTGTGTTTGGTCTTCACAGGATAGTAAGAAGCATCAGATTCAAAATGTTCAGTTATCATAAAACCAGCAACAAATGAAACATGTGGACTGGTTACTGCTCATGGTTCAGTTCTGAAGACTTTTCACTTCTCCTTTTGTACGTGTTGCCGACGCAGAAAACGTCTGTTTTCATTTGATGTCCGCTGTGTCAGGTGACTTCGGCCTCCTTCAACACACAAACAACAGCACAGGAGAAAAGAGCTGAGTGAAATGACCACAACGTAAGAACAAGACGAATAAAAACAAAAGACTGTTCCTTCAGTCGAGGAAAGTGACGCACGATAACAATCCAAACGACCACTGATCAATAAAACATGGGGAGGAAAAAATGAGCTGAGTTTAACCTCGTGTCGTCACTTTTCTGCCTTTACGTGTAAAAGTCAAGAACACATTTTTTCTTCTTTTTATTCTAAAAAAACAAACACAGAAAAGGTCAAAGTGGCCGTCAAGTAAAAAGTGGAAACTTTTCTTAACTCTCCAAATGAACAAACAATATGCTGCATGTACTGCAGGGCCATTCGAGTGTACAATAACCTTTCTTTTTGTATTTTTTTTTTTAGATTTAATTAAAAACATTTAGTAATTAAAAATGATATCATGTATACTATAAGAAAAAAGCAAAAACAATGGTATAACTTTATGTATATTTTTAACAAGGGTTTTGTTTAAAACAGCAGAAGAGGAGTCGATGAGAGGGACGTTATGTAACTCAGTCGTTACTTTAAATGTGTCAATGGAAGAAAAAAGACAAATAGATTCTGTCCTACAAACTAAAGAAGAGACGAAAGCATTTTGATGTAAAGATGTAAAGCGTGTTCAGAGGAGTGTGACACACATCCATCAGGCAGGAGTCTGAGGGCGCTCACAGCCAATCATCAGTCAGCTGAGATCACACGCAGCTCTCAAATGTTTGTTTGCATCCTGAAAGGAGAAGCCTCCACAACCCGACTGCCAATCAAAGTGTTTCCTCTCCTCTCTCCTGCTCGCAGACATCCTGTCCAGCCTCAACTCCACGGCGCTGTTCGGGGATCAGGACGCCGTGATGAAGGCCATCCAGGAGGCGAGGAGCATGAGGGAGCAGATCCAGAGGGAGCAGCTCCACCACCAGCAGCAGCAGCAGCAGTCGGGACACCAGAGTTTGGAGGCCAAACTGTCGGCACTGAGCAGCATGAGCCTCAACAACGGCAACAAGGTCAGAGACGGATCACATGTAGCCGCACATCAGAGGACACACACAGGCATGTCTCGCTGATAAGAATCACATGGATGCACTTTTCAGAGGCATTTTCTCTCATGTGAAGGAAGAGTTGTGATTGAAACGGTAAACGGTCAGCATGCACTGAAACGCACCGAGACGAGCGCGCACAAACCGCACACTGCATGTGACATGTGACACACATCAGCTGTGCTTCTACATGAGGTGCAACGTGGCGTTTTCTTCCTCTACTTTTTTTTTTTTTCAGTCCACTTTTGTCAGCTGTAATGACTTTTTTTTTTTCTTTACAGATAATTTTGTTACGCATAAAAAAAACAAAAACTTTATTATTCAGGATGAAAGGACTCGACACTGTGATGAGGTTACACTCTGTGAGACCTCGATGAAAGCAAAGGGCACCTGTTAGTCACGATCAGTATTCATAGTTGACGTTCTGTGAGAGATGTAGAAACTCCTTTAACGCCTTCTAAACATGCAAACAACAAGACGAGCATGCAGAAGGATGTGGTGAGGAAGAAGAGGATCTATTCAGTCAGACACACACACACACACACACACACACACACACACTCTCCCGTACTTTCACGTGGAGTGAGTTCACTTTGGGCTGAACTGGTGCGATGATATTCGCTGTTGTTTGGCGCCGGCCTGCAGCTCTCTCCTCTCGTCCGCACGGCCACCCAGAAGCCCACGCAGGCTTTGAAGAGCGAGCAGCTGGGCCAATGACAAGTGATTGTTTTGGCGTGTGTGTGTGTGTGCAGGCCTGGACTGGGATACAGTCAGAGAAGTGGTGTTAACATTAATGTGTGTGTGTGTGTGTGTGTGTGTGTATAATGGAGTCCAGCTCTCCACTTGCCCTGGAGGGGGGTTCCAGGCCTCGGGGTTTCAGCCCAATTAAAGGGTCCTTCTCTGGGTAGACCCCCCCCCTCCCCTGCTGATCCCTCCCCCCCCCTGGGCTGGAGGACACAGAGCCTTTGTACCCGGATCTCGTATCCAGAGGGAAATCCATATTTCCAAAACATCTTCAATCAGTGTGATCAGCCAGTCAGTGAAACAGAGCGTGATTAGGCCGCCTCTCCTGCCCAATTGATCCCACGCTGCTGGAGAGGATGAGGAGGAAGTAGGAGGAAAGGAGCTCATGAATATTTCAGGGGTGGAGACTTTGAACCCCCACCAACCCCCCAAGTAGGTCATGATTGGTGCACTCCAAGGATCGGCTGTTTTTGAAATGTGCGGACTTGTTTGCGCTGCATCTTCAGGAGGAAAACATCCCAAAAATCTGGCAAAAATATATCTTTGCTGTGCTCATCTAAAGTCCCAAGTGGAGTTTTTTTATAAGTCATTATACTCGTAAACACTGAGAAACTCATAAATATAAATTACACAACAGCCTAAACTAATAAATTGTTAATTAAAATGTAATGTGAGTTGTCTGCCACAGGTCTGGTAGAAATAAACCAGATAGATTTCGGAGCTTTTTTTTTTTTTTTTGCACACAGAGAAGTCTGACATATGAAGGTGAGCGTGTTACAGGGAGAGCTCTTTGTGCTTCTCCAGCTCTATATTTTCCAACTTTATACGAACAAAACCAAAGCAACGCAGTAATTTGGTTTATAGCTCCATGCCTCCTAATAAAAAGCTCATTTGGAAAGTCTCAGGAGTAATTGTTTCCGGTTGGAGGACGACAGCAGGCCTCGGTGTTTGTTGTCAGTTTGTTATTCGTTACCTAACAACTGCAGCTCAAAGACTCTTTCTCTCTGCTTTCATTTTTTTTTTCTCTTCAGAAGGAGAAGTTTTTTACGTGTGTGTGTGTGTGTGTGATTTATTTTTTTTTTCTTCAGAAGCGCTCAAAAGGCTTCGCTCTGTCTTAAACAATTCATGGATGGAACTTGCTGGATGCTGCGAGTGTGACTCAGCCGCTCCACCTCGGGAGGCAGCGAGAGCAGCTCTCTCTCTCTCTCTCTCTTTACCTTGGAGTTGTGTGTTGTTTTTCTGTTTGCAGAATACATTCGTTACTCACATCTTCCCCTCGCACTCTTTGAGCCTCTGCCCGGGCCCTTCTTTTTTTTGTTCTGTGACATTGTACTAACGCAGCACATTCTTGTTCAGAGAGAACGAGACAACTGCTGCAAACGGTATCTCGGTGAAATATTGAATGTTGATCTATTTATTGCCCGTGCTGATTCCTCTCACAGCGGAGACGTGTGATGACATCTGAGTGTGTGTGTGTGTGTGTGTGTGTGTGTTTGTGATTATCTCGCTCTGTGTTTGTGTATTTTTGTCCCGTGGCGTTCATTTCAGGCATACAAAACATAGACGTTTCCCCCAAGAGCTGAAAGTGATCCTTGGCTGCTTTATGTGTGTGTGTGTGTGTGTGTGTGTGTGTGTGTGTCCTGGCTCTGCACTGGCCTTGGCCATGTTAATGTCATTATAGCTGGTGTACAGACGAGAGGCCTGGCCAGTCAGTGGCATTGTTGAGTATCACCTTACGCTTACGTTGCTTCCAGCTGGCCTGCGGCTGCCAAAGCTCACTGAAATAGCCTCTGTGTGTGTGTGTGTGTGTGTGTGTGTGTGTGTGTGTGTGACTCTGTGTGCATGTATGTGTGCCATGTCTCCCTTTCTTTTTTTTTATCTACACAGAACTCCTGACCCCCCCCCCCCCCCTTCAAGAAGTTCAGAGAAACCGGAGCAAAACAATCAGCTCACTCCTAACTCGGGTTCCGCTTGTTAGAGTCTAAAATGTAAAAGTCTGCATGTCGACTTTTTATGACCATGTGACGAGTATGCACAGGTAACGTTAACATGAAACCTGAGAGAAGAACAACACAGCCTTAAAACAAGAGGGACTACTTTTCCTGTTTCCAGAGAAGGAGGCGAGGGAGGGGGGGGGGGGGTGATGGCAGACTGAGTGCAGGTACTAAAGACAATCTCACTTCTCATGATGGCTGTGCAACATGCACGCACAAGGATAGTGATACAAACAGTCATTTAAAGGGTTAAAAGTTGATTTTGCATAGAAAGTGAAAAAAAACAAAAAAGCAGATCAGGATGATTTTGTTGAAATCTTCTTCAGGAGGTTTTTAAATCTTTTCATCCTCACCGCACTGTTCAAAACATGTGAACTGGTCGTCTACGTGTTGGGTTGAAGCAGCAGCACGGTCCTCACAGAGATACACTTTCAACACGTCTCGTCTCTCTGTCTGAACTTTCCTGCAGTTTTTGAAACTGACCAGACGTCCCGCTCGCTCGCTCGTCTTTTGTCTGAACTGAGCTGCACTTTGTGTTGTTGGAGCAGAGCGAGTCTGGAAGGAGGCGAGGAGGCAGGAAACGCTTGTGTAGAGGTTTATATTGGCGCTGCTGGTGAGTTTGGTCTTTGAAGGGAGCGAGTGAAACCGAAGGATCAGACGCCTCCGAGTCTTGATTAAAGGTCGACTTAACGCCCTTTATTTTAAAGCCTGAATGATGTACATTATAATAATGACGACGACAAAGCTCCGTCTGGCACCTGCAGGCGCACGCTCGAGTGTCTACTTGTGGCGCTGAAGCGTCAGGGCTGCTGTCGGTGGAGCCGGGGTGTTCAGGGCGATGAATGGGAGGAGTGGTGAAAAGGAGAAAGAAAAAGGGTGAAACAGAACGGGGCTGATTGACAGCTCCATCGCTGCACGTCGAAGTCTGGAGAGCGAAAACAAAAAAAGAGAGACAGATGAAGGAAATGGGAAGAGAGAGAGAGAGAGAGAGAGAGAGAGAGGGAAGGGGCGGGAGGGGTGAAGAGAGTTGCCAAACTTGATTGGTCCGGGAGGAGACAGTAAACGGTTGCGGGTCAGCTGGAGGCACGCCGTGCTGGCGGTGGGCGAGTTGTAACTGTGGTAATGAGCTCAATACGGTGTGGATTTAGAGAGAGAGAGGGGGGGGAGAGAGAAAAAAAAGTGTTTGGAGCGTTACCGTAGAAACGTTGGAGAAATGCAAAACGCCAAGGCGAGGAGAGACCAGGCGGAACCAAGAGAGTCGGGTGTCTCTTAAAACGTAGAAACATAGATCGGGCAGCGTTTTGGAGCTCGGAGCCAGTGAACGCATCAAAGTGTTAAACACAGAGGTGATTTGTTTCTGCTCTGCAGAGTCAACGTGTTGAATAGAAGATCAGCCTCCTTTTAGCTACCTGGTTTTTATGGTGTGTTTTTTAATTAGTCCTGAATCTTCTTCTCTTTTCACTTCGTGGCCTTTGTCGTGTTTAATTCACAAAGTCCTTGGTTCCAAGTCAAGTGCCACTCGCTTCTTTAGCTCTGATTCAGACCTGGGTTAAATGCTAACATAATGTCAGGCGTGTGATAGGTGGGCTTTATCTCCTCAAAGGCATTCAGAGTGAGCAGTGCAGGATTAAAGTTTTCACTCCTGAATACTGTCATTTATTTTATTTTTTTTTACTGTGAATTCCTCAGAGCCTCGGCTGATGTGTTTGTTGAACCAGGTAAGAGACAAAAACGCGTCGGAGGGGAGCACGATGCAACGAGTCCAGAAAGGCAGCGGTCCAGTCCAGACTCAGAGCAGCAGGCGCACACGCCAAACCTATTTCAATCTTTGCCTAAACAAAGCAAAGACAGCTCCTTACTGCGTCTGCCACAAGAGCTTTCAAGACGACCAAAAGTAGACCAACCGCAGGGAGGATTTGCAAATTCTGACCCGGGTCTGCTGTTAATCTGCATTTTGGATCGGTCCGCCTCTATTGATCGTGCATTTTCCAAACTGCTGCTGCGCCTCGGTTTTCCGTCCAGTCTCCTCCCATTCAGCCGGAGCTCTCTGACATCTCTAACCGGTTTGGAGTTTTTCAGGGGATTCTAATATCCCTGCAGATTATCGTGAGGCAACATGGAAAAGCTGCACGTTTAGCACCATTTTGAGAAGTTAGAACGTGATCTCTGTTAACCTGAGGCAGCGAACTTTGACTTGCAGACACCTGAACGCATCGTGGTGTGAGACGAGTGCTTTCCCAGGCTCTCGTTGAGCACCAGGGTTCATAAAAAGAAAGACTTCTCATCGCATCATTCTCGTCTCAGGATGAGTTTTCCATCCACTCTTCTTCCTTTTCTCTCTCTCTCTCTCTCTCTCTCTCTTCTGTCTCTCTCTCTCTCTCTTCTGTCTCTCTCTCTCTCTCTTCTGTCTCTCTCTCTCTTCTGTCTCTCTCTCTCTCTCTTCTGTCTCTCTCTCTCTTCTGTCTCTCTCTCTCTCTCTTCTGTCTCTCTCTCTTCTTCAGTCCTTTGTTAAGGCGGTTGCTTCCTGCGGTGAGCATGGCACTGCCCAGGCACATGTTCTGTGGTGGGCCTGATTACAGCCCTGCCGTAGTGCTGACATTGGCCCGCGCCGACTCCTCATCTATAAACACACACACACACTCACAAGAACACACACACACACACACACACACACACTCACATGAACACACACACACACACACACACCGGCCCCTAAGTTCCACCGACTCTGCCAGTCGCTACCCGCGGCATGACTTCACCCGGCAACCATTTCTTGCGTCAAACAAAATGCCTCTGTCACCAGAAAAAAGGAGGAGAGCAGAAAGAGGAGGGAGAGGAGCTGTGCGGAGGGCTTCGATGTTTTCCACCACAATCTGGGAGCGTGGTGGAGTAATTTTAGCCGGGCGGCCTCGAAGCAGGCGGCTGGTAGGAGAGAGAGTGGAGTGGCAGGCAGACACAGAATCAGAGAGGGAGCAGGACGAGGATGATGATGATGATGATGATGATGGGAGGGAGGAGAAGACTGATGGTCTTAAAGGAGAGACGACTTGTGTGCAAAATTGTCACGTAACAAATATCACATTGTGTTTATTTTAGACACTCTTAAAAAAAAAAAAAGCACGAGTGACGCTGCAGCCAAAACAAATAGTCACCGTGCTGTTTTTTTTTTTTTAGGGGGCTTTGCTGGACTTCCCTCCATGCCAACTCAAACCAGCAATTAGTTTTATTGTCACCACCATCAAAGTCGTCCCTACTGACCCAGTTTAACAGATGCCTGGCACACACACAGACTTGCTCCAGACATTAAGTAATAAGCAGTAAAAACTGAAGGAGATGTCTGTTTTGGCAGCTAACATCACATTTCTGCAGGCAGCATCATTTTCTCTTCTCGCTTGTGTTAACCTTTTTTTTTTTCTTCTTCTTTTTTTAAATCATGTTGCAGGAGCGGCTGCATTATGAGACGCTGAGCCAGCACCTGGGAAAGCTCGGGGAGGATGCTGGGAAGATGGTGCATCGAGTCATCGACCTGACGAGACCAGAGGATTTGGACGGTGAGCACCCGAGTCCTTCCTCTGCACGCTTTTCTGCCCTGAAACGTCTCCTCGTTTCTCCACTTGTTCTCTGCGTCATGTTGATATCAGCCAGATCAAGCTCTGCCTGCTGGGGTCACATGCTCTGTTACACGTCACAGCCATCACTTCCTGTTTGGTTCGCTTTCAAATCCCACACTGGGACGATACATGTGACGCCGCTGCAGATTCAGTGTGAAAGCACAACGAGCTTTTCCCTCCTCATTTCTGCTGACTGATGATCGGGGTGGTGAGGAGTGTGTGCCAGGCTTTGAGCGGTCACATCCTGGTCACCCCCCCCCCCCCCCCCCCCCCGCATCCCAAACAAGAAGAAGGCAAGAACATGCAGGTATTCAGCGAACACAAATATTTATTGTGCTCCTCCAGGAAGCGACACTGAAGGACACTAAACACAGTCTTCAATGTCAACACTTGACTGTCTCTGTTATTATTCCTGCCTGTAGATATGAAGAGTCTGAACCCTGCGTCTCGCTCACCTCGAGTCTCGTCCAGTGTGAGTAATGTGAACAAAAGCAGGAGACGACAGGAGCGCTACTGTCCTCATGTCTGACATGAACCGTTGAGCCTCTGCTCAGGTTTCCTGTCGATCAAGGCCAAAAGGCCAAACAAACGTTAAAGGCTTACACAGCGGGAAGTTAAGAGTCTCATTTAGCAGAAACTGAAAACGAGTGTCGGGAATCCTTACAGATTGTAAGGAGTCGTGGACGAAGCCTGAGTGATGTCATCTTTCCATCGTCAGGCTCAGCTGCAGTCATGCTTGATTCATGAACTTCATCAAATCAAAATGTTGAGAATTAAAAAAAAACAAAGCATGTACAGTGTGTGCAGATAAGGAAATGAATGAAGAAACAACAGTACATGTGTTACTGCATCAGGCTGTAAAGTCTGCAGGTCGGTGCAGACACTTCCTGTCTCTTCCAAACACACCTGTGGCTCATAAAGCAGCTCTGTTTACAGCAGCACAGTGCTCATTGTGGTGTGGTTTACAGTCCGAGCGCTGAGACACCAGCATGCTGACAATGGTGACTTCAGCTGTTTGCCTGTGTGTCTGTGAGGACTGCACATCCACTCAGGAGAAAACAAACAGGAAGCACTCCCTCCTCCACACGTGAAGGTCCATGCATGTAAAGAGTGAAGTGTGAGGGATGCATGCTGGTGAAGTAAGTAAAGTGTTTCCCCTGTGTCGCACAGGGAATAACATCACAGAGGCCCGAGTGTTCAGGGAGGCGCGGGGCAGGAACAGCGCCGAGCCGCACATCAAGCGGCCCATGAACGCCTTCATGGTGTGGGCCAAAGACGAGAGGAGGAAGATCCTGCAGACCTTCCCCGACATGCACAACTCCAACATCAGCAAGATCCTGGGTGAGACACAGAGCTGCATCTTACTGTCTACTAACATGACACTTTACCTCCACTTAATATTTACGTTCACAGATTCAACCAGTCTTTGTTTGTAGAGCGGTGATTCATAACGAGCGGTACCTCGAGAAACGTCCACAAAGACCCAGCGTCTGTCCATCCTGAGCTAAAAAAACCCCGTTCTTTTAAGAGGCAGAAATCAAGACTTAAAGTGCACCGGGCTGGAAAACAGGAGATAAGATGCAGGAACGGGAGTCAACGGGGTTTAGGCCGGCCGACCACCGACGAGCCCGAGGAAGAGTCTTTTCTGTATTTCCTCAAAGTCTTTTGTTTCTAAGAAGTTGGGGAAAGTTTCCCCCTCAATGATCCCACACTTTTTGAGATTCATCCAGAATGAAAAAAAATCAGAAGCGGCCTTTTTCTACAGAACTTTCTGGACTTTGTGTTCGTGGTCGACGTTCGTCAGGAGCTCAGGATTTGAGAACTGCTATTCAAACATGCTGAAGACGTTTTGGAGGTTTGGTTCATACTATAGTTGATAGTTGAATAGTCATAAGAACTCTCTGTGTGTTGTTCTTAAATGAGTCCATAAAGGCTGACAGGTATAAACGCAGAGCTCTTCTGCCTCCTTCTATTCAGCGCATCACAACGTTCACTGAGTTTCTCAGAAGCGCGCTGCCCCGCTATAAGAAAGACCAGTGTGTTTAAAAACCTGGAACACTTTGCACACAGACACTCCTCTGTGTCCGCCTGACCACTGTGATGGATGCATTCAGTTAAAAAGTCGGCGTGTTGACACTAACCTCCCCCGACACAGATAGCCATTCACACGGTGCCGAGCATGACGGGCGTCCATGAAATGTTCTTCAGACCTCCGCTGTCCCCCCGTGCAGCGAGCTCCATGTAAAAGCAACATTTACAAAATGCTGTTTCTGTGAAAAGGAAGTTTGACTGAGCGCCGATAAAGACGCGCTTGTGTTGGATGAAGCTCTCGAGATAATTCACGCGAAGCTTTCATGAAGACGGTCTGAGCGTCGTTCTTTGTAAACTGATAAAAAAAAGTCGTGTTTATGCTCAGATGTGAAGAATACGTTCATGCAATCTTTCCGAGCCTTTCACAGAAACGAACAGCAGGATTTTTTTAAGTGCACAATTGTGTTTGTGTAAATGCTCACATGTGTACGCTCCGTGCCCCTCCGACGTAATAACACAGCTGGACTCTGAGGAGTGGGCGGCAGGCTCAACAAAACCTCCCCTCTGTTTCCTGTGTCACAAAAGTGCACGTCCAAGTTTTTTGCGATAAACCTTGATAAACAGAGCGGCGAGGCGGAGTGTGTATAATCAGCTGTGAGAGCGCTCCACAGATGCGTTCCTGCGGTCCACTCGTGGAGAAGGTCCTCTCACACGAGTGAGCGCACAATGCGTCTTTCTTCTGCTGCCGAGAGGGCGCAGAGTGAGACCCTCCTCAGTCAGGGACGCCACAGCAGCGTCTGTTCACATGACAACACGGAGGAAACCAACTGTGATCACCACGCCGCTCTGTGGCTCTGTCTGATGACTGAACTCATGTGACAATGATGTGACAGCGCGTTTGACTGATTCAGAGGTCATTACATTTATTTTACCACAGACAGAGAAGCATTAGAGACACTTTCTAAATCTCCCTCAATTAAAAGAAAGCTCAAATTCAGTCTCTGTTTTTCTGCCTTTAAACTCGTGTCCTGACATGGCGATAAAAGATCACGCTATTCTCAGACCTTATACAAGCACATGTGTGGTTGAAACACGCAGACTGCAGCTGATGTAACGCCGGCCTTCGTCACGGAGCTGACTGACGTCTTCCTGCGTTAAGCATGTGAGGTGTATATTCACACGTTTATAAGACACATCAGCTGGATGTCTAACGGGTCGGCCTTCGTCCGTGATTTGCCCTTTTTGTTCTGACAGTGCTCTTTGAGTTCATACCATGGCCACACTCCTTCACCAAGCACTCAAACTCACAGGGGGAAATGAGCTGTGTCATCACTAATGAAGAAAGGAGAAGCTAATCATTCGCTCGCACAGCTTTTATTTTGGTTTTCATGCACCAAGACTCACTTTTTCCAGGGTACAATTTCACGTTTTAGAGTCTGTGCTAATGCCAGGCCGAGCGTTCATTTCCCCGCTCTACGCTTTGTTTGGAAAGTCTCCTTGAATAGAAGAAAAATATTGAGCCTACGGAACAATTAAAAAAAACACTCAGCCGAACGTCAGCAGTCTAAAACAAATCGGCCATTAAAGGTCACAGGCTCTAAAGTCTCTACTGTACGAATCAACACTACAGTGGTGAAGCCTTTAACCCTTTGATGACCGCCCTTCCATTTGCAGTGTTTAGCCATCCGGAGGGATTAGAAACTCTTTCTCTGCTTCTTGCAGGCAAATTTAAACAATGTCCGACACTAATCCATCCATGATGAATGACAAACGATCAAAGAGTTTGAAAACAGGCTGTGAGATCTCTGTTAGATGAAACATCCTTCAAACTTCCTTCATGTCATCGACGCTGCCAAAGAGACCAAACTGAGCTCTGAGAGATTTCTGATCGAATGTTTAAAAAAAGCTAACGCCCATCATTTGCTTTTAGGCTCTCGCTGGAAAGCCATGACCAACCAGGAGAAGCAGCCGTACTACGAGGAGCAGGCCCGCCTGAGCAAGATCCATCTGGAGAAATACCCCAACTACAAGTACAAACCGAGGCCGAAGAGGACCTGCATCATCGACGGCAAGAAGCTGCGGATCGGAGAGTACAAGCAGATGATGAGGTCACGACGTCAGGAGATGAGGCAGTTCTTTGTGGGGTGAGTTCAAGTGTGGACGCTAAGCTTGTCCTTGAACGACCAGAATACTTTCTATAAGTTCATATAAATTTGGTCAATTATATGTTTTCATTTTTTTATTTGAGCTGTTGGTTAAGAAAGGACGCTTCAGTCGTCGGAAATCCACTTAATCACAGTCTCACATTGAATAAACCAAACTCTTAAAGGTTTCAAAACATCTCCGAAAACACAATGAGTGATTTATGAAAAGGCGTTCTCCATGTTAAAAACACCTTTTATGAATAACAAGGTTTGATTTCACATCTTCGCCGTGCTCCTCTTTCTTTGACGCGTCGCACATTGTTTGAAAGAACTCTGAAGAGTGGGCAACCGCGCGTCGACAGCCGCGAGCCTTTGAGCGTCTAAAAAAGACCGATACATACCATGTTGCTCCCGTGGCCTTTCACTTTGTTGCGCTCCGTCACGAACACGGCTCGCACTCTCTCAACTCTGGCCTGAGCGCGGATGTTAGAGCGACGAGGAAACACAAGGGGGACAATGTGCGATCATCCAGCGTCTTTTGTTTTCACATAAAGCCGCTTTGCAGAAGTTTGTGGAGGAGTTTTGGACCAATCATCTTTTATTAGGCAACGACGGCCTGCGATACAGTTAAAGATCTAATCATCCATCCGTTAGCTATACCGCTTTTTCCGTTCGGGGTCGTGGAGACACCGGGTAACCCAACCAGCATGCCTTTGGACTGTGGGAGAGAAGCCGCGCATGCACGGGGAAAATGAGCGAACGCCACATAGAGAGGCTCCTCTCCGACGGGGATTCGAACCAGGAACGTCTTCACACAACAGCGCTAATAACCGCACCAGCAAGAAGTCCCAAAATCTAATCTAATATTTAGCAAGGACCTCTAGCAGGTAGCTCGTCTGTAGGTTTAAAGAAGTCCGAGGACAATAAATGCACCTCCTTCCTCTGTTCATGTATCTGCTCTATAAAAACAAGTGTAAGGGAGAAATGTTTTCTGGGACATTGATGTGAATTTTCAGTAACATCGCGGACTATGTGGCACAATAAGAAGTGTAAAATATTGTCTTATTGCAGTTTTACATGTGTACAAACATTAGCTTAATTTAGCTGATGTGTGCGAAGTAAATAAATGCAAGTAGCTCGTGGCCACTTTCATTTTTTTAAAGTAGCTCTCCGATGAAGATGAAGAAAGGTTGGAGACCCCTGATGGAAAGGAATAAGAAAAAAACGTGCATTGCAATACTCTTATTTATTTTTTTAAAAACGCCAGCAGGGGGCGCTATGAGCTTCTGGCTTCTCTTGTTTGACGCGAGTAGCTGAAGAATACGCACATGGCGGAGCAGCGGTGCGTTAAAGTGACAAAGTGTGTTTCAAAGTGTCGAGTGTCGAAGTGAAGCGAGAACGTAACGGACAAAACAAAAAAACATCGCAGCGCGAACAACTCAACCGACGTGATGCAGCGAATCACAAGTCAACTATTTACTTACAAGAAGCCCCCTCGGCTGTGTGTGTGTGTGTGTGTGTGTGTGTGTGTGTGTAGTCAGTGCAGCGAGGGGAAAAACAGTGGCATTGTCTTAATGGGAACCAGCTTTGGATGTGTTTAAAGCCATCACAGCAGCCTGCGTTTGAGATGGATTTACCAGAGGGGCTTTGAATAGGAGTGATTTTTAATGGCTTGTCATTTATTAAATTAGGACAATGGCGGGCGCTTGCGGGCACTGAAATTGGACACAGACAGACATGGTGGAATATGAAATGTAAGCAGATGTTTGAACCGGAGAACGAGCGAGGCAGACGTCACATGCTGAACGCCACATTTACTGCGTGTGGTCAAGCGGCGTACGAATCCCCCCGGCCTGGACTTTCAATCATCGCAACAATCAAACAGATTCCAGGAGCCAGCGAGCCCGTTCCTTACAGCTCCAGCGGTGCTGTTTTTAAAGTGCTTAATGTGAAAATGAGTGTGTCAGAGCGTCGGCAGTAATTGTTTCAGGAGACTGCGGAGGGAAAACTGTGGAGGTGAGAAACGTGACAGCAGTTTTGCTGCTTTATGTGGCTCATTTGAGGAGCCGGAGGGCCTTGTTTGAGTGATGTGCGTTTACCCTCATTCCATCTCAATCTCAACAGGTTATTTAGCCGCTGAGAGCTGGCAGGGAGATCCACGTCAGGACATGCCCGGCCACATGAAATGTGTTGCCGCTTTAACTGAAGTGGGCCGAGAATTAATGTTTCGTTTGAAGCGGGTTTGTTCAAAGGAGGATACGTAAATCAGTCCAGAGCAGATCTCTGTAACCAAATCAGACCATTTCTCTGTTACAGAACCATTTTGATCCAGACATAAATATGAAACGACATTAGCTCCTCCTCCCTCTCCTCCAGTTTTAGTGATGATTGGTTGACGCATTGAGAGTTTCGATGAGTGTGTTTGGAAATGTGAATCTCGAAAGGTTGGAGCATGTTTGGTTTTGGTCTGGATTACGATAAAACATCCTTTCTTTGACAGAGACAGCGATGAAGACGAGATGAGTGATTCAGGTTATTTGGTTTTGTGTAAAAGTAGATCAGATTATTATCGGCGTAGCAGTGATAAGAGACATCCGGAAAGCAGGAAGTGTCCCCATTGTTGCTTTTAAGTGACATAACTCTAAAGGCCTTTACACTAAACACACTGAAACATTAAAAAGAAAACCGCAGACAGTATGTTTGGACACAAACAGAATATCGAACCTGTTCTGAAAAATAAAGGAATGAGCTGTTCAAACCAAATCTGTATTTATCTACATTTCTATTCCTGCTGTAAACATGATACTGTGGGACCTCTATGGGGACTCCTTCGCTTTTTCACCCAGCCTCAAGTGGACATTCAAGGAACTGCAGCTTAATTATTGAACTCCGAAGGTTGGCGCCTGGTTGTAATGTAAAGTCCACATTTAGAGTGACATCAGTCTGAGGTCGTCCTTTCAGCTCTGCAGACCAATCACAGCATTATTACCCATCATTAAACGGCATCATTACATTGGCTGCTTTCCTTCTTCTTTCTCAGGCCTCAGCCTACGATGCCTCTCAGCAGCAGCCCGGGCGGCGTAGGAGTCTACCCAGGCGCCATTACCATGGCAACGACAGCCACCCAATCGCCACACCTGACCTCAGACTGCTCCAGCAACTCCGCCAGCCCCGAACCCGCCATCCCCGTCATCCAGAGCACGTACGGGGTGGTGAAGTCCGAGCCCGGCGCCGGCGGCGGCAGCAACGGAGGCGGCGTGCTGGATCATCTGCCCAGCGATCCCACCAACGGAGACGACGACATGGACATGTACGAGGACTTTGAGGACGAACCCAAGTCAGACTATAGCAGTGACCACGAGACGCGGGAGGCCGTGAGTGCCAACTGAGCGTACTGTTGTAAAAAAAAAAAAAAAGAAGAAAAAAAACAAAAGAGGAAAAAAAAAAAAAAAAAAAACTCCTGTTAAACTCAGAGACACTTTTTAAAAAAGACAGTTTATTACAAAGACCTCCAGGCAGACGTTCAGGACGTGTCTCGTCACGAGCCTGCCCGGACAGGACATGCTCAGTAAGGTCTTAAACAGCGTGGCGATGGACGGACGTTTGATCAAGAGGGCTGACGTGGAAAAAAAATGTGACACGGAGAAAATAAGCAGAACAGACTTTGAAGACGATGAACTTCGGCTCCCTTCACTTTGACAATCTTAAAACAGGAGCGAGGAAGAGGAAGACAAAAGAGAGAGAGAGGAGGGATGAAGGCGTGCGTCGCTGCGTGGATCGGGAGAGAGATGGTCTTCAACAGCTATTTGGTCTTAAATGTTTAAGGAGTGCTTTTGTTACGTCTTGACTTTTTTTTCGTGGGTTTTTATTTTTCCTCCTCGTCTTTCGTTCCGTCGACTCTCTCCGACACGTTGTACAAACTCTGGACTGTCGGAACTTGAAAATTTGAAAAGTTTTAATATAAATCCTAGCTATTGTAATCTTATAGTCTTACTTTTGTTTCTTACCAATACAGTGCATCGACATCTTTTCTTTCTGACAAACATGCTTATATTACATAACTGTGTTTTTTTTTTTTTTTTAATATCCCAGCTCAGGTATGATGTGCCAGCTTGTGAATGTTTTTTTTTTTGTCATTTTCATACAAAAGGAGTGTTAGGACTGTTTAGACTGTCGATGAAATAAAGGGAGCAAAATCCCTTATATACCATTATTATTATTATTATTATTATTATTATTATTATTATGATGATTGTTATTGAGTGAGTGAGCACCCAGGCTTTGTACAGATTAACTTCAAATGTGCCAAACCTACATTCACATTCACTCGGGATGTTGTAGTCTTAACTTCCAATGCTGCAGAAAGTCTTACACAATCAGCTTCTTTTTTTTTTTTTTTTTCTTCAACCTGGTGACACGAGTTTGTTCTTCTGGCAGAGCTCAGGGAGGTTGTGTCTTCATCGTACACACACACACACACACACACACCCATCCAGCTTTGAGGTGTAGTCAGACGAGCATCAGCTTCATTCTTCACGCTGCTCCGGTGCTTTCATGAAACCCCCGTCGTTCCCCGAGGCCACACACTGCGCTACTAAAGTCTTACATTAGACTTCAGAGTTGAGTCTCTTTTCCTGTGATGACGAGTGCCGTCACGTTGACCTCTACGTTTCTATGAACGTCTTTATCCCGGGATAACAACCGTGGTTTCTCCTGATAAGTTCAGGCCTCTGGATCTGGAGAAAACGACAAACAGTACGTCGTCATCGCAGGGAAAGATAGAGTCCTGAGAAGTCTTAAAAAGTCAAAACATTAGATCTGTTAGTTCAGCGTTAAAGGAAAAGGTATGAGCAGCCCCTACTGTAGGAGGAGAGTTTCTAATTCTGGATCCCTTCACTGTATTTTAATTTGTTTCCAATCAGTACTGAAGTGTACGACATGTTCATATTTTCTACGAGTCTGTTCATTTTTGTAAATGTCTTTGAAGCATAACGGGGGGGGGGGGGGGGGGGGAATACAGCAAACAGGATTTATAGAAGTTGGGTTTGATAGGTCCCTGATTTCAAGTTTTTCTACACTGCATGTATATTTTGAAGACGAGTAAATTATTAAGAGACGAATGGAAGAAAAGATAATCGTGCATAATTCTCCTTCAGCCTCTCAGTCAGAGCACACGCAGGTTTGTTTCCACAGCGAGACGTTCCTCTTTACGGCGGTCGGCACCACGCTGGACGCGCTACCCCCCCCCCCCCCTTTTTTTTTCCCCCTCCGGTGTCACGTTTTTTTGTTTTTTTTCTAAAGATGCGTCATATTTTCTCTTTGTCTCTTTTTTTTTTTTCTCACTGATCTGCATTTTCTACGCGTTTCTATTTTCACCACCTGTGACCTCTGGGTGGTTTTTTTTTCGCTGTGGCTTTTTTTTTTTTGAATCATTTTTTTCAAACTCCTGATTTCTCTTCATGGTTGTTTTGACTTGCTTCACAAGCTGGGACTGAACATTTGGTTTTGCTTGCATCACCTGGAGAAAAGCAAAAAAAAAAAAAAAAGGCTTCATGCATAGACATTTCTGTGAGTGTCACACACATCCTAAGCACTGGATATAAATTCTTTGTTTGTTTTTTTTTTTTAGTATTAACTAATGTGAAGTTGTTGTTTGATTTATAAAATGATAATCTAGATCAGTCAAATGTTTGGACTCTATAGGAAGCTGCTTCCAACACGTAAATTGCCATTTCTTTTTTAGAAACACTTCATTTATTTGTATTTTTTTTGGGGGGGGGGTGGGGAGGGGGGGTTGTTGCCGCAGCTCTCGTGCCGCCTGACGGGGGTCACATCACCTCTGATCTCGTTGAAAAAAAAGGTAACCTCATGCTCTCGTCAGCTGTGACCTGCAGGAAGCAGAAACACACACGCCTCCTGGTCACGCTCACATTTTTTGTGATGAGTATTGTATTTGAAATTCAATTGTGCGTTTTAACATTTCATTGTATTTATTAGCCAGCTTTGGCTCTAAAAAGTGTCAGTACAACTTGGTGAGAAAGACAATCAAAAAAAAAAAAATAAAGAAATAAATCCAAAGTAAAGACTTGAGAGTTTCTTCACACGTTTGTTTGTCCTTCATCTTTTCCTTTGACTCTTGTCAGAACACTTGAATACTTTTTTTTCTGAAGAACGTCACTTGTGCTGATTGTGTTGTGCTTGTGAAAGCTCGGAGCAGCAGTTACAGGTAGTGCCGCATGATTTTTTATTTCCATCGCCCTCACCAGCGCTCCGACTTTCCAGGGATCTAATAATTTCCAACACAAGGCTTTCTGTTTCCAACGTCGAGCTGTTCCACTCCGTCTTTATATTTTTGGTGGCCCATTACAGTAAATGTGGCCTATTGTTCCACTGTGCGTGCGTGTGTGCGTGAGGAAACGCCACACATTCTCACTGCACTGTGGTGTGTTCGCCGCGGCGCCGGTGTTCGCTGCAGCCAATCCCAGATTGTCAGAGAGAGAAACAGAGAGCTCAGCCACATGCGGCCACATCATAAATCTAATTGTAATTCCCAAATCAACTGTAGCGTCACCCTGCGAGGGGCGCCGCAGAGTTTATCACACACTCCTTTATGTGCACGCGCGCGTACGTGTGTGTGTGTGTGTGTGTGTGTGTGCGATTCAACAGTTTTTTGCTTGGGAGGGGTGTTTGAATCATACTTGTGCTGTTGCCACGTTAATCTCGTTAAATAAGTCATCATAATTTACACTTCCTGTTTCCTCTCTGCTCGATGAACACTCGGCTGTTTGCGCGTTGACAGATTGTTTCTGTGTGTGTGTGTGTGTGTGTGTTTGTTGACGTGAGCGAGCGCAAAGCTTTCAGCGACTTTGCGAAGAAGCCCGGTGTAGTTCATTACTGTGCAGTCACTCGCAGTGTTAGAGTGGGAAACACACACACACACACACACACACACACACACACACACACACACGGTCATGTATGCAGACTTCATCCATCTCAGAAGGAAAACTGACGTAGTCCACAATGTTCCCCTCCGGTCTGCAGGACTTCCTCGCTGCTGAAGCTGCTCAGAACGTCAAGCAGAGTGAAGTGAAGCAATTTAAAGGTGACATCGAACTTCTCCATGTTTTCACACTCACGTCTCTGTAATCTGTCAGTAACAACCTCCAGTTATGAGAATGAGTCCAGGAAGGATTTCTACCTTGTGTTCCTGTCGTCCCGCTGAGGCTGTGGATGGACGGATGGGAGTGTGTGGGCGTCAGGTGGAACGTGTCCATCAGTCTTCACTAATCCCATTCACACACGGCCAACGAAGCAGCGGGCTGCAGGAGCTGGGAATTAAACCCCCAACCTTCCATTTTAAAGAGACGACTGAGTCCCCCACTGAGCCACAGCGAACACTGTGATTTTGTGATTTCTTCATTTAAAAAGGAAAACTCACTTAAATTTGACAAGAGTAACATAAAGTGTTAGTTGGAAACAAGTGATCAAGCAGCACACAGACAGCAGGTAAAAGCATGTGACACATTCAAACACAGACGAGGAAGATTAGCGCAGTATTAATCCACCTTCACCCTTTGTTAGATGAAACACAGCTGCACACGTCGCTCTGCAGAGAGACGCTCTTTAAACACAGATTATTCACTCAAGTAGAAGTACAGATAACTTGTGTTTGTTATGAACCTGGCAACACGATTGGTCGACCTTTGACTTGAATCCGCCTACATTGAATTGAATTTTGCTTGCTTTTTTTTTGCTTGCTTGAATTTCCCTCGGGATCAATAAAGTATCCATCCATCCATCCATCCATCCATCCATCCATCCAAGAGAAAAACAACCAAAGAACATTACATGACATTAACTTGGCTCCGATGTGTAAATCAGATTTCATTAAACCAGTTGCAGACTTTAAGGTTTCAACTGGACTTTTTCATCTCTGGTTTTAGATTTGCAAAAACTCCTGTTTCATTGGATCTGACTTGTGTTTATAAAGAAACTGTAAGAGATTTAAGATTCTCACAGCGCTGAGTCTGACGCGCTCCCGTGCCTCATTGTTCTTCTCATGGGAGGGAGAGATGGACAAAGTGAGCAGAGATGACACACTCTTTGAGTTCACCTCTCCTCTTCTTGTGGGTTCGGGGTGTGTGTGAGGATGATGAGGGATAATAAAACACTTTCTCCTCAGAAGGTTCAGGCCCTGTAGGCAAATTCATGTTTGGATTTTTTTTTTAAAAACCCTCTTGAAGAGTAAAGAGAACACATTTTTATCTTTCTCTCTTTTTTTTTTGTCCTCACAAGTCAGACCTTTAGATCAAGAGAATAATAAATTGTTATTATGAGGGAGGAGCCGCCTTCACACGAGCTGGAGAGGCTCTTTCAATGAGGCATCAAAGTGTCCTGATGATGCTTCTGAAAGTGTACTTAATGGTCATGGTGCAGCACGATCCTCTTTGAGCTTGTGAGGCTTAATCACTGAAACGCTTTTGATTTATAAAAAGGGGGTTAATTGAGCCTTGCACCTCTGTGGAGTTTTAAAAAAAAATTTTTTTTTCACAAACACTGTTTGATTTTGAAGGCTAAAAATTCTTTCAATTCGGTGAAAAGGGATTTCTGTTTTAAAAAAAAAAAAAATTATTCAAGTTAGAGTTTTTAGCTCAAAATATAAACTTATACAAAAGTAACATCATCAGTGGGCCTCCATACACGAGTGGTGGTGATATGTCCCCGTCCTCTCACTCCATTTTGATGTTTCTGGTGTGTGTGACATCACACTGGGTGAGTTCAGGAGTGGTCAGCGATTGGACGCGATTCAAACATAGCATCAAAGAGAAAATAAAATCACAGTGAGGCGAGCAGATAAAGGGAAACACAGACAGTAAATACTGAACGGGGCCGGAGTTAAGACACAGGTGAGACACATCAGGTAATCAGCAGAGCGGGAAACACTGGGGGAAGGGCGTGCAGACAACAGACCTGAAACGAGACACAGGGTAAGAATCAAAGTCGGGGATGTGACAGCTTCTGTTCTGTCGTCACATCGTTCTTCTTCTTGGGAATTTCTGCAAGGAGCGAGAGGGGGGAAAACTAGAAGATATGTTCTAGTAAATGTTGACACTACAACATGTGCGGTCTGAAAAAAATGTCTCTTAATTGTCTTTTTAAAAAAAAAGGTGTCAGACTTCAAAGTCTTTGTATGTCAGGGTTTTGATTGTGTGACGGTCACTGACTCCGGGCAGGTTTCATCGAGGAAGTGAATCAAATTCAAAGTCTTTGTATGTCAGGGTTTTGATTGTGTGACGGTCACTGACTCCGGGCAGGTTTCATCGAGGAAGTGAATCAAAAAGAAGTTTCATCAAAGTTTCAAACATTTCTGTTCACTTCTGCTGTGTTTTTTATCTGGTCGTGTTGTTTCGTCTGCATCCTTTACCTTCATTCAGCAAACATTAACTGCTGTAAAAACAGAAAGACGCCCCGGCGACTTCGTAAGAATTCTTAAATAAGCGAGTCATAAAAGTAGAAAGACTAAATTCAGCTAATGTCATTAGCAAGTATTTAGTCACTAACCAAAGTGATGATGACACCAGATGAAAAGTCTTTGTAGGGCATCAACAAACTTTTTATTCTTCATCTCACAGGGGAAAAAAAATCTCTTTAAGCATCTCTGAGTTGAGACATTTCACTCCCAATGTCAGCCTCATGTTGACAAGGACGAACAGAGGTCATGACAGTTAGCGGGACAGATGCTCGGAGAACAAAGAACGTCAACAAATGAAACCATGAACAAGCCTAAACAATAAACTATTATTGGCTATTTTCCTGATTAAAGAGACAGGATTTGTGTTCAAATCTACTTTTTTTTTGTGCAGCGTCTCAACAGGCTGCTAAAAGCATTTTTTATATTTCCATTTTTTGAAACTCTAAATTATGACTTTTGACACATTTCAAACTGTCATCAAAGAAAAAAAAATTAAAATGAAAATGTCCCTCCTCCAATGAAAGCTAAAGGCAAACCCTTTGAGAACCACTGGAGAGCTCTTACTTTATGCTTTTTTTCAGTTTCGAGTTTATTCTCTGCACAGACGTGTGTTTGATTCGCTGACTGGGAGAGCAAGTTTTTGTCGTTCTGCTGATGTGAGATATCGTCTCTGTGCGAGCATTGTGTCCTTTCTTAACTTGACGTCTCTGCTGGTGTAGCTGGACAGACTCACGGACGCTTCCGCAGGCTCACAGAGTCTGTAATAAAAGGGATTGTCAATGCATCACTTAAACTCATAACGTGTAACCATAGAGAGACGGTTTCTACTAATGTACTCATTCAACTCAAGAATTCTATTTTTTTTTCTTCAAAGTAATGCACATTAGCAAAGTGTTTTATAAAACCTTTCCGTAGACACATTGTTGGGAAGTTTTAAAATATGAAAATTGACAACAATTGCAGATCTAGAGGGGTCTTATTAATATTCAAAGGGTCAGCAGCCTTGGGAAGCATTAAACAATAACGGCAAAGCTAAATGCAATACCTGAATAAAATGAATCGCAGGAGGAAAAAAAGAAGAAGAAGCAGCTTTGAATGGACTTGCTTGGGCTGTGTCTGTGTTTCAATGTCTTTGAAACATTGCATAAAGGTCTATACTTCTTTTTTTTTTAATGCAATTAGAATTGAAAGAAAGAATCTACAGTACTTTTTTTGGACTGGCAATGGACAAAAGGCCAATTTTTCCTTTTGCTTTCAGGAGGAGTCCTTGGGTCTTTGTCAGTGCATTAGTCTGCTAATTAAAATATGATATGTTTAACGGAAAAAATGCGCTTTGAAAAGCGTCTGGATTGTTTGACTCAAAGACACGGCTGCAAGCCTTGATGAGCAGAACTGTGCTCGACCATGAGGAGGTAAAGAGCATTGTTGTGGGTCCTCTCTGGTTTCAGCCCATCATAATTCTTTCTACTGATTTTACAATCACATTCTCCTTTGTGCGCCGCAGACACAATTGTGCAGAGGAAAGGACTCGTTGACATTGCATCCATCCATTTCCCATTTCCGCACAGTCCTGATGTGCCAACTTATTGTTCGCTGAAATGCTTCAGGCTACGAGTTTGTTTACAAGACAAACACAGCAGCCTTGGGTTAAAACAAACAGACGGGGAAAGTGTAAGATGTTGGATCAAATGGGAACTTTCGACGTCATCTCCATGAAACATGAAGCAGTTCAGTCCTTTCAGCGTCAGCTTCACTGAACCTCCATGTTAAAACCTCAACAGGTTGACATGACGAGCTAACGGCCCCTTAAACCCCGCTAAGCTGCTCTGAAAGCTCTTCTAGCTTCACCTCTGAGAATGTGCCGTCTGTGTTTTTGGTGCAGTGGTTTGAATCCTCCGTGCATGCTTGAGTTCTTCCTGCCTCTCTCGTCAGGTCAACTGGTGACTCTGCAGCCCCTGTAGGTGTGGGTATGAACGTTGGTTTGTCTCTATATGTCATCCATGTGATTTACCCCCATGCTAACATGATTTGAATTTTACATCCATTCGTTCTCCAGCAACAGAAAAGAAAATAGGATCAAAACGCTCCCTGGCTTGCATTGTTCCAGAGGGGATTTTGACCCACAGCCGCTGCCATAAGACTTGCCCAGATAGCCGTTAGGCAAAACTCGAGAAGTCAGAATGAAGTTTGGATTTAAATGTGGATCTTTAATTAAAGCTAAGTCGTCGTTAGATGCATTCCTCATCTCTTCTTCCTCAGAGCCAATACCTGCTGCCTTCCTCCAGATGTTGTTTTGATAATTAAAGTCAAAGACAAATATTTAATCTCAAGTGGACAAGAAGTTCTACAAAGTTGGTGAAGTCACCAAAAACTCCAGAGCTGCTACTTTCACCTTGGACCTGCTGGTTGTTCAACGTCTCTCTTATTTTTCCTGCAGCTCCTGTTTAAAGTCGACTTATTGTGATGAGCCTTAAAGCTTTGGAAAGATTTTAATAATGGCAAAAAAACCCCATCAGGAACACCTTATTGATAGTATTACTCGTGCATGTGTCGATGTTGTTGTACTTTGACACCTGCTGGTCCCGTCTTCGGTTGTCTTGTTTTCTGTTGGTTAGTTTTAGTGGGTCGTCTCAGGTGGAGGTGTTGGGTCTTTTTGACCAGGGTCTCCAAAGGGTCTTTCATATGTTTGTTTTTTATTAATCTTTGATTATTTCTGGGTGGAGTATTTTCATTGTGTTTAAAATATGTATCTGTGTGGCGACGTATATGTTCTGGTCCGTGCAGCCCCAATCTGAATTTATGCACACCTACTTATTGTACTGAATTTGGAGCTGATTTTACGTACTCTGCTTATATAATCATGACATGTCAAATGTTTGGATTTGTTACCAGATGTGAGGCACTTTGGGCCGGCTGATCGGACTCTTCACACCGAATAGCAGACAGATCCACCTCCAACAAGAAGCTGTCAAAGCTGAGCTGCTGCTGCCTGAGGCTCCTCAGCCTGGAGCTGCCGACACTGACGTGAACACAGTGCACAAAGTAGAAGGTACTCGTGTGTGTGTGTGTGTGTGTGTGTGTGGAGAAGCTTTGACGTGCGAGTTCTCCTCAGGTGAGAACACATGGAGGGGATTCAGGGACAAACGGAGTCGGGAAGCTTCTCCCGTAAATCAGAACGTGCTTTCTTTTATTGCTAAGGTAAACTCAATATATCAGTGATGACATTTCAGTTAGAAAAGGAGAATTGTTCTCGCAGTCATATGATGTTTGCTGCATATTAGAACCATCTGACCCGTTCCACCCAGCAGGTTTTCATTGACGTTACGTAGACCGCATCACATACTACAGACCAGGACAACGCTGCAGGAATTTCTGGCATCTTTTCAGAAAGAGGCGTGGTCAGAATATTGTTGTTAATATCCCATTATTAGGATTGACTCACTCGAGGCCTTTTCAGGGAAAGTATTTAGACGTGTAATAACAAGAAAAACACGAGTTCACCTCTATCCTATAAGTGGATGTTAACTCAAGGTATGCCTGTACAGGTGCAGCTTTAGGAACCTGAGAGCTTCATGAGGACTTTTCATTTGGTGTCCGTCTTAGTGATCCCTGTGGACCAATCACAGAGCTCCTCTGTTTGCTGGTCGTGTCATGTGTATATATATGTGAGGAGTATTGTGCAATGAAAAAAAAAATCCTCCGACTGTCTTTTAACAGTCACGTGTGTCTGTTGTTAACAAACAAACAGTCAGACTGACATGACTACATAATGAGGTCGGGAGTTGATCTCTGAGCATGATTATCGGTAGAAGGAAGCCGTGAAGGAAACTAAACGAAGGTATCAACAGAGTTGGACAGACGAGGAGACAGTGTCAGATGAAGATTTAAGCACGTTGACTTACGGAGACGTATCGCCACCTCGCAAAGTCACAATGCTGTCAGTTGTTTGTACCCCCGTGCAGGTTTACAGGACATCGACAGGTGCTGGCGCTGAAATGTAGACCGAGAATAAAGCAAACACAACCGGAGTCCCTATTTTGTCTTTTTTTTCTGCACCCAAGGCTAGAGATAATTTTAACAGTTTTTTTTATTTGTTGGCTGTTTTAACATCACAGATATTTTTTAGGAAACGCTCCGCCTGATAGTACTCACTCTCTGTGCCCTGCTCAGCCTCACATGCATCAGTACTGTGAAATTTGTCAATGAAGGTTCTAAGAAGAGGAATTTTCAGTCTGTCAGTGGAAAAAGAAAAGAGGAAGATAATAACGAACGCTGGTTTGAGTTGCCCGTCGCTCCAAGAGGCCTTATCGTCATCAGACGACAGCTGATTGGCTGAGAGATTTGACTAACTAGAATCTAAAACCTATGAAATCTCTGAGACAATAAACGACACATCATGGAGTATCAACAGCCACGGTTATATTTCACCACTCATCCATTTGCATTTTTCACATAAACATTTTGCACGTCATGTTAAAATAATGTTTCACACAAACTGTGGCAGCGCTTCACTCGGCAGTCTCTTCGTACATTCGAGTGAATCAGCAGTGAACTGGATGATCGTTGAACAAATAAAAAAGCAGCTTTGTAACGTTATTCCTGAGGACTAAGAATTAAAGCAACCCTCTGCATGCTTAAGTAAATAAGCTGAAATGGAAACTTGTTTTCCATCAGATCTGTGGGGCTCACTGAATAAGCATGCAAATAACCGACTTATGGCTTTTATGATCGGGCTCAGTTTTTGTGGCTTCATGCGACTCTGCTAAATGTGGGAACAATTAATGTGTTTCTGGCATGAGGTCGATCTCAAGATGCCAAATGGGCTTATCGGCATACTGACTGTGGTAAAACACATATTTAAAAAATCTCAGTGATAGCAGAAGTTAAGGACTCACTTTCGCAGCTCAAGAGAAACAAACAATGGGAAGCTCATTTACGGGCTCGTTCTACGGCTTCATTTCCAGCATGGACTCGTATCGGGTGACGAAGGAGGACGTCGGAGAAAAACTCGACTTGGACTGCTGATTCGGGATTGGAACATTTCATGGTCCTCTGATTCTAGCTCAAAGTCAGTCCAAAATATTCCTCTTTCTTCTCAAAGTAGTAGTTGAGTCGTGACATGGCATACCTGGACGGGGAGAAGAGCAGAATGTCAAAAGCTACATTTCATTTTGGACAAAGTCTTTACAACAAAACCACTGTAGTGAAATGTTCTCTTGATGTTGTTGTCACATGTTCCTACATGTGTGGCGGCTGAGGTTCAGTTGGTCGGCTCTTAACTGGAGGGTCAAGGGTTCAATACCGAGCTCCTGCAGCCACATGTCCCATGTGTCCTTGGGCAAGACACTTAACTCCAGGTTGCTCGCACTGCCTTGTCAGCGTTTTGTAAATGTGTATGAACGGTGTTGGACCCTCTGCCATCCGTGTATGGATGGCACCTCCGATGTAAGCGCGCTTCACCCTGAAAGCTCAGTTGGTTTGCCGAGCGCGGCGTGCCTGGTTCGGGAATGGAAACGTCCGTTAACCATTTGTCTTTGAGTCTCTTTCTGTAAAATCCTTTTTGTGAATTCAGGAACAAAAACTGTTTCGGTGATCATCAAAGTGCTTTTCATATTAAAGGTTTTCTTTTGCTTCAGTCCGTCCCTGAAAAAAAAAGAATCACCATTTCCAGAGGCACCTTTTATGTCTCTGTGACGTCCGGTAGACGCTGAAGGAAAGCTCTGTTCATTCTTCTCACTTTCGTAATGTAGTGCAGTCGTGAACCTGAAAAACCTCCTCACTTAATGTTTGGTTGAAGAAATTTCATTCCAGCAGAAGAGTTTTCGATCCACTCGGTGAGTCATTTTTTGTCTTTTTGTGTCATGTTTGATTTGCAGGCTCTGCAGTGTGCAGTTCGCTGTGTTCTGTTCAAAAAAAGAAACTGAGGAAAGACATTGTAGTTTTTCTAGAACGATGTTCCTCCAATTCTTCTCTAAAATACAAAACATTTTGTGATTTGTGCCGGCAAGAGAAGCAATTTGAAGCTTTCTAAACGTCTGTATGAGTTTTGCAGCCAGTGTCTGCGGCATGCCCGAGATGAGTGAATGGGTCCTAACAGAATATGACTCAAATCAAAGTATGCAGCTTCGATCAGGACTGTTAGCACTAGCATCCCAGCTAACATTAGCTAACATCTGCCTGGCTCTTCCCAGCCTTTAGAGCTGACTGAAATAAGTTTGGTCAGGCCAGCTTCCCTTACTTTCGTCCTTTTTCTTTTCTAGCATCCTAACTTTGTGCGGGCCTTATCGCTGTACTCAGCAGAGAGAACTCCCATGATTCCCCATTGTTCTGTTTTGATCGAGAGCCCCGCTGCATTTGCTATTCGTATAGAGAGCGACGTCTGATGAAGGTCTGAAATGATAATTAGAGTGCGGACTTCGTCTCGTAAAGAACAAAATGGCTGTGATAGGAAATGTGCTACATTTAGCCTTCACCTCACGCCGCACAACTTTCTACTTTGTGAGGAGGAATATTTGTATTTCCATTGACGTGAACCTTGCTCATTATGAGCACATCGTCGTGTGCGCTTCTCGTCGACTCTTTAATTAAAAAAACATGTAAGAAGTAAAGTATACATTTAAAAAGTGTGGACGTGTTCATTGAAAGTGAACAATAATGAGATTTTGGTTTCCTGTGTTGTTGACAGGTCACACTGTTAATAGCTCAACGTGGGCAGTATGTTTTTTTATCACTTGCACAACAATAAAGCATTAAAAACTCTTTTCAGTCTGAAAGCTGTGTCAAAGCCTTGCCGCGTTTCAGAACTTAACTGTGGTGGAAAGTGGTTTTGTGTTTGTTCAAACCATATTATCGAAGGCTTCAATAAATCTGATGTCTGAGTACGCTGCTGCCCTTGGCCATTATACTACCCCCATTGAAATTAAGCACATAGAAAATAGAGGCACAGAGGAGCTTGTCCTTTAATCAGTGCTTTTAATCCTCAATGCCAAATCAGTTTTCTCTCTCGTACCGCGCGCAGAGACAAAAAGATAATCCTGACACATGCCTTTTAGTTACTTGTGTTCAGTCGCTCTGTTCCCCGCCTGTATCTCTGCAGCCAACCGCTTTCTCATCACGGTGTCACACTTGGGTTTTTCTAAGACTTGTTTCTTTCCACCTGTAGCTTGTTGTTAGAGAGATGGTGCAAAGTGTGTCTGAGCTCAGCCTATTTTTTTCTTTTCTTTTTTTAAAGTGAAAAGTTCATAAATCCTGAGTGGTAGCCTGCAGACATTTTCACAGCTTTTATCGTTGTTGGAGAAACTTAAGAGTGTGTTTTTTTGTCAAACTTATTTTAAGGGAAACCTCATCCATGCTGCATCTAATGATTAAATCGTTCTAAAAGCAACATAGATATTTCCTTAACTTGATGAGATTAAAAACAATGCCTGGTTGTCCTGCTCGAAATGTGTTTGATTCTTTTTTTAGAGATGCATTATTTTAAAAAAAGCCAGAAAGGACAACAGCTATTCTTAAAACAATATTTCGCGTTACATGATTATGATACCAATGTTTTTTTCATCACTTCGTTGCACATCTTTGTGACTGTTTTTTTTAAATAGGCCTTGTAATCCTGCTTGTAATATCTCTGAAACATGTCCCACAAACTGCATCGTGCTGATCTTTCTCAGAGACGGAGTCACTCTGCGTTCATCCGGCGTCGCAAACAACAGAAAGAAAGAAAACGAGTTTCTGAGTTGTAAAATGAACACCTGCTGAAGTCGGAACAACGCCGACACTGGGGAAAGAAGGAGGAGCCAGACATGTTTGTCATCAAATGAGCGGAAAGTTATGTTTTGTTACTGTAAGGTTTTTTTTTTTTTTTTATGAATTCCCAAATTGCACTTTAACTTTTTGCTGAAATACAACCTGGAACAAACACATTATACACCTTTTTTCCAAGCTTTTTTTTAATTTTTTTTAAGATTTATATTTTTGCTTTCCTTGCCTTTATTGTAGAGACAGGACAGATAGAGTCAGATATCAAGGAAAGTGAGTGGGAAATCAGACTGCTGCAACGAGGTCTATAGCCTCTCTGGACATGTGGGGGGGGGGGGGGGGGGGGGGGGGGGGGGGGGGCAGGCTGTTGGCGCTCCCATATAGTTCATTTTTTTATTTGACCAGATGCTCTTTGTTCAGTTTGACGCATGCTTGTCAGACATGGACTCTGCGTGCCTGTATTCAGGGCCTAACAGAGTGAAGTGGCACTGAGAGGCGTCCACTGTGGAAACACAAGAACTGACAAAGAGAGGGCGCAGTTATGTTCAGAGCTCTCCGCATGAAGGAACTCGACACACGCGTCCAGATCCTCTGGAAACTGTGAAGCTGCTCTTCAAACCTGCCTTGTTTTCCAGAACACACACCCTGCCTTTAAAATATCAACAACAACAAAAAATGTCATGTGGACTTGTTCACAAAGCTCATGAAAGAAAAGAAAGCCGTCCATAGTACTTTGTATTGATAGTCCAATAATCTGTCAAACCCACACTTTTCCTAAGTAGAATTATACTGGAGTATACTTCTCTAATAGAGCTGCAGCCTTCACAGGGGATCCCATTCATCCTTATTTTGATTAAGAGTGACACCTTAAACTTGCAGGCTTAACATTTATCATCATCAGAGATGAAACTGAGACGTTTCCCTCTTTAGCACAAGTGGGGGAAAGTGAGCTCCCTCAAAAGCAGGTATTCCATTTCACAATGTGCTTTTGTGCACAATTCCCTCAATTTAGCAGTCAGGCTTCTCCAAACAGTGGGCCTCCTCCTCCTCCTCCTCCTCCTTCATTTCCTCATAATAATGTCTTTGTCAAACAGCCGCTCACCTCTCCAACACGTCCACAAATCTAAACCGCTGACTCGCAGACACTTTCAACACATGAATAAAATCACATAAAGAAAAGTAAATAACGAGCGCAGGGGGAGGGAGGCTTGCATTCCCCTTGTGGCTCCCTATTGTCACTTCTACATCTGGCTCTGGTTAAAGCACAAGGCCTCGACGACGCCTGTCACTCGTTGGGAAGTCGGCAAGGACTTGGCTCAGGGGGAAAACAGTGGGAGGAAAACATAAACACACACACGCACAAACACACACACACACACACATATATTTCCAGGGTTTAACTCTAACTTCCTATTTGTTGCCTTTTCATCACAAAAGCTTGAAATGCAGTGTTGTGTGTTCTCTCTCCAGCTGTGGAGAAAAAAACCCAACTTGGTTAACTGTGAGTAAGGCTGTGGTTATGACAAGAAAATTATGGTTAAAGCTGAATTAATTATGATATTCAAACCAAATCAAATGACTGTGTTTAATGCAGAAAAATGTCTCTTGCAGTAATCAACCCACAAAAACAAAAACTTAATCCAAATCTGCAGAACATTTATAGCAAATATACTTTTTGGTTCCATCTCATTTCCTCGTAACTCTGTTTTCACAACAATAAGTCGACGCTTTGAACTATGTGTTTTTTTAATAAACCAGGCATTAAAGTGTAATTCCACTGGGGGGGGGGAATAAATTAAGAAGCGTGTTAACGTGAGACGCAGAGCGTTTGGAGCCAGCTCCAAGTGGACAAACGGGGGAACTGACGTTTTTTTTACACTTCTGCGTTGTCTTCATTTTTTACAAAATCAGAGGCTGCAGCTTAGTTTTAATCTTCTCCCTATTTATCTGCCTTTGCTAACTTACGGTATGCTAGCTAATAGCTAAAATAAACCCCCAAAAACTACCTGCAGGTACAATTCGACATTAGTGGCATAGATTCACAACCAGGAGAAATCAGCTTTCTTAGCAAACAAAACACATGCTTAAACGCAGGGTCAGATCCAATTTTTCATCTCCTGACAATAATTTATAATTCAAGCGTTCTGAAAAAGAAACAAAAAAACTCTGTCATCAGTAGCAGCTTGGTTTATAAACCAATCACAGCCTCTCTACCCCATGCATGCACGAGCCCACACTCAAAGCATGAGCTGAAATCCGCTGCTGGACCAATGGCGTTAGTGCATGTAAGTGAGGGGCGGGGCTTCAGAGGGAGCACAGGTCGGTGAAGACGGAGAACGGAGAGGATGCTACTTAATGCTAGTTTTTGAAAATTACCGAGACTGCTTTTAGGAAGTTCTTACTTGGATTGTCAACTTCACCGTGTAACAAGTTAATCAACTCAGGACAAGAATAGTGTAACTGACTACACGAGATTTATACAATATTTAACACACCTGAGAACAGCTCCGTCCTCATGGAGCAAATGTTGGTACATTCAAATGGAGTCCTCTTGATGTAACTTTAGCTACGATGCCCCCCTGTTTTTCTTTGTTTAGTCATTTGAAAGCCAGAAGTGAAACACTGATGCTAGCAACAATTTCTCCGTTAGCGTAAAAGCGTCTCTTTTACTGATCACTATTTGCACATGAACGATCCAGCGTGATAAAAAAAAAAAAAACTCTTAAAAGTGGATCTGCTTGCTAGCTGTGAAGAATAAGTAAGCTACATTATTAAATCCTGGTGTGACCTGCCCTTTATGCATCCAATTAAAACCTCCTCAGAAAGAGCGTTTACTGCCACATTACTTACCGCTCTGCCATTGAATTTAAATGACGCGTGTCGCTTTATGTGGTTTAAACAAATAGCAAGGACAGTTTACGAAGACGATGTTCTGACTGGTGTGTGCTCTCTCTGTAAATGTATTTAAATGAAAGGATGAAAGCCACGACAAACTTGACCGTTGACATATACACATTGTTCTTTACAACTTGATAGACCTTTTCTAAAATCAGTGTTGGCACATGTAATTGGCATATCCAGAATATGTGTGTGTCCGTCATTCGTTTGCACTACTTTGCAGAGTTTTTTTTTTCTAATGTAGCGATACCTCTGACTCCACATCATTACTGTTGTTTTCTGAGTTTTTTTAGCCCAGCCTCCCAGCAGAAGAAAGGTAACCCGACCCTCATCGTGCACTTTAGGACAACCTCAGCCGGCGGCTTAGAGGAGCAGACGTCTAGCAGGCGCATGTGGCCCGGCCAGGGATGAGAGACGTAAATGTAAGGGAGGACGGACGGCACGGGAACAATAGCGCCTCTGTACCTCGGCACCCCTCTGGATCACATTTCCTCTGGGGTCCGGATCGAAATGAGGCGGGGGCCCTGTCGCTGATCTAGCAAGCGTGCAGAGCAAGCCACACAGAGGGGAGGGTGCCGTATGTCAATAGTGATTAGGATCACGATCACAACTGTGGCGGGTGTGGGGCGCACAGAGAAGGGAGAGAGGAAGAAAGAGAGGGGGGAGAAGGGAAACATTTTGCCCTCCTGAACTTTATTGTCTGGCTGCGAGAAGTGAGGAATGTCTCCTCCTGGTCTTGTTTAAAGATAATTGCCCTGTGTGGATCATAATATACTTAAATTGAAAGTATATTTGTTTGACATTTCTTAAGACGGTTTTTGTAAAAGCTCAGCCTTTTATGGCAGAGAATCATATTAGTCAATGTGTTTTCAGGAGCCAGAAGACAAACAGAAAAACTGGGCAGGACGAGCACAACAAGTCTTGAAAATTCAAATGAGGGTTGCGGGTGGCGGACTTGAACATTTTTTTACACGATGGTCCCAAGTTTCCAGACCTTTGGAGGAATTCTTGGCCTACAAAATTCTCTGTGAAACGATCCTAATGATCATTCTGCTTTTATAAACATTGCAATAAAATTATGACGGCTTGAATTCAGGGAGCAAGATTTCTTTTCTGTTTATTCAGAGATGAAGTCATAAAGTATAGTTGCATGTGTTTCGACATTAATCGGCTGATGTGAAGGTGGAGCTCTGTGTCAGGAGGGCGACGATTTTAAAGTGAAAATTTGTCTGAAGAAAACGTCAGAATCACAGAGCTTTAGGAAACGGTGTTGATGCAAAGTGACATCAGGACGCAAGCTCTAACCGTGGACACGAGGACATGTTTTTTTTTTTTTTCATGCAGCACCCTTGACTTGACTTTATTGCAAAAAACCCCCCCAAAACCCCCACAAACCTTTGGAAGTCAAAGTCAATTGAGGAGAAACGTGATTGCAGGATGGCCCAAAGACCCCAGAAGAAGTTGGATGCCTGGTGGGGAGAAAAACAACGTTAAAGGACCAGTTCAAATGTTTTTTTAAGTTTTACACCATTCATCACGACTTCTCAAGCAACTGTACACTCAAATGTTTCTTCTTTTTTTTAAATTTATGTGTTAAATTCTTAAAATAAATAAAGTCTTCTTTAGTGAAGGTATAGTGATCTGCTAGCTCTGTGAAATAGACTGTTTTCAGTTGTAGCTGATGCGGTAGGGGGAAATCATAAGTTGCATTAAATCAAGGCACTCTTGCGATAATTGCTTGTGATATTTCATTTATTTGAACCCCTCTGCCAGGGTAGCAGCTACTCCTCTCAGGGCCAACACTTTTAAACCTGACATTAAATTAGAACCACAGTTATCTGATTAAAAACCCAAGGTTAAAGGAATAGAAATAAAATGAAAACATCAAATGAAAATAATAAAAATCAGTTTTTCAATTTGAATCAATATTAATTCCAATGAATGTTACATTTGCAACTTATTCTCACTCCACATCCGACACAATTCCTCAGTTAAAAGTTCTTGTATATAAATCGTCGTATCATCTGCATAAAGAAATCATTGTGCTTCATTTAAAAAAAAAAAGGGAGACTCGCATTGCTGAAGGATTTGAATAGAAATTTCCTCAAACCGCCTCCTCGAGGTCCACCGTGATAACTTTTAACCGCCTATGTTTGCAACACACTGAAATAGAAAAGAAACAGGATAATAATGGATTGAGGCGGCAGTAGCTCAGTCTGTAGGGACTTGGGTTAGAAACCGGAGGGTCATCGGTTCACTTCCTGAGCACTGCCGAGGTGCCCCTGAGCAAGGCACCAAATCCCAAAACTGCTCTGGAGTGCTCACTGTGGGCAGCCCCCTCACTCTGAGAGCCCTCCATTAATGCATGTCAAACTGAATATTATTATTTGAAGCAGATTCTGTTTAGAAATGTTGTGAAGTTTTGTGGATCGTCTTCCTCAGACTGCTGATTTTGAACCTACGTAATGTGCGTGTAACTCCGTCCTATTTCAGTTGTGGTCGAAAGATGCTGAGCACTCAACTGCTGTTGAATCAATCATTCAGGTAAACACACAGGTAATTCTGTGTTCAGTTTCTGTATATAAAAAACCTGTGACTTTAAATGTATTGTGATAGCAGGAGCGTGTGTCAGGGGGGGGCGAGGGGGGGGGGCATGGACCTTGTTGTTTTCTTTACATGTCAATGTAAAATCTTTTCTTGAGTAAGCACTTTTAATTGTAAACAAAACTTTTACATATCTGTTGCATAAGACAGGAAATGAATTAGTCTATAAAATGTGTCAGTACAAACTTTTGCTTGCAGTGAACTAATTTGCCATTAATTGTATTTTTGGAAGTTAGAAAGTAGGCGGGAGTTTGTATACAGGACTTAAATAATTACTTAAAGGTACATGTGATTACAGGAGGTAAAGGGTGAATTCAACTAATTCATGGTGTGTACATACAAACTTCATACCACCCTCGGATGTGCTCCAGTTGGGCCACTGCAGTCTGGACATGTCCCTGTCTCATAGACATAAAATGACTAAATGATACAGATCAGAAGTCAAAACTGTAACTGATGGTCACATTTCTGCTCACTGATTTCTACATGCAAAAAGCTCCTTTCCATGTCTGATTCAGGCTAAAGCAAACACGTCTTCTCCCCCTGTGCTGGGAGGGAGGAGGTCACCGCGGGGTCAGATGATCCGCTCGAAAACACTTGAGCCAAATCTTCATGTCAGAGAGTGAACTGGAGCTCTCTCATTGAATAACAGACTCGTAAATAACCGCGTTTATCTTGTCCACCATGCTCCTGTGAGGCTGCGCGTTGCTCAAACGAATAAAAGCAAAGTGCAAACCCGGGGATTATTTTTGTTTTGTCACTTTAGAAAAATGTGTTGATGTGTGCTTTCACTGGCTTTTCTTTCTTTGTTTGTCTTCTAGCATGTCGTGCTACTTTTCCCTGTGCCACAGAGCAGAACTGTAAAAACACGCCGGTCGTCATGTGTAGCGGCTCCCATAACTGATGCTGCTGCCTGCCAGTTGTAGCTGCTCAGTCAGAATGACAAACCTCCGTATTGAATGGTTCCCTCCTTAATGGCTTTGCTCACTTAGGCTTGCGGACTTCCATGCCTCCATAAATTTCTGTTGTTCTCCACCCTTATTGTAAATCTTCATGGTAGGACCACTAATAGCAAGTCCTAATAAGATCCAGACAGGCCTCTGTTCTGCGGCCCAGTGATATAATCACATTTTTATTTGATAATCAAATAAAGGGTGGAATGAAATACTTGAAGAGCGATGTGCGGTTTTCCCTTGGCTTGCTCCCCTCCCTGGCAGATTTTCATCTCTAATCTCTGTCTTTCGTTGGAGGGAGAGACGGAGTGTGTTTCCATTATGATTAATAACTGCTCTCCATTAAGAGAGCATCAGTCTAACACTAAGCAGAGACCAGCAGTGACGGGGACTCATTGAGAAAAAAAAAGTGGCGATGAGAGACGTGTGTGTGTGTGTGTGTGTGTGGGGTGACATCACAGAGCCGCGGGGCTGACGGGGGGATCCCTGGCGAGGAGAGAACGAGCGGTAAAGACCCGCTGCGACTTGGCACAGACTGCCTGAGATTACGACGTGAAGGAGGCAGCTTCACGGCACGCCGCACAGCTCTGGCACCCGGCCAGGCTTTGTGGATGGCACACAGTGCAGACGCACAACTTCCCTCAGAGCAGACCCGTTTTTATTGGTTCCTGATTTTTTTTTTTTTTTTTTACTATTCATCTGTATTCTCATCTACAGAGTCTTAACAATGCAGTAAATTCAATGTAGTTTGATTATTGCAGGCAATTATCAGGAGATATGACAGCGATGCCATTGAATCCTTTTCACAAAAGAGGGAACACAAAAAAAAAAAAATCGACAACAATTTAAAAAGTCATCAGACTGAATTGTAAATTCTGACAGGTTTGGAAATGTTCCAAAGACCATTACTGGTAACCAGTATGTCATCCGCTGTGCCAGATGTGCTATGAAATAGTGGGTGGGATCAATACGGCAATATATCGTCTTCCTGACTCGTGTCATTGTCAAATCGATGGCGTACCATTTCCATATTGAAGTTTTGTTTTTAAAGAGCAACACTGTGAAATGATTTCCCGTCCACTTTGACTCACTGACGTTTGTATGAAGATCATTTTATGAAACGGTCGCTCCTTTAAATGCATTTCCACAAAACACAGGAAAACAAGAGAATTACTGAAGAGACATAAATACAGACAGCTCCCCCCCCTTAAACAAGAGCAGGTGAGGAAATAAAGAACAACATGTCTAAGTAACAGCGATACAAAAAAAATAAATAATCAAAAACCCGAACAAGAAGAGGTTGTTTAAAGTGAAATAAAATGTTTGCTTAAGCAGTAGAGGGAAAAGAAGGATTTCGGTGGGGAGGAACTGTTTTGAGATTTGACCAATAATTAAAAGGAATACATTTTGACAAGTTGCACCCTTGAAATAATAATAATTTTTATTTCGTGAACATTTGGGAGGATAATGTTTGAGAGCAGGAAAAAGAAGAGAAAGCTGATACGAGGTGAAGGTGACAGCATGTCGCAGTACATAAAGCAATAAGTGAGGTCCTCTACCTGCTTTTCAAAGGGTCTCGAGATAACACCTGTTATGAATTAATGCTATACAAATAAAGATTGAACAACATAAATGCTGCACTTCAGCCTTTGAGGGGCATCTCTGTATGTCAGGTTACAGTCGTCCTGACATGTAGATCAATTATCCGATATTGTGACGTCGTAAACGCTGTCCATGTGTCGCGCTTTGTGTCGTGTAACGAGCTTCGCTTCGGTGAAATAATTCACGCAGGTCTTTGAAAGGTCAAAGAGCACGGGAGCATCCAGCTCCTGACTGAAGGAGGTTAGAGCAGATTAAAAAGAGAGCAATGCTAAAACAACAACTACAAAAACAAAACAAAAATAATCTTGATTAATTGTTTTATCTTTTAAATGTCTGTAACAGTGAGAAGAGCTCGGGGTGAATCCTTGAAATAGATTTTATTTTTTTGACAAACTTCCAAAATTCAACAAATGAAACAGCAAGAGTGTTTTTTAAACAGGCCGAGCGCTCATGATGTCGGGTTTAATTATCAAGAGAAAAGAAGAAGAAGAATGAGGGATATATCATCTCTTTGATTCAGGCCTTTTACCAACAAAAGCTATCAAATAAGTGAGCTTTATGAAAAGGCATCAAACTGAATTGTTCATTATTAGATTTGGAAAATGTTGCAGTCACTTCTACAGAAACAGATACGGTTCATCTTCTAGCTTTGTCGTGAAATAGTTCTTAAAGTCTCAGTCATGTAAGGGACATGACATGAGCTGTGCTTCGTCTCCGTCAGAGGGCGACAGCTTGTGATTATTTCATTAGAAGAAGACGTAAAAAACACACACACACACACACACTCAGCTCCAAATGAGCGGCTTCATTCAGAGCAGCGTCCTGATCTTCTTCATGGAGTCGCTCATTGGGAGCCGATCGGCGTGCGGACCCTTCTCAGGATGCAATTTGCTTCGTGGGAGAATAATCAGACAATCACTGCAAAAATGTAAATCTTATCAAAACGACGAAATATATCCTGACACCAGATATATCCAACGTTCACCTGATGAGACGACGTTTCAAGATATTACAAGTTGGAAAAAAAGGCCTGAGTGGTTTTTGAAGCGTCAGACCGGCTGTGAACTGAGGCAGAAGTTACTGACGTTTCCTGAGTCTGAGGTTTCATTTAAAGAAACTTCACTTTGGTACATTTTGCTTTCTGCGCTGGCCGACAGTTTCACCCATTACAAATAAATCCAGGTCTCATTTTCCACATGTTGAGCTATAAGACGATTCTCGGGCCCTCTCAGGTGGATGTGGCTTTTATGAAGTGTAATGATGAGAAATAAGACGTGAACGTTTGCTTAGGATTCACTTTTTCCACAGATTTTTTTTTTTATTTGTTTGATTGATAAAATGTCAAGTTAAGTGAAAAGTCGCCCAGAGAGAGAAATTCTTAAAATGTTTTGTTTTCTGTGAAATAGACGCTTAAAAAAACACAAATGATCAAAGCTCTGTAATAGAAAATAAAGCGCACATAGATCCTCTCAGGTGTCGGCGTTATCCGTCCTTTTTTTTTTTTTTTTTTTCTCACTTTGATGATACGAGCAAAACTGTTGAATGTTCGATCTTTAGAAATAGAAAGTGTTTACTGTTATTATACAAGCGGATAATGAAATATAAATGCTTCACCTTAAAGTGAATGAACCCTGAAGGGAGCCGGAGCAACAAACAAGCTGCTTTCAGCGAAGAGAGGACGAACGTTTATTTATCAGACTTACAGCTGATGATGTTGAGCACAGGAAGGAAGGAAGTCAGAAATACAAATACATCTTGTACAGGTAAAAAAAAAAAAAAAGATTATTATTATTATTATTAGGAACATTATCTATTTTCTATAGAGGATATGTGCATGTGTTGCTCCGATAAAAAGTGCAGGTAGAATTTAGTATTTTTTTCAGCCTTTTAGTCCCAACATAAAGAAACAGTAATAAAAAGGTTTTAGAGTGAAATACACAAAGCAGACATAAATACGACATTTAAAGGGGGATATGATTATATTTGTGAATGTGTTTGAAGAAGGATGTTTCAGTTGATTAAAAAAAAAAAAAAGAAACACGCTGTTATTTTCTCAATTAACAGGCTCGCTCTCCCTCGCTCTGACACGCCGCTCGTCAAAAAAACAAGTCGAGCTGGAAACTTGGCCCGTTTAAAGTCAGTGATCAATTTCCCCCAGTCTTCCCTCGAGCCGAGAGTCGTCCTCGGTTTGTCATAGAAAATCTGATTTCAATCAACATGATGTTATCGCCCCCCCCCCCCCCCCCCCCCTCGCTCCATTCCAGGCTTTATTTCTTTTCCCTCCTCTCGCTGCTCCCTGTCTGTGTTTTTGGCCGGGGGAGCGAGTTATTTTAAAAAGTAATATGCTTCCTCATCATTTCTGGGCTATTTCAAGAGACATTCACACCAGCCCCAAAATTGGTGGGACAATTCTGCTTATTGTGTCGAGCTGTGAAAGCACTTTGAGACTGATAGCCCCGGCACCACTTGAGCCACCAAAGAATGAAAATTGTGGTCATGAGAAAAATAATTCTGGCTGCTGTCTTTCATTTTTCCCTGCGGCAGCTTCTAATCAACTCAGATGGAGTCCATCAAAGTTTGGTGGGTCAGCTGAGGAGCTGCTTTGCTTTTCTTTTGGGAGCCTTTTTTTTTTTTTTTTTTTTTTTCAGGGTGCTGGAAAAGTAAAATGTTAAAATGTGATGGCAGGGTGTAGCCGGCCTGTCATTACAGCGATCTGCACACATATGGATATTGTTGAAATGCACACTAATCTCATAATGTTGAGACATTTGAATCCCTCCGAGAGAACGACTTTAAAAAAGGAAATAACCGTTGAGAGATTTGTCACTTTTGGAAGTCTTTCCGAAGCGTTGAGGTGCTTGGTAATGACAGACGGAGTCGGAGCGAGCGGACTCTTACCAGTGAGAACTTGCAGACTTGGATGTAGAGCTGAGTAACTTCTGCCTCTGTGACGGTGACCTCACGGCCCGAGCTGTGCTTGTAGCTCTCCAGATACGCCGTCAGCCAGTCTCTCTGCAGCTCCCGGCTCGGGTACAGGCTGTAGTTCACGTCATTCACACCTATGAACAAGAAACACACACACACACACACACACACACACACGTTAGCTGATCTACTGTCAGTGATTCAGTTTATTTAATGCAGACGGAGGGCTTCGATGATCTGCTGCAGAGCTGCTGATCATCAGCTCAACTGCCCTGTCAACACTTGTCGGTTTCACTTAAACTCTTCAGATAATGTTTGAATAACTGTGAACTGCATGTTAGAGCTACAGGAATAAACACAGACGAGCTTTAACAACAAAGACACAGAACCAGAACCTGCATTTTAAAATCTCAGGAGCATAAATTTGATTTCGACACAAAATCAACTGTGGACATTTTTTTTTCATTTTGATGCTTCTGCTGGAAAGTTAGAAAAATTACAACTTCTATTCAAAGGACTGCACATTAAATGTTCTGTGGTAAAAATCTGATTTAATTAAACAAAAAAAACTAAAAACGAACTTTGACTTTTCCCGTCACAAACACGGCCTGTCGATAAAAGTAATAAAAATCCTCGAGGAGTTTGTGTGTTTCTGCTCCAATATTTTTTGTTTCATTGCTTTAATTTGTGCTCTAAGTACTTCAGTTCTTACACTTTGATTTAATTTAACAGATGACATATTCATACTTTTACTAATTACAATTATTTATGCAGGGCTTCACCTTGAATACCTCCTCAACCTTCCCTCTCCTCTGCAGCAGCTGACAATCGGTTTATTTTAATGAACACGTCACCTCTCCTCTGCAGAGACGTAGAGCCTGCATGGATCCTTTCAGTGTTTCAGCTGGGTTCTTGCTTTACTAAGAGATTTATGCTAAACGTGTGTGTTAGTGCCTGTGCTTTGTCTCATGTCATTTGTATCACAAAGACATGTCTTACATTATTGCAGGTCCATTCAGTCGGAGCTGTGCCGACGTGAAAGTAGATCCAGTCGAGTGTTTAAGCTGCACAGAGTCTGTGCATGAGCTTCGATTCAGTCAAGAAAGTTTTTTGCATCATGCAGCAGTTTCAGGCTCAGACTTAAGTTTGCATTAAACAGAAATGTTTCCAACATCAAGTTGTGTTGATGTAACCTCTCATGTGCTCACAGGCTCTCGTCCTTGAAGCACGATGCCCCCGTTAGATTTCCACCCTCTGTGTTTTGCAGCCTGTCGTTCCCCTCTCTCTTCCCCAGAGTCCATCTGTCTTCGCCTCTGAATAAAGAAGCATGCAACCCTCCAGCAGAACATGCATGCAAAGATCTGCGCTGCATATATGATGAACACATCGATCCAGTATTGGATTTTAACCTGATAGTTACCTGAGAAAGATGCACGCAGAATGTGTTTGTGCATTTTTAACCTGTCTTTTTGCATCGCTACAGTTTTGGGCTTTGACCGAGTTTTCTTTACACAGAAATAAATCCAACATTATGACGTGACGCTCTTCAACTTGTGTCGATGGAAAGAGTACAAACGGAGAACCAGAAGTGATTATTGCAATCTCAGGGTTCGAGTAAGTTTGTGTTAGACAGCATGTCCTCTGACATTGTTGGATTTGAACTAAATCGCTGTCTTTACAGATTACTTATTGGTGATATTTCACACACCACATGTCTGCTTTAGTCCTCAAAGCTGGGTGCTCAGGTTCGATTCAAACTCTGAGGGCTTTGCAGCATCTCATTCTGCATTCTTTCATCCCAGTTTCCTACTTTCCACTTCTCTGAATACATAATAAAATAAAAAAAGATTCCAAAGCAGATCCAGCATCGATAACTTCACTGTATTTGAACCATACAGTTGCTCCATTAATAAATGTGTGTGAAAATCTTTTGTTTTCTGCATGAAGTGCGGCTCATTCCTGCCACTATTATGCATCATTAAAATACCAGGGCGCGACCAAAGTTTGCATTACACGGAAACATCTCTGACATTATTGCAGTCACAATCAGAGGGAGTTGTGCTGACGTGAAAAGCTGCAGCTATACGATTGAATCGACGATTGTTCCACGAATGTTCACATTAACCCTGACAGGCTTCGCTGGGACACAGCTGGTGCATCAAAGACACATTTATCAGCACGCAGACACACAGCTCGCAATGCAGCAATTTGTGCCGGCTGCATCAGAAGGAGGACATAGATCCATTATGGCAGAAAGATAAACGACATCAGAGTCTGGACGATAACTGGACACTGATTCTGCTCATCACACACTGAACAAACAACTTGCGCTTCACTCAATATTCCAGGTTAGACAGAAAATATGCGGGGGCAAATTGAGGTTATTTTTCATGACAAGACACACCTACCAGCAAATTCATTGAAGTGATTGCCAATATCGAAGGCCTGGTAGTTGTAATCGGCATACTCGTAGTCAATGAATCTCACCATTCCTGATGGGGGAGAGAAAGCAGTGGTTACCACGACAACTTGGCGGACACTTCTGTACTCGGGCGCACGTCTGAAAAAAATAAAAGAACGCTCCCAAGTTTTTTATTTTTTTTTATTGAAAAGTACGGAAACCTTGTGGGACTCAAAGGAACAAGGAGTCTCTTTTGACTGAGAGTCATCCAGAGCATCCTTGTAGAAAAAAAGATCCTGCAAATGAGGTTAGATTTAGAAAAAAAAGGAACAAGTTTTGAGTGGTGCAAAGGTTGCCTTCTGTGTGGGAAATAAAGGGAAGAGGTATACAGACTCTATGAGCTGCATTATTTCTGCCTGATGTGAAAGATCTATTTTAATTTGTAAGAAAATACACCACCACCACACACTTTCTTATTCCAGTATTTAGCTTGTTTAAAAGCTTCTAAAAGATAGAAAGCTGCTTCTATTACTACAAAAATAGCTTTTTCAGTTTCTGATCCGGCATGTGCAGTATTGAAGTGTTTGTTAGCGGCTCGCGCGGGCCGCTCCTCACCCTCTTTGTGGTTGTAGATGATGTTCTTGGTGAGAAGGTCGTTGTGGCAGAGGACGGTGGGCGAGTCGATCTGAGAGAGGTGTCTCTTCAGCGAGTCCATCTCCTCTGACAGAGTCTCAAAGCTGGGGACGCCTTGCACAGCTGCAGCACTGCGAGAAGGGAAACTAATGCAATTAAAATATAATTCATGATGGAGGAGCCGAGAGTGACATGTGTCATGTTCCAAGAACAAAGAAAACGCGCCAGAGAGTCAATTACAGTCAAATAAAGTGCACACATCACATGCTGCAGAATACGTCGTGTGACGTGAGCTGCTGTGGTTCCAAAGTTCTGCAGACGGACCGGACCGGAGCTTCAGGTGCTTTGGGATCATGTACCAACGAGGCGCACGCACCAAGTCATTTGGCTAATTGGACTCAGTTTGAGCAGGATAATGTCGTAGTATTTGGGACGAAAAAAAGCTGTTATAAATAATCAGAAAACATGAAAAAGCAGTCCTGAGGTTTGTAATACTGCAGCTTGACTCGTACATTCTGACGGTATAACTCAAAGGGGCGAACGAGAAAGATCTCTACTTGTTCGTAACTGCGCTCCTGATATTTTATTGTACAGTAGAGAAGCAGGTTTTTCCAGATTATTCACATAAACATGGCACAATGTATAAATCCATCGATGCCAGTGAAAAGATATTAAAGCTCCTGTGAGGAGTTTCTAACTCATTATGAAACACTTTGAAATGAACACTGCTGGTTTTTTATGATCCACAAATGTAGATGAGTTCATTGCAGCAACATAAACAATCTCCATGTTGTTGTTTTTTTAAAAGGCCTGAAACAGCTGAAGAGGGGGTAGGTGTGATTTATGCACCGTGGGTCGCCTAGTGGTTAGTGTGCAAGCCCCGTGTACAGCAGCTGTAGTCCTCCAAGCAGATGGCCCAGGCCAGAATAAAAACTTTTTTTTTTTTAATTGAAGAATTTCTTCACTTGTTTTAAATTGAGCTGCAGAAGAAAATACACACCACCTCCTCCTTTTATTTTGTTTTGATTTTGGCGCCCCCTGTGGGTGTTTCCTCTCTGCAGATGTTTTCCTGTAAATGCCTAAGTAGTTTAAAAAAAACAACAACCATATCCATCTTTACCTTGGTTAATATTTTAAAAGGCTGTTTTCGTAGAGCGCTGCCTATCCTTCCACATTATCTGACGCATGATAATGACGATATTGAAATAATCCCTCTTGGAAGCTTTGACTTTAGTTTGTTTCATAAACAGCAAAACCGAAAAAATCATTTGATGTTTGAATCATTTTGTGAATTGGCCTCATTGTAAACTGACACTGTGTGTTATTTTTCTCCTTCTTCCAAACGTTCTTCAAAAGTCTCAATAAAATGAGAATTTCCACTGACACACAGTGACTCACCTGAATCCCGGCACTGGTCACCTCCAAAGAATTTTTTCGGTCTGGATGTGAGAACACGGCTTCCGAGAGCCGAAACACGCGGAACGAAAACGTTACCAAGAGACAAACTTTTCTTTAAATGCATGTTTTTAAATGACCTGTAGAAACCCTCTGTGGGTTAATAGTATGAGGCCTTAATTGTTCTGATTTTGAATGTGCACCATAAAGAAAAACTACGAATGTTGACTTCAGTGAGAGAAAGACTTTCCTCACAGACACAGAAGACTAAGCAAGCTCAACATGTTTGTAAACTGCGGCAGCCCGGCGAGTCTCCACCAGAGGTCACATGCCCAGTGCTCCCTCTCCTGATGACTCCATTCATCACACACAGAGTCCTTGGACGCCAGGCTCAAACGCACCTGGAGTAAATGCTGCACAAGAAGAACGCTACAAGAAGCACTCGTCTGGTTTCTCTTTCCGCTGTCAGGCCACCATAAGAGGCTTGTTTCAACACAACCTATTTATTCAAAGGGGACAAACAGATGCTCTGGTATTATACACACTCGTGAAACATAATTTAGTGAGGCCTGTTTGGAACGCACAATAAAAGCAGGAGAGCCGAGCCTTGTTTATCGTCTTGATGCAGAGGCCTTAAACAACTCGTCCTGCACGCGCCCTCATCAGCGCTACTCGCTCTTCCTCTCTGCTTCGGAAGGATCAAGAGAGGATTGATTGAATAAAAAGCAAAAAAAGTCCAAATCTAAAATATCCGCAGACGAGTGTGCAAAAATATACAGTATGCATCCTTTGGAAAGTTTTCTGTTTTATTTAAAGTAACTGAAATGTCTTAATTATTTTTTGCTGTGCTAATTGTACAAATACTGACAATTTAACTCCAAATAGCATTTGAAAAAAATAAAGCTGTCAGTGTTCCACTCAAACATATGGGCCTACCAGATCTTTGTTTTGAAGCCGACCCCCTCTGACATGCATAATTCATCGATCCCCTCTCCGAGATGAACTCAAAAACAGTCGAATGTTGAATCACCCTGATTCCTTTTCACCCCGAGCATTTCTTAAAAAAAAAAAACGAACAAAACTGACTTTATCACAGAAAGCCACGCTTTGCCAGGAGTCAAAAGCTAAATGAAAGACTTGAAGCGCCGACTTGAAATGGAAACCTGTCGTCTTGCCATCAGATCTTTTCCTCTCTCTTTTTCTGGCCTTTTCATGCGAGACGGTGCGTCAAGTGCGTTCGCCTCCTGCTCCTTGTCAAGTCTCTGTAAGGTAATTAGTGGAATTTCCTCCTCTGGCGCTTCATTATCAATGTGCCTTATTTACATATGATTTCAAAACACCAGCCGAGCACTGCTGATTCTTTTTTTCTCCCCCCTATCTGCAGTTTTATTCGATTCATGGGAGAGCGAACGGGAGTCACAGCAGGGGGGCCTTTTAGGAGGAGAAGATGCTGCACTCTTGCTTTCCATTACTTTTCTCTCTCTGACTCTTTGGTCTGTGCTCTCTCTCTCTCTCTCTCCGAGCCATGCAGCTGCCTCCCTCTCTCTCTCTTTCTTTGCACAGCGGGTGGCTTGAGAGCTGAAGACCTCCTCTGCAGGTGCAGCCTCTTCCTGCTCTCTCTCGCTCTCTCTCTCTCTCTCTCTGCCTTTCTTTCACCGTTTCCTCTGAAGATCACATTCATAGCAGCCCCTCGTACATTCTCAAGCACAAAAGTTTCTCTGATGCCTGTTTAAAACCTCGTTTTTATCCCTCTTAGTCCTCACAGTGTGTGTGTGTGTGTGTGTCTCATGCACTCTCGAGACCCGTAAATATGCAAACAGACACACACTCCATAGATGTGTGTTTTAACCATAAATTAGCCGCTCATAAATTATGCTTTAACACTTATCTTTTCCAACAGTATTTATTATTTTATCTGTCAAATTATTTATATTTTCTTAAATCATGGTCTTGAGTTGTTTGTACGTCGGCGTCTGAGCAGCAGTGGACTCTGCAAAGCCTCACAACACAGCACCATCTATTGGGCCTCATAATGAGGTGCAGGCTGAGTCTTCAGATGCATTAAAGAGCGTCCTGAGTCGACCGTCAACTCGCCACTTCTGCTGCCACATTGTAGCGTGCAAAGAAGAAAAAAACGGCGTGCATGTTAGGACTCTGCTCGTCCTTGTGACGGCTCCGCACTGACAGAAAGTTCAGCTCAAAGGATTTTTACAAACAGGCGATGTGAAGTCAGACAAAGGGTCTTTGGTAATGAGAAAAACTCTAAACAAAATATCTCATTCAAGAGTCATTTCTTCTGTTTCAGAGTTTCCCCTCTTATCAGTTTATGTTTCGAACATCATCACGTCACTGTTTCAGCTCGAGTAACGCCGTGTTTATCCATGTGCTCAGATTTAAACATCAACGTCTTACTTTACTGGTACCTGTTTTGATACCATGGCAACAAATAGAGAAGTCCTCAGCAACCAGGACCTGATGACTTCTTGTTTTTCAATCTCCTGCACGTCGTCTGAGCGTTCCTCGCTTTTCTCTCCTGCGGCAGCTTTTAGTGAAGAATCAGTTTTTTAAACTGTGGATTATTAAAATAAGATGTTGTCATGTTAAATCACAGGATGTGAAAAACTATCAAGGAAGCACAAACTTAATCATAGTTTCTAGAAACACAACAATTTAAGAAGAAAAACATCGTTTTAAAAGCCTCCGTAAATAGAAATCACTCAATCCAAAAGTTTTTTTTTTTTACCACATCAAAAATTCACCACAAATATTTGAACTGAACTGGATTAATGATGATAAAGAAAGTGACTCAAAGAAGAAGAGTAGCCGATGTTTTGTCTTCCTGATGACAGAAGCAAACGTAAACTTACAGAGTCAAACTTTGTATTTATTTTTTGTGTCGTTTATGGATGCTCGTTTTGAAATGCTGATGCACTCAGATTCATTACAAACTGCACTTTTCTTACACGCTGCTGTAAAATATTTGAGCACACGTCGGCTCAGACATTTGAGTGTGTTTTTTTAAATACAACCATTCATCACTGAGCTGCTCTGAAAGGAGGAACTCCGAGGTTTGGGGACGTACAAATTGCACAATTATAAAAATAAAACTTTAATGTTCAGATCATCTCCTGAGTGGAATAACCTTCTGATCTTAAACATCGAACTTCAGTCACTCTGAATGTTTTCAAATCTGTAATAAAATCTAAAAGTTCTTTATCTGTCTATTTTAACGTTACTTGAACTACGATCTGTGTGACTCCTTTATTTTTTTATTTTTTATTTAGTGATGTTCTCTTTGTGCTCTTTTTAAAAAAAAATTTTTTTAAATCTTGCTAGGATTTTTTTTTTTTTACTGGAAAGGTTGGAAGAGAGACAGGAAGCATCGGGAGGAGAGAGTGAGGGACGAGGTCGCACTCGAACCCCACAGCTGCTGCTGCTGCCACGAGGAATATTATTCCCGGGATACTGCAGCATGACAGAAGACAGCAGGTACCATCATTGATGTTGATGACTGGCATCATCACAGTTTTCAGGAGATTCAATCCATTGTTCATGAAATTGTCATCGATGTAATGCACATAGAAACATCTCACATCTATCCTGTTTTTCTTCTTGAACACAAATCTGCGAGTGCGATGGGACGTGTTTTGCCGTGCGGTGAAACTAAAAGACGTCGGAGGTTTTTGGACAAACTGAATCTCTCAGTTTTTGCCTCCTTTCTTCTTTTCATCTCGAGACTTTGACTTGATACACAACAAACTGGATTTCTTTTGAACTTGTCGGACTTTTGTCTCTCTGCGTCCAGGAAGCTCTGCTGTCTTATCATAAGAGACTGTCTCCTCCACAATCCTTGTTTTTAATGGATGACTCTCTCCGGAGCGAAATGCTTTTATCCATTTAAGAAAACTCAAAGAAGAAACTCCAGTCGACTCTCCAGCTTGAGTTTGCGTGGACTTCCGACCCCTCCGCACAAACATAAACAAGTGTGAACGTTTGACCGATAAGGGAGAGCACTGCAGGAAGCTTGTGGCCAAGCTCTGTTTCTTTGTACTGTCTGAAAGCCCCCCCACTCACCTCTGACCCCGTGACCCCTGTCAGAGATAACGCAATGTCAATGCCACGCAGGCCACGCCCCCCCGCCGCCTCCCTCCGGCCAATGACGGCTCAGTGTGAGGGGATCTATCCGCATGGGGAGAGAGGTGAATGTGCAAACCCGATGTGACCTCTAGCTGCTAAAAGTGGAGCTTGAGGTGGAGACTGGCTCTGTGGGCAGATTTGATAAATGAGCTTTTTGCATGTGAGAAAATGATAAGACATCAGTGGAAGTGCTGCTGCCTGAAAGATAGAGATGTGGAGAATGTTGCTGGTTTCCATCAAAAAGATGAAGTGAAGATGATCAGTTAGCCTCCCAACACAAAATGGATTTATTCCAACTGATAAGATTTTTATATATATAAAAAACAGACAGCTCTCTTGTGTCAATCAATCCATCCCTCACCTGAGAGAACACATGACCATGCTAAGACCCGCCCCCCCCAAAACTTCCTGTGGCCACCTGCAAAAAACACAGCCTGGAAATAACAATAGACAAAACCGTCTCTTCTCTACCCTGACCTGTCAATCATGTCACCCCCCCCCCCACACACACACACACACACACACACTCTGAGGCTAATGAAATTGAATTAATCTTTGCTTTTAAACTACAGAAAATGTTTTTAAAATCACGTCTGTTTTTCTTTTTTTTTGGTTGTTTTGTTTGACTTTGTCAGTTTGTTTTAATTTTGTCTTTAGGAAGAAAGTATTAAAAATGCAAATAATCCCGTCTCTGTTTCATGTCCTGCTAAAACGTGGACGCACGCTCCAGAGCTGATTCAGGAAAGTTTAAGCTGTTTGCAGAAATCGATCCACATTTCAGGCTTTTCTATCTGGAACTTATAACAAACACTGTGATTAGATTAAAGTGAGGTAAAGCTGCAGCTGAAGTGAGCGGTGAAAGAGAGCATGCATTCCTCGTGCTGCTGCACAGCTGTGGGAGGCTCTGCTTGGATTTCAAACATTCACAGACATTGAAAGTTTGACGAGAAAAATGCTGCGAGGAACATGTGAGACCCTTTGAGACATTTTCTCAGTACCTTTTCATGCCGCTCTGCTCGGCCGTGCTGCTGTTCACGCCGCTCTGCACCAGTGTGAGAAAGCGGGACATTTTGCTCCAGAGTAGAGGCTCAACAGGGCGACCACATTTTGGCTGAATGGAGTGGATTCTCCCCATCTCGGCCGCGATCAATCTGCAGAGAGAAAACATTTTGTCAGATGAGCCCGGCTGACACTGTTATTGCACAAACAACCATTATCAGAGGAGCAACACGACTCCCTTTCCATTTAACGCTCTTATCTTGTTCTGGAGAAGAAGAAAAAAAAAGGGCCTTGTTGCACTCGTGACCTTTCGACTGCTCGTTCTTTACGCTTCTCAGTGGTGTCATGAAGTCCTCCGGGTTTCCCCACGCAGGGGCGTCCGGCTCGACGAGGTGATTGATGCGTGTCGTGGCCCTGACTGCTCGGCCTCGGCTGGCTGCGCCGCGTCCTTCTGTCCCGAGCGGAGAGTTATAGTGCCGCCGTGTTATCACGGAGGATGATGAATCAAATGTGGGGCACGGCTTAACAACATTGCTCAATTTGAAACATGACTCAGCTGAATTTATAATAAAATAAACACCTGCGTCAGCACAATTGAAATGCTCGACATAAACACGGACACGCATACAATCACACACCAATGACCTGGAACATACATCAACTGTTTTCGGAGTAAATGAATGTTTAAGGCTTTCACTTTAATCTAAATAAACCTGATAAATGATTGAAGGTTGACCGCTGAATGGACCTGAGAGATCGGATGTTCCCAACAACTCATTTCCCTGTCGGATAACCTGAAATTAAAATTCAGACATGCCGACTATATGTGTCAAATCCGCTTAGAAAACAGTCTGAATTTAGCATAATGTAGATAGATAGATAGATAGATAGATAGATAGATAGATAGATAGATAGATAGATAGATAGATAGATAGATAGATAGATAGATAGATAGATAGATAGATAGATAGATAGATAGAAGGCATCGGTCCACAATGCCTTTCAAACAGGAAGTGGAGCGAGATGAGCCCCAGCACAACAAACCAGCCTTGTTCATGATACAGATTGAGAACTGGTTAAAAGGACGAGGAATTCTGGTTTTACACCAAACTTAAAGGTAAAGTCAAATCTGATCGCATTTACCACTGGGAATGTGAATCTGGATCAGCTGAGCATCTCTGATCACATCCCACTGGTGAAAGAAATGAGTGTGACAGTCTGGCAGAGACCTGTAGATGGAGGGCTGCTGGAGCAGCTCGTCGTCCAGCACCGTCCCTCTCACAAACTCGTAGCAGATGCCGTTCTGGAAGCTGCAGTAGATCTGCGGACCGCATCCGTGTGCGTGGAGCACCTGGAACATTTCCACCTCCCGGTCCCTGTTCACGTAGAGCTCCGTCATTTTGCCGTAGAGACGGACCAGAACACAGCCCGGCTCCTGCAGAGAGCCCACGAAGCAGCCAATCAGCTGGTTGGTGATTCCCTCAGTGAAGGTCTGAAATAACATAAAGCGGAGAGAAAATTGACCAGGTCATCATCACCTGATACGTCAGGAACAGAAATATGTCTGAGGCATCTGCTGCTGGGTCACTTCTTGTTTTTAATGACTGAACACTTTGACTCACTTCTTCTGCAGTCTTCAAAGAGCCAATTAAACTTCAATCAACTCTGATGTTCTTCACTGTTTTACACTGACAACCCGACAACAGACAAATCCAGATTCATGTTGATCATAAGTCAAAGTATTATTGGTTTGAACGACTCAGAAGACAGATGTTTTTTTCCTCGTGGTTTCTCTGCCACAGTCTGAACTTTTCTCTGAGCCTCCAAAACACTGTTGTGAAATCAGAGACATGTTCCTACTTTACCTCCTGCCATTGATTTCCATGCATTACTTCACGTGTCAGTCAAGTTTGACTGTATGATATACCATCCCAATCTTCAGGGCTGTCAGCGCCTTGATCGTGATCCAGGTAAGGTCGGTAATAGAATTAAAGCATTAAAGCCGACACCCATTCATTCACAGCCGACAAATCAAAGAAACATCGGACGTGTTGCTTCAGGTGCTCGGGATCGAAACCCTCAACCTTCCCGGTTCAGAGACCACGACTCTACCAGCTGAGCCACATCCTGGATCCTCGGGTAAAAGGATTGTTAAAAAAAAATCCAGATACTTCAGGGAATCCAGTTTTTGAACAGCCCTGTCCGACAGTGTGGCATAAGAAAATGTCTTTTCCTTTCCAAACAAGGGAACACAATACATCATTAAAGGGAGCGTTTGGGGTCCAAGGACTGGAGGGAAACATCCACTCCTTTGTGTACATTTGTGGACCTGCTGCAGATTGAGAGGTCATCCACCCAACGTGCTGTCACCTGACAAACAGAAACCCTATTTCTCTGAAAGATTGGACCTTGTGTTTGCACATGGGACCAGAAAGGGATTGTCGTATTCTCAACAGCTGCTCCGACAACACTGCTCATCTGTTCCCAGGGTTATAAAAAATAATAATAATAATCATACGGCCTACTGTTGTATCCAGTTACCTTGGACGATCTGGAGGCTTTAAAATGTGTTTTTCTGTATAGTGCCATATGGACAGAAGATGTGCTATTCCACGTTTCTTTGGAAAACATTTTTTATAACAGCATGCTGTTATTTTGTGTACATTAGAATCTTAAAAAATGACCACAATGTAATGTTTTTAAAAAAAAGTTAGAAGGTGTTTCAGTACGTGTAAGACGCTTTAAAAATGTGCCGCCTGTATGGACAAAATGTGTGTTTTAAAAAAAACAGGTTTAAGAATGTAACTGATCCTGCTACACTGGGTTTAATAGGAAAAAAGAAAAGGGTAGACGCCCATCAACAAGTCGGACGCCAAGCTGATGATCTGTTCAGCAGTGATTATACACTCAGTTTAAAAGATTCTGTGATCGATCTCCACAACGTTACTCAACCCAGACCTGTAGAAGTATTATTTACAAAGAGGCGCGTAGCTGTCCTGATTGTCAGGCGCGATGTCGCGGTTCAACAAGAAGCATGAAAACCAATCAGCTCTCAGCCTGAGACAGGATTTCCAGGATGCTTCAACGCATCAATGAGACTCCAAAGCCTCCTGCAGTAACAGAAGACTTTATCCATTCATAGTCACAGTCTATGACTCCAAACAATACAAACCTTCCAATCACTGCTCTGAGGCGACTGTTAGCCAATGAGAGCTTAAGGAGAAACGGGAAACTCAGAAGTGCTGCACACTGGCTCCACAGGAGGGCAGTTAGTGGTAACATCTTTCTCAGAAGGTTATTATACAGTTATTGGAGGGTACGCAGTCGTACTGACGTGTCCGTTCATTAAAGTGTGACAAGAGGATCGGCAGTCTCGCCTCTTCTGAGAATTGGGAGCAAATGAGGTCAGTTTGGCAAAAACTCACGTTACGTAAATGAGGTAAACAACCATCCTGTACGTTAAATGTTCTGATAGTCTTTTTTTGTCTTGTTTAAAAAATGTATTTTTTAAATCATGCAGATAATTAAATATGTACGAACATGTCGCCCAGCTGCTTGTTTTAGCTCAAAATTTCACCTGATTAAATCGTCACCATGGACTGGCTTTTTAAAAAAGCTGATCAATTCTGAAGCGATGAAAACAAGAGCTTCTGAACTTACAATAAAGTCAGAGTAAATTCTGCTGTGTGAACACTGTACTCCCTTTCAGTTAGCTTCAGTCCGTATTGAATCACTGATACGGAGAACTCGGGGTCAACCAAACAATCACTTGCCTTAATCTGAACGTCCTCTGCCATCCAATGAGGACGGAGTCCGCTGAGGAGCTCCAGGATGCCTCGAAGAGGTTCCTGCTCATCGATGTGGATGTCCACATGCAGAAGGGGATCCCCAGGATGTATGTTCATAATCAAAACAGAAGATTCAAAGTCGAAGCGTTAAATCCAGAATGTGTTTAGAAGCTGTTCCACTAAAGTCCGACTTTGTTTTTAGAACAGCTGAGTTACGTTCAGTCCATCAAAACATCATCCAAACATTTGTCAGGAACCTGGAAAACCAACTGCTGGTTTAAACTTGAAAAACAAATCCAATGAAGTACTCGAAACAGGTAAACACCAAGCTTTAGATCTGCTTCATCAGAATCACTCTGTGGTATCCACTGAACTGGTCCACTCGTGTGTCCAGTGACTCAGCAGTCCGGCTTTCTTATCAGGGGCCAATGTTCCTATGGGCATCTTCATGGACACTCTGCTGAGTTTACACATTAACTATTGGTGGTCGGAGCTCTACGCAAGCAGGTGTTAAAGACAACTCAATGGGATCCAACCAACAACTGTGCTCCAGTTAAACCAGACTCTCATCAGACTTCTATTTTTATATAAAAAAAGAACATCCTGAATACTTGAAATTACTCATTAAATTTATTGTTAGGAATTTTAGGTTTGTGTTGATTTGATGATTTTGGCGACCGCTGTTTAAAAGACGCAGCTCGTTTTCTCTCTTGGTTGGTTTTGTCCTGCATATGTTGTTTAAAAACACAGATTTTAGCAGGGAAACAACTTCACTCCTACAGCTACTTTCACACCTGCAGAAAACTCACAATATATTTCCAGGAGGAGCTGCAAGTGTGAACGCAAACATTTTCACTCTGACTTTATTTATCTGCTAAAATCCTGGATGAGCCGCTGTAAGAATACAACCGGACATTAACCGCAGAATTCATCTCAATCAGTGGGAGGGGCTGACGACGTTTATATCCTGTGAGTGAAGCGAAGTGACCGTATGCACCAGACTCTGAGATCCTGGTGTTTGTAATTTAATCTTTTCGTCAGTACGTTCTTGTCATCTCACACGTAGCGTTGGTATGATGTCAATAAAGCGATGTAGAGCGGACGCTGTTGCTTTCTCTCTGTGTTGACACGTTCCTTTAAATGCTCAATGACCTGCAAGAAAAAAAAGACCTCAGTTAAATTAACACTGGAGGACAAGATGTTGTCATTCATTTAAACCAGTGGTGTCCAAAGTTTTTTTCTTGCGGGCCAAAATTGTCGCGTTAGAATCGCTCACGGGCCAAAGGGTTTTTTTTTTTAAATATTGGAAGGAACTTTTTGTATTTTGACCTCTTCAAAAAATAATGTAAATACACAATAACTAATTGCAGTGGGAAACTGTTGTGTTCTAATTTTTTGGAAAGAATAGTCAGGCTTTTATAGGTTCTCCCTCGCTAACATGAAAAAGAAAAAAAGAAATATGCCATCTGATGAGGCCTGGGGCCAAAATCTTCTGATTCTTCGATTTGAAGTCAAGGGCCACAAAAAATCCACTCAAGGGCCACAAATGGCCCCCGGACCGCACTTTGGACACCCCTGATTTAAACAGTCTGCTCTGTCCGACACAAAGATGAGACGCGTGTCCCCAAACTGAGCTCCTCAGACTCTCTGCTTAAACTGACTCTCTCTCTCTCTCTCTCTCTCTCAGTACAGACACTTGATGCCCCACTAAGCTGCTCCAACATTACAAACTGGGCACGCTGCAAACATCGCTGCAACATGTCCCACAAGGTTTATGCAGAATTTTGGTGACAGTTTCCTTCATTGAACTTCAGTCAAGCTTAAAAGTATCCAGACGACAAAAGATGGGGCCGCTGAGATGAGTTTAGATTCTGTAAATGTGCTTTAGCTGTTGGCCTCTGTGCAGCACCACTTTCAATGGGTGGAGTCTATTGTTCGACCCAAGTCGTGATGACATCCAGAGGAGCCATTTAAACATCATACGATTACTTCATTCAAACATGACCTTTTGTGCTCGCTCATTGCCACAGAACATTTCAACGTGATCATTCTGTAAACACAAAACGAAATTTCATAAACATTGGAGCAGCATGTTTTCAGCCTGTTAAATTATTTAGATGTTGGGCCAATGTTTTCCATTTTGCATCATTACAGTAATTGCCTAGAAGTCACGAATGCGTCGATCATCTTGAACCGAATACTTTGCAAGCTTTTAGACGCAAATGAAATTCGCCTGCCATCAAAGGGCGTCTCATCATCAAAGATGTTGTGCATTGAAAGAGAGATGAGTGCGGAGATTAAAAATGTAAGGGTCAGGCTGTAGAATGGAGTGAGGGTAGTCAGTGTTTGCGTTGCTGCATGCACCTCTCAAGTAAAGCTGAACAAGAGGGGCTGTTTGAAAAGAGATGACACAGACAACAAGCCATGCATGCATTAATATACTGTCCTGACACTTTTCAGACTCATTCACTCACTGTGCGCCTGGATCCTTTTCTTCTCCTGCCTGCCGATTGTTCACGTGCAGAATGCAGACATTAACTTTTAGGCCTTTGAGCCTTGAAAATGAATCATTTATAAAAGGATCAACAAAGTATCAGTTGTGTTGAAGACAGTATGAAAGAGTAAAAAAAAACATAGTTAATGTTGCTGGAGTTTCTCTAGACTCCTTGACATTTCTTAGACGATGGTTTTTTTCTCACTGAAGTCAAGCAATAAGACACGAACTCCATCTATTCAACATAATGTGGGAATCAAAAGAGAGGATGGAGAAAAGCGGAGAGGAGAGCAATAGAATATTTTATTATTTGCATTTTTTTTTTTTTAGAGGCTGAAAGACAAGCACAAAGGCTTAACTTTCCCTCTATTCAGAATTCAGATTCAAATGATCTGGGGCATTGCAGCATTTTTGATGGAGAAAATCCACACGGGAAATTTCAATAGAGCAGAGGTCAGCAAAATGTGATCCTAAGAAAGACACCGTGGAGTCACGGGAGCTGCAGTGAACTAAAACTTTTGCACACACATTTGCATATTCCTGCTGTGTCAAAACCCCCCAAAAAGAATCAAAATCAGGTTGTAATGTTATATTGTGCTTCTACTGAAAGATCTGACCAAGATACTAGCTGGGATATTGGACTAGGTCAAAGTTAAGAAAACTCACAAGCACAACTTATTCAACACAGGATCACAGCATCGTTGGGTAAACAATGTTGAAATGGTTTGCAGCGTATGGCTAACCGCACCGGCTATGGCTACGTCCCGCCGACACATTCACACAGTCAAGGCGCAGGCTGCTGTGTGAAAGTGACCCTCCGTCCATACGCGTGGCTGAACCCCTGACGAAGCAGTATGGAGCATTCAGGGTTAAATGTCTTGCCCGAGGACACGTCGGACACGTAGCTGCAGGAGCGAACCACCAACCTTCCAGTCAAGAGACGACCGGCTCCACCAACTGAGCCACAGAGGTCGGTGCAATAAGCATCAGCTTTTTATATCATAACTCGAGCAACAGCATGAAGTGCATCTTTTCTTTGGATCATTTAAAGTGTAAAACATCTAAATAGACTCTCACATACCTGAAGTCAGCGAAACGTAGCCTCTTAATGTTAGAGCCAATAATTCACCCAAGCTGTGTGTTTGCAAACAGAGAACTGTCATTTATTGTTGGAAAGAGACATCAGGCTGTGACTGGAGGAGTTATTCTGTGGGTGTCTAACACAGATACATAATGCAGTATTTTTTTTTTAATGTTCCTCTATTAGACACATTTCCTAAAATGGCCAAAAAAAAAGGTATTTTATTTTATCTATCACTTATAGATAAATGTTTAATATACGTATAATGGAAACGCCTTCATCAACTAAATTAACAATTTCAAGTGAGTTTGTCCTTCACAGCGAAGCATTTACGCACCTCAGTATTTATGCACCCCCCCCCCCAGTTTCTAGCCGTCTTTCAGAAGTTTTTGAAAAGAGAAAATCGCTTTTATTAGAGGCAAACAGTTGTTGGTGTCCTTTATCAAACAGCTCTCTGAAGAGAAAAAGAGAGAGGGAGCTATGCAGACATTTAACCTTTTTATATGGTCTTACAATTGGGCCTGTCAAGGTCTTTCATTTGTGAAGTTCCTGTGGAAAAATCAGGGAGCTTGGACTCATTACATCCACCGGTACAGTATATTTATATTTCAGCTCCAATCAAAGCGAGCCAATATGCCATCCCTATGTATTTTCTCCTCTGAGCCTTGCCTCCCCACTATAATTTCCACCGGCATTTTGTGTGCAAATGCAGTAATAGACACATTTATCACATCAAAGGGGATTCAATTTTCTTTTCAATCATCCACCGGTATGAATAGCGCCACATCCTCTGCGGCCAACAATGAGGGGCCATTACTGAGAGCCAAAGGATGGTTCGCCGTCTCTTTGCATTCAAGGGGAAAGTGTGTCAAACTGTTTGCCAGCGTTTGTTCTAGGCAAATGGAGACTGCTTTCAGACAGGTTAGTATCCAATTTTATTGTCAGACAAATGTCATTTTTGTTTGGCGCGGCTGTAATCATTGGCTTCACACTCCGGTGTTCTTCCGCCGTAAAGCCGGCAGTTAGTCCATTTAATACTCTAACTCTCATGTCAGGGGCAGATTGCAAAGTCCACACATGACACCCGCTGTCTCTTCATTATGTGAAGAGGGTGACATGCAGGATCCAGGCCTCAGTGTGAGGGAGGGGGAGGGATCCTAATTGCTAAAGACATTGTTCATCTACATGAAGATGAGAAAATACTTCAAAACTGCAATTAATTGTCCGCGAGCTCCGACAGATCGGAGAAGAAGACGGAGGATTTTTCCGTCGCGTGTTCTGTGCCCTGACGCGTCTCCTCTTGGAGTTGATGCTGTAACATTCAATCCTGCACTAACAGCCTGACTTTTTTTTTTTATTTATTTATTTTTATAGGCTCTCCACGTCGTCCCGAGGCTTTACAGTGGAGACTTCCTCTTCTGTATACTGGATTTTTAAAACCCAACACAAGGACCTCAGTTTGATTTAACTTAGCCTCAAGAGGCGGCTGGGGCTCAGTTGGCAGTCGGTCGTCTCTCAAACAGAAGGTTGGGGGTTTGATTCCCAGCTCCTGCAGCCATATGTCCTTAACCCATGTATGCATGTGTATGAAGGGGATTAGTTAGTTCTGGAGGTCACTTCAAAAATCAGTCTCTGCCATCAGTGTGTGAATGTGTAGTCAGAGTCCATATAGATATCATCCACAACCCAGTTTGTATCGGCCATCATGTGCAGATGCAGTTCTGTAAAGATCACTTAAAATCTCTGCTGTTGTCAGATGACCGCTGACATGTTATTTCAGCGTACTCAGTGCTCTGCACACGACTCGTTTCCTCATCTGCAACCACAGCCGGATTCGCTTGATTAGCCAACCCAACTCATGCCTATAAATTAACTACAAACCAATTATTTCATGATTTAAAAATTGAATGCCTCGCTCTTGAGTTCTGCAATCCTCTGTTGGAATCTTTTTGTAGACTTTTAAAGACTTGGCTTGTGTGTGTTTTCTCTTTTTCTCGATGATCCTTCTTGTGAAATGTTGAGTTGCGCATCTTCTTCCAAACTGTCACTTTGTACAAAGTCGTAAATGAACAAATAATAGTTTTACTTGTGTGTGTTTCTTTAAAGGCTTAAGACCTCGGCATGCTTCCAAACTTTTACTCCTGCCGACTTAATTGCATCACATAAAGCATCCAACCTTTTTTTTTTTTGCCAGTGTCTGCACCAACACACTCTTCTTGCAGAAAAGAAAAAATCTTCTTTTCTGTCATCTCCTGCCACAGCTTACAAACGCTCCCCTGCTGCCAAACCACCAGAGCCACATCTGATGAGGTCATCCCCTCAGCCAGCACCGGACGGGCCCCCCGAAAGCCAGACTTAATCTGATCTCATTGGCAGGGAGACGCTCAAACAGCTCCATCGCTTACCACACTCGTTTTAAGGGGTGGTTCACCATCCAACAATGCTGTCTTGTCTTGGCCAGCAGGGATTCTCAGAAGCCACTCGTGAAGCTAAATCGTTCTCATTTCGTAGGTTTTGAAGTCCATTTAAGGCTCGAGCTTGTGTTGCCGTTTTGCAGGGAGCAGAGCGGCGGTTTGGGAGAGCGTTTATAGAGCGTGGCGGTAAATGAAAAGTGAGCCACAAAAGCACGTCAGCACACGAGGCAGAGGTAGCACATACACTGTAATGTTTAGCAGAGTGCGTTTTTAGCTGTGGTCTGGCTACCAAAAGATGTTGGAAGTCAAGGAAATGAACAATCATCGTCTGAATGGAGACGCTACAAAAACTGACAGAAAAAAAAAAACACATTTCTTATAAATGACAAAAAGAAAAAGATGCTACGCAGTGATTGACTTATTTATTTCACTGGCCCGCAGTGAGCAGCAGCATAGCTCAAGTATCCAGTCACACATGTTCACACTCTGTCTCTCTGCATTAAATATGCATCACATAGGAACGGGCCTCTGACCTTGGCCAGGGAGAGCGCTCGCATCATTTCATCTTGAAATAAAAGAGAAGAGAGACTGCCAGCAATTACAGCGTGTGTTAATTACATATTCACTTTCATCTGCAGGAAAATCACACAGATCTGCCCTCAATGCTGCTGTTGGGGCTCCTTTAATGGAGGGGGGGGGAGGACGCTGTACTGTATTTAAAAAACATCTGTCAGATACTGGGTGAAGTTAATAACCACTAGTCCTTACCTGCTTTGGTTTCTCTCGGTGAATCTTACGAGAAGAGGCTTGGAAATGTTTGACGTGGCTGAATAAAGTGGGGGACGTCTTCAGTCTTTTTAATTTTTTTTTACTATTATTAAAAATAGAGGCTTGGAGGACATTAAAATGGAAACACACTCTGAGTTGCTCGCTCCCTCAAGTGTCTAATCGAGAAAGGATAAAGGATCGAGACATAAGGAGGAGGGGGAGGGGCTCAGAGATTTGCATAGGACTGGCCAATTAATCCAGTTTCAGTTTCTTATCCATATGTTGGGATACAGTACGATCAATAGGATATGATGGGATGTCTGATATGATATACTATATGATATGTTACGAACCAATACACTACGTTTTGTTTCCAGAGGACACTCGTCTCAATTAGCCTTCGACTTGAATGCTTCACACATCGACTGTAGCGGCCTCCTTTTGTTTTTCTTTTTTTTTTAAAGAATTCAAACTTTATTCAAATCTCAAACAACCTTTAGTGCATGTCCTCATGAGTCAAAGGAAACATTTGCATTATGGCTTTATGAATGAATTCAGAACAAAGCCTGTCACGTCTGCAATTGTTCTCATAGGATGCACTCCTGAACATTTTAATACAACTGTGTTTGTAAAGCACTTTAAAACAACCACAGCTGTACAGAAGAATAAACAAAAAAAACATTTGAATGTCCCTGTCAGACGGGAGGGGAATAAATATATAAAAGGGTCAAAAGAATAATTTCAAAGTGTCAAACAAAGCAACAAGGTTGGATTTATTAATGAAGATTTTTACCGTTATATTAATGCAAGGTGTGGCTTTATGTTTTAGGACAAAACTGCTGACTCAACCTTTAAGTGTGAATGCAACGTTACAGTCGGGAGGTGCTCAACCAGCTCTTTGAAATACGACGCAATGATGTCGCAAAGTAAACAAGAACCAGCTAGACAACAACAATCAGAGCTGTGCAGAATACATTTCCCATAGTGCACATGTTCCCCATGGTTCACAACAATGATGAGCAAAAGGTTCTTGTTAAACGAAACTGCTCGAGAGCGGTCATATTCCTCCTCTTGTGAAGACTATGTCAGGGTCACCTGAAGCCTCCTCATCACAGCGACTCACTGTCCTCGTGTTTTCTGCTGAACCTACCGGCACACTCACCCACGTTCAAACATCCACTCCAAGAGGGCAAACACAATCAGCCACTCGTCCTAATGTTTAACCAGGAGTGTCACTTAAGGACACAGGAGGTTACATGCACGGCACAGACTCTGTGTTTATTTTTCTCCTGCAGGAAAGAACTGAAATCAGCTGTCGCTTCGGCTGAGTTTGTCCTACATGGCATCAAGAAAACAAAAACTGCTTTGCTGCCAGAACAGCAACGACGATTTAATGGAATTCAAATTACATAAAAAAAAAAAAAAAAATGCTTTCAAAAAGATATGCTGCTGGCCTTTCTCTCATCTAGCACATTTTCTAAATAATTCCTACATGACATGTCAATAAAAATATAAACACCCCGGGGACCTGACGCGCCTCCTGCCAATCCCAAACAGTGTCAAACACACACACACACACACACAAAAGCTAAAGTCCACAGAGCTTCTGTTAGATGATACACTCCGTCAGAAGTGTGGACACAGACAGTTAACACACACACACACACACACACACAGCCCGGCGGTCCATTACTGTCTGCAGCTACAGGCAGCGAGATCAAGAAAACAAATACAGCCGCTCGACTGCAGGAGAAACAATCTCTCCTCAAATCCTCCGAGACACTGCATGGAAAGAGAGGAAACAAGTGTGTGTGTGTGTGTGTGTGTGTCATACTATATGTATACAGGAGATAAAGGGGGGGTAGTTGGACTATAGGATCTAAATGGTGAAGGCTCAGTGTTAATGGAGAGAGAGGGGCGCAGAGGTCCAGGGAAGGGAAGGAGTGTGTATGTGTTAGTGTGTGTGTGCCTGCGTGCCTTGATGGTAGGAGGTGCAACAACTCACCATGATATTAAGCTTTTAGAGCGGTCAGTAGGTGCATTATATAGGTACAAACTTTTGTTCAAATGGATGCTTGAATTTCCCTCGGGATCAATAAAGTATCTATCTATGCATATGCAGAAGACCCTAAAGTAGAGCGCTCTCTCTCACTCTGTGAATCTCACTTTAATAAAGAAAGAAAAAAAACGGAAAGACTTCATAAAAACACCCATTGAAGCTAACAAGACTGTGGCTGCACGAAATTTTAATCACCACATTTCCTGAATTCATTCCTTTTCCGACAAGCATGCAGCTCTGTGTCCAAAGAGCTGCATCGCACCTCGCTCAGGAGTTACTCTGGTGATAGAAAAGATGAAAAATGTTGATTTTCTGTAAATGAAAATTAAGCACCATTGTTTATCTTTCACATTATGCCATCAAAAATTAAATTGCAGCCTTGAATACTCTGAACATCCGATCAAGGCTGCACGTCTTGGGACAAAAAGGACAGTTTATTTCAGAGTGAATTCTGACCCACACAGAGCGACCTCCCACCATCCTGCCTGGCACAAACAAATTAAGGCGCACTCAGGCACTGTGAACAAATTCATTCATTCTAGTGAGAATTCTGTCGAACACAAAGAGAAACAGGTTTGTTTTACCTTGAGGGTCGAGGAAGTTAAGTGTTCTGTACATTTCCTGTTGTCTGAAAGGCTTTTAGTTGAAGCAAAAATTAACTTGCAGATGCCACATCCAAATATTTTCTGTTACTTTTTGTCCGTTGCGTTTCATTGTACTGATTTTAAAAGGTGCAGTGGAGGGTTTCTATCTCACTTTAAAAAATATTCAGGATAAAGTCAAGTTTTCTGTGTTTTACTGAGCGGATGCTGGCTAAATACTGGTTCACCCGTTCATGCATTAACCATTAAAAACACATGTAAATGATATATCTCATTTTAAGATTAAAGTGACGACACTGTTTTTAATATTCATATTTTATGACAAGTAAAATAATTGTCCATGAGTAGATTATTTAATTATTTCAAACATTATTTTTATTTAATTATTTTCAATGCAAGAACAAAAATACGTTTTGTTCCAAAAAAAGTTGCAGTTTGACTAAAGAGGATTAGGGCCACTGAAAAGATTCTTTTTTTTTTTTTTTTTACATTTTTTCGTGCTCAGAGTTCAAATTATGAGATTAAAGTCAGATTTCTTAAAAAATAAAATAAAATCAGAACCAAAAAGCTTTTTTTTCCCTCATTCGCCCCAATTTCTCTTCCATACAGTTCAATAACAAATATTAGTTCATTTTTCCAGAACAGAAATTGTTACCATTTGTTTAAAGTGAAACAAAGCCAGCAATGTATCGTCCAATCTTGTGTTCCGAGGATGGATCATTATTTTTTCCAGACATTGAACAGTCCTCGGACATTTCAATAATACTGGTCCTTTTACCCTGTAAAAGGATCAGTATTATTATCAGTATCCTTTTACACTGCCTGATGGTCAGTCCAGGGTCGGCTTCACCTCATGCCGAGTGACAGCTGAGATCAGCTCTGGCCCCCTGAGACCCCCAACAGGGTAGATGATGGCTGAATGGATGGACATTTTATTTGAGGTTAGTTTGGGGCTTGTTATGCTTTTATTTTAGAGACAGGACAGTTAGATAGAGTCACAAACTGGAGAGAGAGGGAGAGAGAGAGAGAGGAATGAAATGCGGGAAAGAAGCGACATGCCAACCACAACCCTACCAGCACCTATTCGAGTTAGTCCGTGGTCTGTCCACATGTTTACGTGGCTTGAATGAAGACATTCCTGCTGATGGGTGGTCATGGTGGTCAACATCATGAGAAAGAATAACATTTTGAACTTGGACAGTTATCAAACTTTAATAGATGTTTGTCTTGTTTAAAAAATCTCAGATCTTTTTATTTTTTATTTATTCAGATTTTATTTATGGACGCCAAACAACACAATTAATCAAAAACACAATCAAACAGAAACACAAGCATTAAACAAACATTAAAACAGCAACAGTGAGAAATGCATGGTCAGATAGAAAGGGGAGTTTTGAGTTGAGATTTGAAGGTGGGGGGAGGGAAGGCTGGAGTCCTGTGGATGAAAGGAGGTGTGGTGAGGGGCATGGAGGAGGCAGAACGGAGGGTCCGGGATGGTGTGTACGTGTGAAGGAGATGGGAAAGGTAAGGAGGTGCGAGGTTATGGAGAGCCTTAAAGGTGAGAAGGAGTGTTTTAAAATCAACGCAGTATTTGACGGGGAGCCAGTGGATTGTTGAAGGACAAAGTGGTGTGGTCTGTAATGGTCTGGATGGTTGGAGATTGGCTCGAGAGGCTGACAAAATATCACTTCATGTAATTGTGGGCTCCTGACGCGGTACAAGTACAAAGCGTTTGAAAGGCACAATATGAAAAGGTACAGGAGGATAGGGTTGTAAACAATGGTTACAGACATTCGGATCAGGGCGTCTAGGTTTCGGGATCGGTGGTGCTGGTATTGGGATGTCTACCCATGGGGCCCTTGGTGCTTTGGGCCTAACTGGTCTGACTTTGGGCGGAATCTTTTTCTTTAGTTTTCGAAGATTGGTCTTTGGTGGCTCGTGTTTTGGTCTCATGCTGTCTGTTTTTCCCTCAGAGGTTTCTGGAACTGGAGGGCTAGCTTTGGGTTTTACCTGCCCTTTCATTATTGTCTCTGTAGTGGGTTTAGTTACGAGAGCCTTACCTCTATGCAGCTGATCTTGTCTGGTCTGATTCTGTGGTCTCGGTGGAAATACGCGCTTTTGTGAAATTTGCGTCCCTATGCGCTGGGGACTTTTTTGTGTTACCTTGTCATTGTCAGAGGTTTTCCTAAAAGGTTTGGAGAGTAAACCCATGAACGAGACCTTCCTCTGAGTCTGGGTGTTTTCTGGGGTTTTGTGGGTGTCAGGGTTTTTTCGTATGGAATGCAGCGGGTTTGCCTTGGATTGTGGGACTGATACACGAGGAGGTTTTGAAACCTCTTTTTGAGACAGTGACATCACATAGCGGGGTCTAAGGTGTCTGGAGGGAAGACTGTTTGCCTTGGAATTTTTCACTGATATTAATTCAGGTGTTGAAGCCTTTTCCTTAGCTGATTTAACTCGACACTCCAACTTGGATCTTGACACTGACGCAATTGCAGGTGTTGAAACCTTTTTCTGACTTGGAGTCGCATTATCAGGGGTTTTAGGGACATTGTCAGTGGGTTTTTTAAGGGGCTTGGAGGGCAGACTGACTCCCTTTGACTTAGACGTCGATGCAGTTGCAGGTGTTGAAACGTTTTTCGGATTTGGGGTTGATATGGACTGCCGTGTTTTGGGTGATTTAGGCACATTGTCAGTGAGTTTTTTAAGGGGCTTGGAGGGCAGACTGACTCCCTGTGACTTAGACTTTGATGCAGTTGCAGGTGTTGAAACCTTTTTCTGACTTGTATTTACTAGGGGCTTTTTCTCTGGTGTTTTAGGGACATTGTCAGTGGGTTTTTTAAGGGGCTTGGAGGGCAGACTGACTCCCTTTGACTTTGTGGTAGATCCATGTGCAGGTGTTGAAACCTTTTTCTGAGTTGGGGTTGATGTGGGCTGCCCTGTTTTGGGTGATTTCGGGACATTGTCAGTGGGTTTTCTGACTGCTTTGGAACTTGACTCTGATACATTTGCTGGTGTTGAATCTTTTTTCTCAGTTTGTGGCTCTTGGTGCTGGGATTTGTCTGTGGCTTCGTTTACATTTGTTAAGAGAGTCTTCTCTTTTTCCTCCACCTCAACCGGAGATGGCACACACTCAGACACGACTGTCTTCTTTTTCTTCCGGAAATCCGTCTCTGGAAAAGGAAATTTGAAAAAAGGACATAATTAGTACACGATACATCTTTTCCAAAACATATATTTTAAGTTAGTTGTTCAACCAATCTATAGAATTATTTAATTATTGTCATTTATATTTCATCATTTCACTTTGCAATATAGAAGATAACAAGCGAGAAAAGGATTTACATCTCAGATTCTAAACTGGCCTGCACCTCTTACAAAACACTGAGTAATACTCTTTCATCATCTTGCCAAAATTATACACTTATTCAAAAGTTATTGTATTGCAATTGGTGAGATATCTTGATTTAAAATCAATATAAGAAACCTGATACACATTTTTACATGACAACGTAAATTACTCTAGCTCTAAACAAAACATGAGAAAATGAAATAAAACATATATACTGGAACGGTAACTTACCCCACAGCTCATGGTAGTTGAAGACAGCCTTCTTGGGATCCATTTCTTCTGGATTAGAGTCTCTGTATCTGCTTAAACCTGACAAGTACTTTTTTACAAAGACTTCCATGTTGTTCAGTTGTGAGAGCATCCCTGCTCTGGAAATACACTCCATTTCGCTTTTTAGCCCGTATGGAAAATACTGCTCAAAATTCATATACAATTATTTTTTTGTTTTTTTCCCAAAGTTATATCGTCTACTGTCCGTCTGACGGTAAACTATTCTCCTGAATGAACTCAGAGATTATCCTGAACCAGGCCTTATTAAAGAGCATATTGCAGGTTAAAAAAAAGTTTAAATTAACACGTCATGTTGTCTGATAAGGGCTGTAGAATAAGTACATCAATGTTCTGTATGTTCTTCAACACATAAGGGTTCTAATTTAGAGGAGAAAGTGGCTGTTTTTAGCGTAGCTGTTTAGAACTCGCTTTTTTTCAACAACGCGTCACATGACGTCACATAAGGGAGTCGCGTTCTGTTACTCTGCTTTGATCGGCTTCATGCGTACGTGTATGAATGAATGAATGAAGCCTTTATTGCCCCTGGGGGAACTTGTCTTGCACCAAACACTTTACAAACAAACATTTAGAAGGCAGCACAAAAGAATTAAAGCACAAAAAACAGGCTAAAACATGATTAAAGAGGTGTAATGATACGTGGTAGTGAGTGAGAATAGACAGGAGGCCTCCCTGCCATAGTTTGTAATTTGCGTGGCGCACATTCAGGCGCACAGTGTACGTGGCTTGATTATTCATAGTGTGTTTTGGTGAATTATTCCCACAACCTCAGAAACGATCGAACAGACACGTTGAATATTTCGGCATCAGGCACAAAAACGTTTCCTTATTAACGATTTAAATCTCAGGGTGTTTAACATCAAATATTATATACGCAGCATTTAATGATTTGATCTGCTGGAATCCTCTGTTATATTCTCTAGTTTGCGTGTAATAGACACCGGACAGTCTGTATTAATATATGTAGTCATACGATTTATTATAAATTCAACTCTGTTACAAGAGAGCGCGCGTGTGTTTGTGTGTGTGTGCGCAGTGGGGAAAGAGGGAACGCGCAGTTTGGAAACAAACAGAAACACAAGCTTTACGTCAGTCCTCTATCACATTAAAATGTTAACGTTTTTGTAGTAGCCTAATATATGTGCACACATTAAACTGTGGAGTGTGTGCGCTGTTGTGCATGTTTGTGTGGATTACGTGCGCTGTGAACTCACGTCCGGAGAATCCTGCACCATACACTGTATTTTCTATAACAACGTGAGCACTGGGCTGCATCAGGTATAAACAATAAAGACATAGTGCTGCATTTGCACAGGCCGTGTAATCGGGTTCTATGTCTCTCTCTCTCTCTCTCTCTCTCTCTCTCACGCACAGCGCGGCACCGTAATACGTTGTACAGATTTACTGTTTTTACGAGCAACTCCCATACAATGTAAAGGTGAATGATTGGCACTTGCACCTTCTACAAATTGTTTTTTAATTGATTGAATGTGATTATAAACTTTACATATGCTGATGTGAACACAGCACTCGCCCATATATGGCGAGCTGACACCTGTCACTCAGCAGGACGCCTGCTCCGGGTCTCTACTCACACCACAACTTCACTTCTCTCCTGAGGCCGTTATTCCTCTAATCCTGCCTGTTTCTGCTCTCTATCACATCTAACAGGTTCAGAATAATAAGCCAGCTGACCATTATATGTAAAGGAATACATATTTTCTTCCTCTTTATTGACGGGAGTGACACTCGGATCCATGATTTTCCATGTTAAACAGACGGGGATTCAGCGGGACTCCCTTATGTTACGTCACAGCCGAATGCGGAAGTAAAAAGCAAAGACTAAAACGTCTCCAGGAGACCGTGTGGGTTATTAATTTCAGAATTTCTTTAAAAACAGTATTGTTAACGTATTTTCCTATGATTAGTTAAGTTTTGTCTTTAACCTGCAATATGCTCTTTAATAGGAATTAGTTACTAGAGTAAATGTCAGGTTATGATAAGAAACTGGTAGGAAGTCTTTCCCTACAGATTGGAGAAAGGATGCGGGAGTATGATGCACCAATGAGAGAGAATGGAAACTAAACATCAGGAGACACATAATTTGGAAAGCTGCCCCAGTTAGAGGAAAGTATATAATAAAAACACAGCTTTTTAATAGTTGTCCAATGGAGTGACCACTAAGGTTGAACGGGTAAAATTTGTTTAAATGATTTACTAAAAGGCATCTTCATACAAAATTTCCCCAAAGTCTGTTATCTCTTCTAAATGAACACCACCCGTGCAATGTTGTATTCATCCCACAGCCAATCAAACATCACAACGCCACATAGAATGACTTGAAGTGTGGATATTATTCCAGGTGTTTCTCATTCAACGTGAACATCTGCAATAAATTAAAATAAGCTGCCATTAAAAATGTACAACACCCAAGACAAATTCCACCAAGCTTCACCTTGAGCTCAAAACTCTGTTGCCTGGCAGCATCACTGGCGGGGGTGAAACCCGCTCAATCCACTTATGACACCTGGGTCAATCCTGGAGGAATTCAGCTTTTGTAGAGCAGTGATTTGCTCCCACTCGAATTAACAAAGTGATTAGAATTTAAACAAGACCTCGTGACCTCAGCTTCTTTCTGCAATGAGACTCACAAGTGCCGACATACTTCGAGCTATGTATTTCAAACAAGGAGAGACCCTGATTTCAAAGACATACATTTTGCCATTAACATGTATCTCGCTTAAGATTACTCAAGTCATTTCAAATCAATCCAAGCTTCTTCTATCAAATATCTGCCTCCATGATCCCGACTCACCTATTGACACACTGCAGAAATGACTAACTGTAAGATATTTAACTGTGACTCAGCGGGGGTCACGGATCCAAGACAACATTCCCAAGTAAAGAGAAATAAGAGACATCAGTGACATCACCCATTGGTGTCTGCAGCCAACATGTGCACATCTAAGGGTAATTTTTTTTCCCAATTAACCTGACCAGCATGTCTTTGGACTGTGGCAGGAAGCCAAGGTACCCAGAGAGAACCCACACATGCACAGGGAGAACATGCAGGCTCTCGCACAGAGAGCGGTATCGAACCAAAGGCCAATCAACAAACAAGTGTCCTACCATGAAACTGGTCTATAACACAAAACAACCAGAGAGGAGGCAGCAGCAGGACATCAGTTTGGTCGTTTCTGTTTAGGTTTGTGGATGTTTAAATGAACTCCTCTGTGGCTGAGACTCAGACTTTGAAGTCCTGCATCTTCTCCTCCATGAAAAACCAGTTTGAAGTCTTCTTCTTCATTGTCTTTATTTCAGTTTTTTGGCTCATTACTGCCATCTGTAGGTCAGTGGACGTGCAGTGATAAAAAAAGTAAAAGTGGGAAACTGTTTGCAGGCATGGGTCATCTGTGCATGCAGGACATCTCTGACTTCATTAAAGACACATAACCTGCTCGGCAGGCTATGTGCTCGTCATAGATTTATTATTAACATCAGTTCAAACAAGCAGCTGTTACTAAGTAAGAGATTATCTGACCATGTTACTTTAATTATTTTGCAGACACTTCTGTTCTTAAAAGCCTGAGAGCTCCTCAGAGAAGATTACAAGACCTTTATCAAGGAGAACTCTAAGTAATGCAAATATGTTGGAGGTGAAAGGGAGTTGGGTTGTATAATGTCGTTTTCACTCCTTTAGGCTTACAGGATAAAAGGGTAATATCACCCATGTTTGTTTTTAAATAGATATCCCAAATCTGTGATTCCTGAAAAACTCTTGAAATACTTTCTGCCTGACAAAGCCATCTGAAAACATCGTGGTCAAACAACTACTCCGGGATTAGACTCTGCTAATGGATGGAAGAATGTCAGCCACTTCTATGCACACAGATTGGGCCACAACGATTACCGTGATGGCCGCCTACTTCAGAGAATTGAAGTCTGTAGTGTAGCGTTCATTTGAGTTGGAACAAAAATGAATGGCTGTGAACCATTGTTTGTGCTGGTGACGGGAGAGAGAGAGGGGGGGGGGGGGGGGGGTGTCCTGGATGTAGGCTGATGCTGGCATATCCTCACGTCGCCTCACAACACCTTTGTCCTGGCCAAAAAGGTGCACTAACCAACGTCGATTCAAAAAAAACAAAAAAAAAACACAACACAACTGCAAAAACTAGGGTGACGATCACTCACTGACCAGAACTGACGGCCGACGATTTCCTTCGTGATGGCTGAGTGACATCAATTTTTGAATTATTCTATATTTCAGGAAAAAGCCAGTGGCTCTGCCTTTAACAAAGAAACCTCTGAAATATGTTTCCAAACACACCTCAGTGGAAAACACCATTGTTCATCAAGCTGCTCCTGTTTTTAGGACTCATTGAAAATAACCTTCACCCATGAGTTGATGATGAAGTCCTTGGAGTTTTTCGCCTCTCTGAATAGACTGATTGTGGAAACAAGAGTTCATAGCTCTTTGTGAATATCTTCCAACATTTGTGACGTCTTACATTCCTTTTTTTAACACTTGGTCATAAGAATTTTAACTTTTAATTGTGGTCAAATCAGTTCACACTAATTTGTGAGTTTTAAGAAAGAAGAGTATATGTACCAACTTCTGAGAGCCCTTTCAAAGGAAAGCAGAAATTCCGATCTCCTTTGGCACTCTGACATGAAAAAGTTAAGCAGAGAAAAAAAAACTTTTCATAAAACAAAATGGGTGCAAAAGCAAAAGATAAGACACATTAAATATTAAAGTCTCAGGAGAGACTTGGAGAAGTGTCGCCTTGCATTAGACTACGAGTCCTCAGATCCTTTTCTTACTCCAAATGTCTGTGATTTATGGTTTGGGACAGTGAGGGTGAGGATGATGAAAAACACGCCGGAGTGCAGCCTTCATTAGGGAGTTTAAGTTGTAATGTGCACTTCCCATAGTTAAGAAAGCAGTGCCAGTGATATAGGGTTACACTAACACCATTAATACGATTAACCAGCCGAGGATTTATTGATACTGCTATCAATTTTTTTTTCTTCTATTTGGTAGTGATCAGGAAAGAAATTAAGATTTTACTTTGAAAAGTCTTTGGATTTTTTTTTTTTTTTTAAGTCATTTTTGGGCATTTTGCAGAGCAAGAGAAGAGATGCGAGGAGAGAGTGAGGGATGACATGCATGAACTGAACAAGAGTGCTAAGAGGAACGCTGGACAGAAATGAGAATGAAGTATTGATTTCTGTGATATTTTTTTTTAGAATAACACAATTAAGAAATAACACGAGAAGTCACAGCAAGTCTTCATTCAAGTGTGCAACACCTATCCACACATTTTGAACTGTATTTATATCAAGTATCAGTCACGTTATTCTGTTGCATATCATTACTTTGAGACGGCAAAATCAATGATGAGCGAACTACATCCATGAGAGAAAAAAGAAAAAAATTCAGTTCTCCCTCCAGAATTAGTCTTTGTGTTGTTGGTAAGCAATTTCCCTCGACAATAAATGTGTTTGTGCATCAGTGGTTTGATTTGAAACGACCTGATTTGACCCCACAAGATCGTTGATCAGCTCTTCAGATATTTGTTTTCATGTTTTGTTTTTTTTAACTGGGTCCTTATCAATAGAACATATATATTTTTGATGGATTGATTGGCTGTTTTTTTTCTTCTTTCGTTTCATCATTTACCTCCACCTTGAAAATTTGAACCAAAACAATGAGGCTGCAACAACAGACGTAGAAGACGATGCACACACAGAGAGAGGAGAGTGAAAGTTCAATGATTTAAAAACTGAGAAAAACTCAGAGCTGCAACACTTGATATATCGTGGTGATGCTCAAACCAAAACAATATCAAAAAAACCTGCTGCGTTCTTCATGCTTTTTGTTTAGTTCTCCTCTGTGCCGATACATATTTCATCAGCTCTCAACAAAGCGAGGCAGGAGCATATTCTATCACAAAGGCCTCTGAACCCGGTCCCACGTGTATGCTGGACGACGCTCGCACACATGCACGCCTGCACACGCACATAAAGCAGCTCGATTGTCTCGACGCTGGGCTGCGGAGTAACAAGTCCAAGCTCAGCATAAGTGCCCTTAGGTGAAAAAGAGGCTACAGAGAAGCAAGAAGACCCTCAATTGTCTCTCCAAGGAGAGGAAGGCTTATGGAGAGAGAGGGGGGAAAAAAAACCTGAGAATGTTTGAATCAAAGACAGGACAATACAAAGGACAAGTTTTGCAGACAAGCTCTCTCACATGTCTTTGCAAACACTCGCTGCATCTTGTGCCGAGCTTTCACGACGCTCAGATTGTTGCTTAATAACTCTTCAGCTCATTGTGAGGGAATTTATTCTCACTGTTTAAAAAAAAGTTTTACCACCCTCTGAGGTGCTTCTCCTCCCAGCGAGACTACAATGTGTCTGTAAAAGTTTGAGCCTAAATAGAAAGCGTTCCTCCCGTTTGTGGGGATCCACTGAGGACCGGCATGGTACACCTCCGGGTCCACCGCCTCTTAGTCTCTTAGCCGCTTTCTTTATCCTCGTTCAAAGCCCTTTCTTCTCCCAGTTCCTGCGTTTGTGACGAGACAGAGCAGTTCCTCGGAGATAGCTGCAGGTCTGGAGCCCTCCTCGGAAAGTTAGCTGCACAGATGATCAAAATGCATTCATGAAAACTCTACTCGAAAAGACTTTCAACGTAATAAACATCTCTAGAGTCTCTATGTTTAGAATTACTGAGAGCTTATTGTGAGTTAGACTTTTTTTTTTTTTTTTTTTAAAGAATTCAATCCCTGTATCTTTATGAAGAAATGTGCTAAACAAACCATAACTGTGCTTGAACAAGGCTGTAAACATTTTTTGTTTCTGCTGTAAACTGCCTCAAGTGGACACTCTGGGAACTGCAGATCGTCCGCTCTCTCCATTCTGTTGTCACGTGGGCTGCACACGCTCCGTGCAAAACACAAGTATTAATCCGCAACCTTTTTTTTATGTTACACACATTATGAGAAACTCTGAACATCACATACATGTTTGTCTTTATTCTGTACACAAAGGTTAATTATCTTGAATAAAAAGCATTTTTAATTTCAGAATTTAATTCAATAGATTCATTTTCCAGTAGTGATCAAATTTGACAATAATGAGAAGAAAGCATTCCTCCTCACCCATTCAATAAACAGTACAGTATTGTATGCCAGGATTCTTAGATTATTTGACCACATAACTTCAATTTAAATGCCGGGCTTTTATGACATTTAGTCCACATAGGGACCCTGACTTTTACTGGGGACACGCATCAATACGAGACAGGCCTTTAATTATATATACAACTCGTGCACAGTGACGATGGGAAAGACTATCAAATTGTAAAATGTCCAACATAAGTTATGTTTAAAATGATGATATGGACACTGCTGTGTGCAGGGACGTCACTGCATGACAAGCAGCATTTTCAACATTTAACGGCTCTTCACAGCAATTTACAGTCAACACCGATCACCAGCTGGAACTGACAGGAGCTAGTTCGGCAGGATCAAGGTGAAGTCTAAGTCCACTAAGTGAAGTTTTCACGTACGACGATGCTGGTGGCCTCTAATCCAGAGCTGCCTTCATCAGTGTGTCGAAATAAAACGAGGAGTCTCGGTGTCCTGTCATTTAAGCAATAACCTTGAATTAAAGAAAAAAACAACGTGATCTTTAATCTTTTATATTTCAGTTGTTATTCAAAGTAAGTGGCTGCTCTTTGAGAACCTGTACAGATAATTAATGTTTCTAACAGGAACAAATTAAAGAAGTTTAAAAGAATTGAACCAGACAGACGTTTCTGTGTTTTAATGCTAAATGCGTCAGATGGCCGTGGTGACATGTTTTCAGGTTTGATCCACTAAGTTGATATATATTTAAACTTTACAAGAAGAATATATTCGGAGAACAACATAAACATTGCACGTTGGTAGCATAGGATGTGTTTCGTTTTCAAAAAGTTAGCACCTGTTTGTAGAAAAAGATGTCACTAAAACACAATACACATTCAATGCTTTTAACTTGATCGCCGATTTAAAGTGTCTTCTATGTACAAATACTTATTTTGTACATAATACAGTTAAACTCCTTCAGCTCGTTTGGTGATGCAGCGTTGAGGAGTGAAAGTCCTCGCTCTGTAATGATCGTACACGATCCTCCTCTCGCCGTCATACGAAGCTCTCCTCCATGTTGGAGCACAGCAGGAAGGAGTCGACGAGCCGCGGTTTGATCAGCTGCTGGTGGTCTGCTGCTTCGATGCTGTCTGGACATCCTGCTGCCAGCCTCCTCAAGGCAGCCTGGAGACACACACACACACACACACACACAGATGTGTCAGTACATTATCAAATATCCAGATCAGGCTGTACTGCTGTATTGTATGTTTGAAGGTGTATAGAAACTCCACAGATGCAAACAACAGTGGAGAATTAATCATCATTATAGGCTGTAGATGATATATAAATGAACAGGATGACATTTAAAACATTTTTTTAATCTTCAAATATCTGTTGTAAAAAAACAAGGGATTGATGCTGATCAAAGACTTCGAGCCAGGCCGATAGCAGACTTGTCACGCATGTACTAACAATCATTTTTTCATTGAGCCGGCCCCTTCTTATAGTTCTGAGCTTTTAACCCCTTATCATCCAGGGCCGGGGTCCGATCGCTGGTGGAGCTCTGCTGGCTGTGACGAGATCCAGGCTGAAAACTAAAGGGGGCGGAGCCTGTCAGAGCCTCCAAACTGTGGAGCAGCATGCCAGAGGAGATCAGAGTCAGTCCCCAAGTTTCTCTTCTCCACGTCAGACATTCTTTTAGAAATCACCTTTTGTTTTTTCCTTGTTTTCTGGCGTTCATATCATAAAAAAAATGTTCTTTCAGGCGTGTGTGGGACTTACATACGTGTACGCATAATGACAAATATTTGACCAGGATTTAGACTTTACACTCGCTGTGGTTTTAGTTTGAGTACAATCAGAAAATGAGCTGTTTAAAAGAAAGCATTCTGATATTTCCCACTTATTGTGTGATTAATTGACTGTAATAAATGTGGCGTGCTACAGCTCATTTTCAGCTCGCACAGCCTCCAACGTTAACATTTAAGATTACAAACGATGTGTGAAAGCTCAGCGTCCTTTTGAAGGTAAAATTCAACAACTACAAATGCTCTTCTTAACCCTTGGCAAAAAGGATAAAATGGAATCACATGAATTTGAATAGACTGACGGAGTGAAGAAGAGGGCATTTCTCTGCCCAATTAGGCTCCTCCTGACCATTACAAAGCTTCAAAATCCCCTCATCATCTCTGAGATGTGGTCTTAATAATTATGATCAGAATGAGCGAGTGAGAAAAAGGCAGCAGGGATATTATGCATGAGATGTACATATTTAAACACACACCGCTTGAGATGATGTGCACCGGTCAGCTATCATAACACAGCTTAACGATACCCAGGCTGTGATATATTTTCAATTTTCAGATATTGCCCTGTGGACATCATTAACTGTGCACTGATGTTTCACGTGCAGGGCTCTGTTATAATGCCCTGGGTGTGGCGTACAGCGAGCCCAGCTGAAAAATGTACATAGTAGTTTATCATGGGAAAAAACTGAAACAGGCAGTTTGACTGTTTGAAGGAAATATTTGCATTCAGGACACGAAGCCATGTACTGTACACACGTCTGAAGTCCGGCACATGCACACACACTTTAAACCTACCAGGCAAGCGACCAGCACTGAGTCGCTGTTATTTCTCTCAGTAGGGGAGCGACACAGTTCAATAAGACGAGGAACAGCTAGAGAGAGAGAGAGAGAGAGAGCAGAGAGAAAAATCAGTTTCAAGCCTGTCCTTCTCTTACACATGGAAGAGCAGATGTGCTCAGTAAAAACTATGAAACAAGTATAATGTGTTTTTTTTTTAATATACATTTTGAACACCTTTTTTTGTCCTGTAAAAAGAACCAATCAAAATGCTGTCACATCATTCGATCTCTGTCTCGAGTTACAGAGTTTAAAAAATGTGTCTCGATCAAATGTTGAGCTTTCATGAAGCATTAATGCTGGGCGGCCTCCCATGAGGTCGCACGGTCTGCAGGGGATTAAACATTTGTATATTAAAGGAGAGGATTTTCCGTTCAGGGATTGGAAGAGGTCCTCTGATAGGTAAAATATTTTAACTCTCTAAAAGTGAGCAAGTGTTAAAGCTTCAGGAGGATCGAGGATCACTTCATCTGTCAAGTAGAATTTTTTTTCATTATTCCATTTTTAGTAACTCAAGGCTCAGATTTAGGTCCCGTTTTTTTTTTTTTTCTAATTATGCTCATAAGTAAACGTTCCTTATACTGGGAGATATTTAACACACATTTTTATTCAAATAAACTCATACAAATTGTCGATGTCATTGCATTCGTTGATCATTAAAACAAACAAAACAGGCTTCATTGTAATAAAAAAAAATACACATTATATACTTCAGTTTACGTCTCTTCTTTACTGCTTATTTTCACAGTTTCTACAGGTATCAACAGAAACTATGAAAATATAATACATGATTAAAATGTCACTATTCTCTCGGGACTCGTTACCTCTTTAAACGTAACACATGATAAGAAGTTCTTTATTTTGGAGCTCATCTGTTTGTAGCCTGTTTTTCAAACACATCACAGTGAGTGTAAATCGAAGGATGCACGATGTAAATACAGGCTGGTGTAAGAATTAGCTGCTGACTGAACATTCACACTCTCCTCTCGAGCATCTCGTGCTGAATGATCAAACCTGAAACGGAAACTTCAAAAACAGTCGTCCATAAACTAAATGGGGAGGATTTGGATGCTGCTTCCACTTTTAACATAAAATCATTGCTCTCAACAATTCGACCAATCGGACCGTCTGTGAGGAAGAATACATTCTGTTGTAAGAAACAAAAAGTCACTACCTTTTAGTTGGATGGCTGTTTGAGCCACATCAGCGTCTCTGCTCAGACGGGCCAGAGTGACAGCAGCTTTCTGCTGGACACGCTCGCAGGCGGCGCCCTCCGATGGACTCGGGGAGGATGGCTTTTCTCCCAGCAGGAGAAGCAGACGCTCTATTCCTAAAAGACGTAACGTAAAGTAAAGATCAGCCCGACACAGCAAAACCAAGTCAAGGTGTCAGATGGAAGTAAGATGAGAGAAGGAGAAATAATAAACAAATCGCCCTCCGGGGACAAATAAAGTGAAAGTTGAGGATGTCGATGTTTTTGACAGCTTGAACTACTGACTCCCAGATGATTCTCTTTTTTTGTTTTTGGACATTGTCTCTCTTTGTGTCTCTGTAACTTTGTGTCTTTGCTGCTGACTGTCTCAGCCAGGTCTCCCTTGGAAAAAAAACAAAACAACAGGCTCTCAATCTCAACAGGAGCAACCTGGTTAAATAAAAAATAAATATATAAAAACGTTTATAAAAATCAGCTAAAGAAATCGGGGACAGAAAAACAAATGTCACTCACGAAAGAGTTTTTGTTAACGAGTCGACATAACGAAGAGCTCAGGTGAATTAGGAAGGAGACATTTCAAACGTCACTCAGGCCTGCATGTTGTTACACCATTCTTCAGTCTCTAATCCCAACAAGGGAACATGTTCACTGCTTCAGCTCTGCTAGAAATAGATTTTGTTGGATGTTAAATAATATTCATTTTAGGAGGCGAGAGTGTCCTGTAGCGTTTTGAAAACAGACTGCCCGTGATCGGGGAGGATGTCTGTGAAAGTGAAGATCACGACAGAACCTGACACAGTCGGAGAATCTGTCAGAGTGATCCAGACGCACACTGACAACACGTCAGGACGAGTTTTACAATTCATGAATGAAAGCAAAACGACAAACACAACATCATAGAACAACAAACGTGACGGATAAAAAATACAACACTACAAATTAAAAAGCTTTATGAGCGCTGGTTGTTCATTATTCAAGCGCTCCTTCAACACAATCTCACACATTGTTTGATGCTGCCACCTTGTGGACGAAAGAAGGATTACACACATTAAACTTTCTTTACTTTGGTGTTATAATGAATGTCCCCCATTAATGTTAATGCTGATGTATTAAGATAATTGTTTATGTATAAAATCAGATTTTAGAAATCCTCTCTGAAGATGTTTCATTTTTTAACGTATCGCATTGTGAAACCAATATTACCCCGGACTGCTCACATTATTACAATAATATAATTGCACTTTTTCTCAGGATGAGTTTGTGACACTTTTTAGTTTGTATTAAATATTTTTTTTCACCTTTAACACTCACTGACTGTCTGTTGGCCGAGCTTTACATTCGTGTCATTGACAAGTTTCCTTGAACAACAGTCTTGATACCGGTCTCAAGACTGAGACTGATTTTAACTAAAACACTGATCTTTACTCAATGCATGATGATGTATTTAATACTGCTATCATTACACTGTATGAAGTTGTTGTTGTTTAAAGAGGGAGACGTGTTACCTTGTTCCTGCAGGACTTCAGACGCACACTGCTCTAAGACTGAGAGGTTCGCCAAGATCGTCACCACCTGGGACAAAAGTCATATACATATAAATACATACACATATACAGTGTAAATACTGCTGTTTGTAAAGTGTCGTGAGAGAACACTTGTTATGAATTGACACTATACAAATAAAGACTGATAATAAATACTTTAACACAAATAAACTATAAGATCTGCTGCCACAACTGGACAGCTTAAGTCATTTTTAAAAACTCATTTATATAGTGTGTTTAATCCTGGCAGCAGTGTCCACTAGAACTTTTACTACTGTTTAGAATTTGCCTCGACGTTTCTCTATGATGTTTTGGATGTAATGTGATTTGCCAAACTTACTGCACAGCACTTTGGTTTACCTCGGCTGTTGTAAATGTGCTATATAAATAAAGTTGACTTGACCAATGTTGCAGTTAAAGAAGTGAATCATGTTTTGATTGTAGACCTGAAGTCTGTGTGTACCTGGTCTTTGGAGTACGGCGTGTCGACTCTCTGGCGGTCTCTGCAGGCCTGCAGCAGGATCTGGATCGCGTTGAGCTGCAGCAGAATCTCACAGGCCATGCTATCAAAGAAGGTGATGTTTGCCAAGGCTGCAGACGCCAGGAGGAAAACTTCGCCACAGGAGGCGCTCTCGCACAACTCTGAGAGAGAGAGACATCAAATCAAAGTTTCTGCAAGGACGCGAGAGAAATAGTGCACACAGCGATCTGAACATTCAAATTGTTTCTACATTTACGTCTGACACCTCGAGACAGCTTTAGGTTCCTGTTCTATTATTTCAAACAATGTCCCTCGAGAAGTGTCCCGTCCACTCACTGATGAGCGCGGTGACGATGTCGTGCATGCTCTCCAGGAAGCTGGCGAGGTGCTGAGTGGACGTGTGGTGAGGAGAGGTGATCTGAGCCACGACCGCCGCCGCCTCCGCCCTCGCTGCTTCCACGCTGCTCTCATCAGTCAGGATGTCGGCCAGACACAGGATCCCGTCAACCTGCACGTTATGTAACGAGTCACACAGTGTAAATAAATAATAGCAGCTGTTCATCTGTTTTTGACTGGAGGGGATTTTTTTTTTTAGAGAGAGAGAGAGAGAGAGAGAGAGAGAGGACCGACGTGTGGGATAGAACCACAGGTTGGATTTGAACCCAGGCTGCCCACTTTCTATGACTTTAGTCACTGTACTGTACAACTAACCACGAGGTCACTGTCCCAACGGGGAGGCAGAATTTAAAGGAAAAAAATCCAAGATACTTTTCAAATATGTTACATAACTTTTCCTTTTATATCAAATTTATTTAACACACAGAAATACAAGGCGCATCAAAGCATGTGTGGGGTGCGATAGAAGCGTGCAAATGATCAATATCATCCCAAGATCATGATATTAATGACACAGTTAGTGGAGGCACACGTCTCTGTCAGTGTGATCCAGACTCTGCTGAACTCGAGTCTTTCACGCTTCGTCTCCACGCAGACAGACGGTGAAAAGTGTCCGGGGTGTGAGCTTGGCTGGAACTCGCAGCTCTGCCCGTAAAGCCATCACAATTAAAACACAGCACTCAGATTTAATGGCCACCTCCAAGAGGGGAATCTGCTGCTCAGAAACTCTGCTGGCTGGCAGGGACCCAGAGCGGGAGCATCATCGAGCACAGACTAAAAGAGGAGCAGGAAGTCTTTATGTTCAAACGTTAGCTTAGCCACAGGTACAATATGAGGTCCAATCTAGTTCACATTTGGATTTTTGTTTCCATCTGAGAGTTTGTGTTTTGGGTTAAGAGATTTCAGGAAAAGCTGGAAATGTGGGACAGACCTTCAGCCACTTGGGGGCAGTATTGTACAGTTCACAATAACTTCAGCAGCACTGCTGATTGTGTCTCTGTGTCAGCTGCTGCAGAAGTTTAAATCCTGCACATGTGACCAAGAAAAGCACAGCACACTGTAAAATCTCATCTTCATCATCATGACCTATTCTCAGCTCGTCGTGGAAACCTGAGAAATCAGATTGTTGCACTTTTTACTCACTTTTCAATCAAACCAGTTCTTGCTCTCGCTCAGAAATGATTCTATGACATTTTGATCCCCACCCTCATCAGGCAGCTCTCCGCAAGACTAAAGTTTTTTGCGGCTCTCTCGGTGAGAGTGAGGCGAGCCGTCAGCTCTCAGGCACACACACCTGTCAGTCTTCTCCACTGACGAGCACCAGCGCTCAGCTTCACAGGGCCATCCCCTATTTTTGTCTCTGTGGACGTCAGCAGCAGTGTGGCAGCGCGACGCACTGACGTGGAACAATCCCTCCCCCACCTCCATCTCCCTACCTGCACCTCCTCCTCCACTCCTCCTGAAAATAGGATAATCCCCAACTCCTCATTTACCGCACTCCGGATGTTTCTTATTCGGGGCCATCGCCAAATAACTTTCTGCAGCTTAAGAGGAATGACAAAGTTTATGACGCCTCCTCATGCTTGATACCCGTCGGTCACAAACTGAATACAATGTGTTGTTTCTCTTCTACATTCAGACTAAATGAAAACCTACATGTGCAGTGGTTGTGCATTAATAAACGGCTGATATAGTTGAAATACTTAAAAACGCTCCCACTTCAAAAATATGTTCCCAGAATTCATTTGAGAGCTGAAAATGAGGGTTTCATGAACATACGGAAGAACTCCAGAGAAGCAATGATTTCTTCTGAAAGTCTTCTGCCCTTTTTTTTTTGCATGCTCAGTTTTAGCAGCAGTTTTAATCGTCTAAAAAAAGTGGGCCTTGGAGTTATTCTTGTTTTCTGTGACTATGAATCCCAATCAAAAGAGTGTGTGTGTGTGTGTGTGTATATGTGTGTGTGTGTGTGTGTGTGTATATGTGTGTGTGTGTTTATACTTTAACCACCTGCAGGAGCAGTGGGGGTTCTCGGTATCTGGCACTTTTTTTTTTGAGGTTCACAAGCTAAACCCTGTCATTGATTATCTGATTTTTGTCATTATAATGTCACCTTTTATCATATCATGTTATATTCCATATCACACGGTGTGCCTTCATACTGTTCAAATGTCTTAGACCTCCATCCTCACATTATTCTACAATTCACAGCAGACGCTTTCATCCAAAGTGACGTACATCACTTACATGTGTGAGTCGATCGCGAGAAGGAGGAAACAACGTCAGTGAGAGCAAACAAACAGCTCGGAGGTCTGATCAGACACACAGGTGCTGACAGGAAGTGACCAGAGGCCTCACACGTGTGGCGCCTGTCTACCTGTGTGAGAGCGGCGCTTCTCAGCGTGTGACCCAGAAACAGTCCCTGAGTTCAAGTCAAGGTAATGCCCTTCAAGCAGCCGCTTCAGAGCGCCCCCTGAAGGACAACAAACCCTCCGTTACCATCCATTGGATACAAACTGTTTAAGCTCCTCCCCTTCGGCGGGCGCTACAGATCACTGTACACCGAACTAACCCATCATAAGAACAGTTTCTTCCCCCCAGGCCGTCACTCTGATGATCGCTGAACAGTCACAGAGTGTCAGACCTGTCGCTGTGAAATAACCCTGGAACTAAACTGTAAATCTGTATTATTACATTTAAATGATCATCTACTGTACGCACACTCTATAATGTAAATACTGTTACTCATGTTTTCATCATCCTCCTTCTGCACTGCTCACCATCTCATTTAGCCATGTACATATTAGTCTTTAATTACCTGTTTATAATTTAGCTAATTGCTAATATTTGGTGTTTACATTGTGCAGAGAGAGCAGAAGTTAAACATACCTGGTTAATAGAGCTGATTCTGATCAGTGGTTTACTCCTGTGACTGATTCTTGTTTAAGAATTTGTGGAAAGAATTTGTGGTGTTTGTGGAAACTTCAATCAAGATGCTTCTCGTGTTCAATTTTTATTTTTTTTTGGAAGTTCTTTTACCTTTTAAATTCAAGACTTCTCCTGTTCAACATGTTATGATTGCGTAATGTTTCAATGGGGGATTCGACTAAGAATCCACCAATGAGCAGCACCGATGCGTACCTGCCCTCCTCTCTGCGTCACGACCCATCAGTGACAGGTGTGTTTCTTAAGCCTGAGTGCTGCCGGCGAGCCGAGCCGAGCCTGACAGCGTCTCCCCCGAGGACGGCGAGCTAATCTGAGGCGGACTTTGGGTTTCCTGTTTAAAAGTTTTCACGCTCGGATGATTCACGCTGTCCCAGCTGCTCTGTTCGTGATCGCAGACACCGCTGTGGCTTCATTATTCGCCACATTCAGGTTATATTTGTCTGTGTGTTAACGCTCGACTGACACAGGCGTGTCCGCTGTTTATTTTGGAGGAATTCTCGAAAGAGAACAAAAAAAAAAAAAAGGACAAACAAAGGAGGATGTATCGTTAGCTTCCACTCTCGCTGTTTCCACTTCTATATTTACACACACACACACACACACACACACACACACACACACACACACACACACACAGAGGTCTGAATGTTTGACCTCAGGGGTCAGATATTCTGGTATAATGATCTCATGTCTGTGAATCATGACTCATCTTTCTGTGTATTATTATGTCATCAGAACATGGACACACTGTGGTGCTTTTTTGTAGCCTTACACCTGAAGTGATCAAACTCGAACTGTGCAGATCGAGATCGAGATGTTGTTGCTTTGGCTCGTAGTGCAGGATAAAAAACAGCAGCAAGTATTTATATAAAGGTAAGTAGTATTTATAAAGTATATATAAATAGATGTAAAAACAAAAGTGTTAAATTAGTAATACAGATAATTTGTTGTCTTTTTTACAGTCCGGTGAGGTAATCCGGTTGTCGGGGTTTAAATGGGAATGAATTACTTTTAAGTTTTTGTACTGAAGTCAGACTCTTAATTATTTACATTCTGGTTTAGTATTTCCTTTTTTTTTGTGTGTGACAATTTGTATCAAACATATCCTGTATCTGACCCCGCCTCTCTCCCAATGACAGCTGGGAGGAGACAAACAGTTCAGACTATGGATGGATGGACTTCCTGTAACTTCTCCAATAAACAGTTAATTTCTGCTGTAAAAACTGTATTTTGAATAAGCTTGGTTTTATCTGGGCTTCTGGAGCCGGCCTCGTGTGGCCATTCGAGGAACTGCAGCTGTTTGAACTTCCCCACATTTCCAGCATTTCCTGAAATCTCTTCATCCAAAACACAAACTCTCACATGGAAACAAAAATCCAAAATGTAAAATAGACAGTGACAGATACTGACAATAAAAGGTTGTAGGAAGCTGTAGCACCATCAGCACAGGGCCAGGACAAAGTTTACTCAAAGCACAAGAAGTCAATAAATGTGAAAACAGAAGTCCTTCACTCCCTGCTTCTTAATGTTGGCACGCGTTCACCTGTGAAAACAAACCAGCGTGTCTCAGACATAACAAGGGGAGTGAGATCAGTGAAGGTGTCCGACGGTCGGGAGGCTCGTGCCGCTGTTAGAGCTTCAACTTAAGCTGATCAGAGAAAACAAACAGCGTGTGTGGACCGCAGGGAGCCTTACTGAAAGGACTGTGTCTGCTTATTTTAGGTTAATGGTTATCTGTCGGACTCTCACGAGAACATCTGGATTAGTGAACCACTTTGCTTCCCATTTTGGACTTTTAAAGACCGACCACAAAAGTCAAGCCCATAGATCTCGGAACGATTTCATCCCCTTTTTAAAATTACAATGAACATTTAACATTCATACTAATGCTGGACAAAGGGGTCAAGTGAAGGCTCTGATCTTTTCTGTTTGACCTTTTTTTGTATTTAAAATATGCTTCAGATTTTGGTTAAAAAAAACATTAAAACAAATCTGTACTTTTGTTGAGTTCTGTTAAAAGTTCGGCGCTCGCTCAAATGTCCTTTTTCATCCATCGTTCTTTTAGACGTTTCCTGATTCTATATATTTTAAAGATGCCTCATTTGAAGCAGGCAGTGAGGTTTACCTTGTCCAGCTGGTTGATGCCCTCCTCCACGCAGCAGATGGAGGCCACAGTCCTCAGAGCGTGTGCGTACAGCTCTTTGAAGCGGTCCTGTCTGCAGATCTTAAACAGGGCCACGACAGCTCCTTCCTGAGGAGAGACACAAACAGATCTGTGATGTTCAGACAACAATCTGCACCGATGCTGAGCTGCAGTAAGTCTGATAGGAGTGCTCACTTTGTTTTTATCTGCTTCTCTCTGAGGAAACATGACTGTGTTTGCAGTCTCAACGTGTTATTAACCACGTCATGTCACCGCCAACACAAGTTGTAAACTTAAACCTCACAGCCGCTTCGGTAAATCGTGCCCAGAGAACGAGTGCACAGGTTTCTCTTTGTCATCTCCGGACCTGAAATTCTTCATTCTGTCGTTGCATTTAATCATTAATCACCTTTGGAGACGTTCTTCTCCTCTGTGTCAGATCACATGACTTCATTCCTGAGTTGTAGAACTGTAAATTGTTGTGGTCACTTTGGAGTTTTGTTTTTTCTCTCCTTGTGAGCTAATTTAGGCTAACTGAAACGCCCCCCTCGAGCTCACGTTACTCTGCTGAGAGGTTAAAGGTCAAACTCAAAGTAAATGGCTTGTGGAGCACTTTTCCAGTCTTCTGACTCCTCAAAGTGCTTTTACACCACACGTCACAACTTCACATTCACACACTGATAGCAGAGGCGAATCCACTAGTCGCCTCAAAATCTCATCCGATGAAAGAACATTTAACTTGAACCGGACTCTGATGTCGCGCTATCGATCGTTTCTTTGTACGTTTTTTACCGATCCACCCGGACCTTCACATCACCAACATCAGACATTATAATCCTAAGAACTGTAGCAGAGTATAAAACACATGAGACACAGGAGGTATGAGTCTACATTAAGGGTTTTGATGATGCACGCTGCCTTGCTGGGAAGGTGAGAAAACTTTCAGGGACTTATTATGACCACGTCCACAGGCCTCACGTTCAGCTTCAGACCTCTAAATTATACAGCAGGCGTCACAGCGAGTCCTCGTCTTGAAGCACACGTGATTGTGCAGAACGCTGGATCAAATTGCTCCTCGCTGGACTCTGCTGCGTGCGGGAGCCAAAATGTCCCGCAGAGCGAAGCCAACAGCAGCACGCCGATTTTAAAGAGTCCAGGAGACCCCGAATGACCGATGGATTTGGCCGGCTTTTACTCAAGCGAGCCTGCCAACCACAGAACCCATCAAATAACTCACACAATCCATCACGTCGGTTCAGAACAGCCAAAATATACATATTTCATGAACGGAAGACAACGAGCAGAAAACAGAAAAAAAAAAAAAAATAGATGATTTGCAATAATAGCTGAGCATTTTCTGGGAGATTATGCGTGGGTGTAAACAAACAAAAATAGCCCCAGTGTTGGCTCGGTGTCTACACTAAAGCACCTCTCTGACAACAAACACTTGCAGGCATTGAGCTGCGTTCGGCGTGCAGATAGATAGAATTACATGGAGGAAGACGAGGCCTGTAACTACCAACCATTATCCTAATAAGGCCATTATAGCGAGCTGGCGTGGCTCGTATGCTGTGAAGGCCGTGCTGCAGGGGCTTGGAGAGAATAATCATCCTGCCCTCCAGCCTGACCGCTCCGCCCCGATCGCTCGCCTGCCTACGCAGCGTACCTGGAGGAAGGACTGCGAACAGTGGCGGGGCAGATTTCAGCGTGAGCGCTCCCAGACAAGGCTGGTCAGAGCTGTGTTTGCGTAGTGATGAAGAGACTCTTGAGCCTTTGGTTTTTCTGTGACGCAACTGTTGCGTTGGCTTACAGAAATGATGTTCAGAGAGTCTGTGGAGAATATTTGTTTTAGTGAACTTCATTCTTCACTTTTCTCTTTTTTTGGGATTATTCATTCACATTTGTGAAAATGAAAACTAAAGATGTCAGCTCCTGGACTTTACAGATTTCAATAAAACAAGAAATAAAGTCACCCAAACGAGCCTGATTTACAGCCAGCTTAATATCAGACACTGATCACTTTGAATTGAAGCTTTTTTTTGTTGTTGCTTAAAGACTTTTCACAGATCGTCGGGCTTGTCGTTGCTTCTTCTTCTCTTCCCCATCAAATGACTTGCAGTTCTTTTGTTTCCACTGACTTCATCCTCATTCCTTCAGTGAAGCCCACAGAGCACATTTCTTCCTCACGCTCATGCAATCCCCGCCTGCTCGTCTGCGTAAACACAATCATGTGAAACTCGACTAAAAATACCTCCCCGCTCATTCGTTCGTATGCGACAGCTTACACGGCGTGTCATTTCTTTCCATCGCACAGTTTTTCGGAGCGGAGCGGTTGTCATGAGTTTTCATGAGTTGCAAAAGGCTGCAGACAGTTTACTCCTTGAATTTGCAAACAAAAAGGTTGTTTGAGAGAAAAAAAAAAAAAAATTCTAAAGTACCTCATTGAGCTAAGTGAGGCTTTTTAGACGAAGCAAATCACTGCTTTTTCCATCTCATGTACTGTATTACAAAACCTCTTTACACAATGTTTGGATCCTTCTTACTATGGCCACGTCATGCCCTCGATGCCTTCAGTGTCAGGAAAACAAGGCTCGAGCATCCTGCCAGCACGGACTCAGTATCCATCATGACAGGAAGGTAAACACGGAGACAGCTAACTCGCTTGTACATCATGACACAGTTGCTCTCTAATATTTCAGCAGCTGTGTGATTTACGAGGTGGCACATGGCTGCGTATTAGAAACTGTCAGCTCAGAAGGTTTTTTTCTGTTATACGAGCGGCTCGCTGGGCTTCTCTGTTACTCACCGAGTGTGAAGGAAGAGCTCGTCACGTGTTTGTCTTTTACTCCTCCACAATATCAATCGATCTTCATTTGTCTGGCATCAGTTTAAAACAAATGTTATCTTGGAGACTCTTTACAAAAGAGCAGGTAAAAGACCCGACGTTAATCCATCATGAGCACTTAGCAGCGTTTTGGCAAAGTAACAGTGGCATCTGACAGCAGTCGCTCTCACTGCCCACCATGTATTACTCCTGTGGAAAACAAAGCCTGTCAATGAGGAATGATCTGTCTGGGAGTAAAAAACAACAACACTGGGACACTGCGAGATTTAATAGTGGTTGAAGGGGCCTTTAAGTCATTCATTTGTTCTTAAACTTCATACAAGTGATGCTGCAGCGTTTTGACCTCTTCAGGCGCCTCGATATAGCTGGAGGAAAGTTGGGAAGGAAAATCCCGCTCTGCTTCTCCATCACACCGGTGAAGGACACGAAGCTCGGCGCGTTCAGGGGGAGTAAAGAAGTAGTAACATGTAAAGTGCTTTTTAATACAAACTCTTGTTTGCCATCGTTTATCGGGTCATCAGACTCAGTCACGACATGCACAGATGCAGTTTTAGCGATCGCTCGTTTGATTCGTTCTGACCCCCCCCCCCCCCCCCGTGTGGTTCATCGAGTCGTCACAAATCAGCCACGATTAAGTGGCTGTGATTCTCCGTAACATTTAAGTGCAGGAGTGAACCTCGCAATACGTTTTGAGGCACCTGAGCAGAATTCAACATTGTTTGTTTGTGTTTTTTAAATGTGAGTCATTAAGTGAGGGGAGAGATCTTTAGACAACGCACACATCCGTCTGCTTCCTCTTCCATTAGACCGTTTTATATTTGTCGTGCATGCGTTCAATCTAACACCTGCACAGATGTGAAACTAAACTTTTTGAACAGGTTGTGATTCAAACAACTTCTAAATGCAATCTTCTCTTTTTTTTATTCGTCATTGTTTTTGTCGTTATTTTCAAAAAAGTAAAATATCACCGCACACTTGAAGCTGCAACACTTTTATGTATTTTAACGACTTTGAACGAAATGTTTATGTTTAAAAACAGCTGAAAAAAATCGATTGATGTATAAATCTAGATTCTTTTCTTGTGAGATTTTAAATAGAAACATAACTTGAAAAAAAAACGTTTCTTCTTTTGCGACGACTCAGTCACGCCCTGCTAAGTGTTAATGCTAGCTCGTTCACTCAGTAGAATGACAAACGGAGCAGCAAGACATTCAGCCAGTCTCACAGATGCACTTATTCAAAAATAGACTTTTTGAATCCATGAATTGTTTTGAATCGAAAATAGATTCAGAATTAAATCATGACCCCCAAGAAGCAAAATTAAATTGAATCGTGAGAGCGCCAAAGATTTCCCAGCGCTAGTGAGGAGCGGCGAGAAACGACACTTTATCGCGATAAAGGGGCTTCATCGAAAAAACCGCCACACAAGCTCAAGTTTACCATTCACATCGTCCAACCAGAAGCATCACTTCAAAAAGAGAGGGAGAAGACAGAGATATCTCCCGCCTTGTATTTGAAACAGCTAATCACACTTCCATTGAGAAAGCCAGCAGTCTACAGACGGTGTGAGTAAAGAGCCAGATAACCTGCTCTGCGTAAGTGACGGACAAACCGGTGCCAGCTGATTAATTAAGACGAACAGGTGGAGGGTGTTTTGTATCGGGTATTCATTAGCAGCTATTGAAAGGCTGGTTTCCTCCACGCTCGTCCTGAGGGAGTTAAATAAGGTGGAGCGGACTGAGACGCCTGAGCAACCTGCGTTTGTGCTCAGTCCTAATGAGAGCTGACAGTATTGATCTGACAATCTGGCAGTAAAGGAAGCGTGTGTGTGTGTGTGTGTGTGTGTGTGTGTGTGCCATCAGGAAGAGTCTTATCGAGATCCTGGAAGCAGACTGCAAACTAATGTCCGACTGAGACTTTCTGTCTGCTCTGCTCTGTCTTATCTCACAGTGAAGAGCTTTTTAGCTGCACGTGTAAAGAGATATCTGACGGTCTGCCGCTCCACAGGATGAAGAGCGGCTAAAGGTGCAGACGCTCATTAGAGGGAGGGCTTTGGAGTAAAGCAAAAGGGTGGAGGTTTAATATCAAATGAAGCTGCCTCTGCCAACGACAGGGTGGGAAAAATGGGAAGGATATATCAGATCACGCTACAGACTTGTGGCTGACGTCAGGATTTCTGACATAAGAGGTTTTTGCACAATTAAATACGTCAGTGGGGCCGGGCTGCTTCTCGGATGCATACATTAGAACTGACGTTGCTTAAACTCCTTTGACAATCAAAGTCATTAAATCAAGTTAGGTCCTAAAACGGACGTGCCGTCTTTCAGGTGTTTTATTTTCCTCTCGACCGAGCGGCTCTCTTCAGATCATGGAGGTGAACGGAGGTCGTGACATTAACAGGGATGGGCAAGGGAGGGGTTCAAACAGAGCTGAGGTCTCGCCCACGGTACCTTGGCGATGATGCTGCAGAGCTGAGGTCCGTCCTGCGTGAGGGACAGCAGGTTGCTGATGGCACTGCCGATGGTGAGAACGCTGTCTGACGACTCGATCTGTTTGATTAAGACCTGCAAGTAAAAAAACAAAAAAAAAAACATTTCATGAAGGCTGAAAGTGTCAGGGTACCAGAGGCCCAGTGGTTAGCTCACACCCCCCGAATCTCCAAAAGCAGGCCGCCCGGGTTCAAATCTGAGCGCTGGCTCCTTTAAAGCAGGTTGTTTCCAACTCTCTCTCTCTCTCTCTCTCTCTCTCTCCCTGGTGTTTGACTCTCTCCTCTATCCTGTCTCTCTAATAAGGGATTCAAGATTTGTTGTCCTTGTGCCAAACTCAGAAATGTGCAACACATGCTGCTTCAATAACAATCTCACAAAAACGATAAATCAGTGGATTTTCTCCTCTTTGTCTTCTAGGATGTTAATGATTAATCATTAATCGATTCATTGCCGTCAAACAAGCAAGCAGTTTACGATTCCATGTTGTACCATTTTATACCAAAAGGGGGCGTCTGTAACTCACAGAGTGACTGTTATCAACACTAAAGGAAGAAGTCGTACGGAGAAAAGTGAGAGTTTCTGCTGCTGGACATTTAAAATCACAAACTGCAGAAGAATTATGTGGGCTACGTTCGGAGTGCTGTCGGCTCTGATTCGGTCACGTACCCGGATCTCATTGGCTAAAGCCATGTCGATCATGTTGCTAAAAGAATCGCTGACGTCGGTCAGGATCTCGTGGATGGCCTCTCTCATGGACTTCAGGAAGTACTCATCATCAGTGTGAAGGCACCTGGAAGTAAAAGATTCAACATTAAACCCACTTCATCGTCTTATTTATTATGTCTGTGTTTTATCATGATCGGAGTTTCACCTCTCTGTGATGTTGGTCAGCTCCATACATTTTTCCAGCAAGGATTTCTCGTACTGAAATGAAACCAGAAGAAGAAGAAATACATCTGTGATTAAAATCAATAGGATGTCAGAGACACATATACTGTATATCTATAAAAGTTCATTCTACTGCTCTTTGAAAGGACATCAGTAATCCATGAGCATCGATGGAAGGAGACTTCGATTTGAGCCCTAAAAAGTCTCCGAAGGTGAAACAGTTCACTCCGGATGTTGTGACACTTTTGCTGCTCTGCTCTCGCTCACTGTGCTCGTCTTTAAGATGTTCTGTATTTAATAAAATGGAGATGATGATAATATGTTTGACAGAAGGTTCAACAAGAAGATTTGATAAAACATGGGGCTTTTTCTTCAGATATGTTAAGGGACAGCTGGATGATTCATGTGTGTGTGTGTGTGTGTGTGTGAGAATTAGCTTTATCGACCTCAAATACATTTTTTATTTTTTTTATTTCCTTTTGAAACTGGTTGAACAGCCAAGTTCAGGTTTTTGTTTGTTTGTTTTCTTTAACCTTAAACTACTTTAATCTGACTGTAAAACCTGTTCATTTATCTTTGTATGTTTCAAAACTCAATAAAAAAAGTTGGAAAAAACAAAAACAAAGGGTTTGTTCATTTTAACACTACAAGTTTAGCAAATAAATAAATATTCAAAAAAATAAATAAATATTCAAAAAGCAGATTTTCCTTTATTATAATTCAAGTATTGATACTTTAAGACTTTGTAAAGGACGTCAGACTGTTTTCACGTTTCACCTTCTGCATCTCAGGTGGCGTACTCCGCGCGGCGCCGTACTCGTGCACCAGTGAGCGCACATGACAGTTGGCCCTCACGGCCGTGCTGTGAACCCTCTGCCAGCGACCTTTCTCCAGCCGCTGGAACATCTTCCCCAGCTCCGTGCTGACCACGAGCGCTCGCCGTAGGAGTGTCTGCAGGTTGTTCCTCGCCACGTGGTCGCCTGCACCGACCCCGGACGCCACGATCAGCTCTCCCTGCTGGGCGTCCTCCTCCACCCCGATGGGTTTGGCCTGGAGTACGCACATACACTCCACCTCCGTCATGTGGCGAAGATCCTCCATCCAGCGCTGGACTGAGTCCACCTGGAGGGACTGCATGCGGGTACTGTCGGAGAAAGAAACCCAAAGATAGAAAGAAAGAAGTGAATTTAATGTTTATTCAATCTGGCTGTACAGTATTTAAAGTCCCACAACAGCTACAACACTCCTCTCTCGAAATCTCACATTTAATGCAAAATATCCACCAACATTGTTCCTTAAAGGGATACTTCACCCATTTGCATGAAGCTGTGTATCATTAGAAACATGGTAGTAGTGTTGAATGGTCATGAATCCAGCCCTCATTTTGCCCTGAGACGAGAAAAATATGTTTTTCTTTGCTTGAAAGTTTTCTTCATGTGATGCAAAAAGCGTCATATTGCATCACATGAAGAAAACTTCCAGGAAAAGAAAAACACATTTTTCTCGTCTCAGGGCAAAATGAGGGTTGGATTCATGACCATTCAACACTACTACCATGTTTCTAATGATACACAGCTTCATGTAAATAGGTGAAGTATCCCTTTAAATCAATGTTGTTTACATAAAGTTAATATTTATAATTTGCCACTTGTCCTGTTGTTTTCCTGCAGAATGGAGGATCACTTTAACAGCATGCTGCACTGAGCGATTTTCTTGCATTGTTTGTGGAAGATGGCAGCTCACTGGAGACGCTGGGATATTGCAAAGGGATTGAATTCTGCTTTGGTTCATTTCAGGGAGGCTTTAAGGTCATGTGTACCTTCCAATCAAAGATTTAAAATTGACAAGCATCACGTAAACATCTTGAAAGAAGGCGTTTGGTTTCAGAGCTGGTTAGAGATCATTAGAAAACCCCGACTCCGATCGACCATCAAACCACGAGGAGGAGAGCTGTTTACTGAGGAGGATGTGTGGAGCTCTCGTTAAGGTCACACAAAGGTCTCATTAAATTATGACAAAGAGGCAGGCCGACAAATAATGACTGTAATCTGCTCCCCACGCAATTATTATCACAACGAAGAAAAACACAAAGAGGGAGAAATACAGCTCGAAAAATTCAGTGCGAACGTGAGGTTCACTGGATGTAAGAACTTGAAACCAAGAAAAACACATTTACGTCACATGCTTGAAAGTGTTCTTCAGCACAGTCTGTACTTTGTTTTTTATTTATTTTTGTGCCTTTATTAGAGAGACAGGAGAGTGGATGGAGACTGAAACCAGAGAGAGAGAGTGGGGATTTACATGCGGGAAAGGATCCACAGGCTGGAGTCGAACCTGGGCTGCCCACGTTACGAGCTATAGCCTCCATGCATGCACTAACCACTGAGCCACCAGCGCCTCAAGTCTGTACTGTTTTAAACACTTTTATCATATCCAAGTGTCTTTAAAATTCAAAGAAGAGCGGTGTCAAATTAAAGACCTGAAACTTCGCCCGCCGCTCTTCTTACATCGCTTCAACCTCTTCAGTGTTTCTGTCTCCTCCTTGAGACTCATGGGACAGCCCGACAGCAGGATGCTACTGATGATGATCATGATGTTTGTTATGATCAAAAAGTTTTAACTAGCTCAAAGTGTTTTGTTAAAACACACCTTTTTTTGCGAAACAGAAACTTTTGAAGTGCACACACTCACTCAGGCATACACACACACACACACACACACACACACACACACACACTGTATAGAAATATGAAAATGAATTGTACGCTCAGTCAATCATCTGTCAGACGACGAGGTGGAATACAAATTCAGACGTTTTCAAATCTGTAGGTAGCAGAGCGAGGACGCTTACTGTTCAAAACCTGCTCCAGCAAATAAATCTCCCTTAAATTTGGGAAAGCGTGACGATCTAACGCGCCGTAAATGAGGAGTTTTAAAATGAACAGCACATTATGAAGCTTTGATCATTAGCTTTGCATGTTCTGCTAAGTGGCCTAAATAACTTCTTACTGATCAATGTGACTTCTTACGATTTGAAAAAAATACGAGATTGAGTTTAAATCCCAAAGATAAAAGTAGTTCAGATGTCCTGAGAAAATAAAATGTGATTTAAAAACAGCCAGTAGAAGGGTGCTTAGTTAGGGATTAATCACACAGTTGTGAATAACACGGTGACTCAGATTAAGTCAAACGAGCCACAAAGAGCTCGATCTCTGTCACGGATGAAGAGGATGTGAATAGAGCTCTCCATTTTTAATTGGCATCATTTTCTGACACATTTCACCCAATTAGCTCTCGCAGGAAGTGTCCAGAAATGAGATGTCCGTGATGTTAAGCAGCCATCATGTTTTTTTTATTTTTTTTTTAGACACTCTGAGTCAGAAAATGTACAAAACAAACAACCAATTTGATCTGAAAAGGTGCAGTCGTATTTCAGACCATTTTCCACAGTTATATAACAACATCGTGTACGAGGACGAACTGGTTTTGATTTACACGCCCATCGCTCCACGAAGCCTTCCCTTTCACCGCACAGTGGGGGGAAAAGATGATAATAATAGGTTTGTTTTCCAAAGGAGGGGAAGCGGAGCTCTTCAGCTCGCAGGGAATGACAAATATTTACATGCAGGGCCAAGAGAGGGTCAGACGACAGCGGCTCTATTATCGCAGACAGGATCCATGAGGAGATGAAGCATCACGCCTTCTAACGGCGTGCGGCTGACAGGAGCGCGAACAACAGCAGCAACAGAAGCTGCTTTGAAGAAGAAATACTTTTACAAAAGTGTTACAAAGATTTCAGCATGATTGTGGTGTGAAAGTGTGTTTAAGCTCCTGTGAGGAGCTGCATGAAAAAAACTAAATATTAAAGTAAAACCGAGAAGAAGGTTTTTTTTATACGTCTGTCAACAATGATCTCAGTGGGAGTCAGATATGCTGCAGAAACCGCCTCCATTAAAAAAAAAAAAAAAAAAAGCATCACCAAAGGTTCATGATGAGTGGTCGGCAGACATCTACACTTAAGACGGATTTTTCATGAAAAACGCACGCATGTCCGAGACGAAGTCAGCAAAGAAATGCAATGTCCCACTTTGTCCACAGAGGGCGACAAAATCAACATGAAACTAAAAGTTCTCCCTGGGAGCTTTACGTAAGGCCCCTTTATTACGATGGACGGAGAAACAGAGGTGTACGAGTGAAGCCTAAAGTTTAGAGCTCCCCCTGCTGACTAGCTGTAATTTAGGCTCTCCATGTTACCAGATGAGACATGGGTCAAACTAAAGTTAAAACAAACATCAAATTAAAAAAACATAAAACACATATCCGGCTGTTATAGTTAGTAATTATCAAGCTGATTTATGTACAAGTGTTTATATCTTATGGTTGTAAGTAAAAGATTCATTTAAAGTAGATTTAAATATTATTTATCTTCACTGTAATACTAGCCTGCGCTGACGTGTAAATCATGTAAAAGGCTGCAAGTCTGTTCCTGAGATTTTGATTCGACACAGATGTCAATAAAATAAAACTTTGTTGTGTGAGAGTTTTTGGGTTTCGCAGACATGAGAGGGAAGACAGAAAGTGTAGCGAGATGAAGCGAACACACTGTTGGGTTTTTATCTTTTCACAGGATTTGTTGACAAACCCCCCAAAAAAATGTAACGTCAGCAGCTTTAAAAAGCGATGCAACTTTGCTTATGACACACGTTTTGTGATAAAACATGCAGAAATCATGTCCTGAATGTTGCACTGATTTATGTAAGGGATCATGCTGCTGAGTTTGAGTCACTCTTCCTGTTCGACTTCAGGACAAAATGCTAACTTGAGCACTTTAGATGACTCACTTTTTTGTTGTAAGTTTTTATGAGACATGGAGTTGTTCTGCTGGATGAGTCACTGAGAGGTCTCTGCTCCGTAATCGCCCCTCTGATTCAAACCCACATTCATCAAACTGAGAGGTTGGTGACTGCAGAGTCAGTCTGTCTGTGTGGGATAAGTTGTTTTTTTACGGTTAAGATTAGCTTCGGTTGAGGGCTATATTTAAGCGTTTAGATGTAATGATCTCTAAAATCAGTTATATGGCTCAGAAATCAGTGTGCTCCTGGCCTTAAGGGGGAATAAAGACCAGTTCAGGGTTAGGACAACATAGACTATGGTTTAAACGAACACCTACACATTTTCCATCAGCTGGGTTTAGATAATGAAACTGTCTAACTAATACAATATTTGGCTTTGCAAATCCAAATTGCAAGTTCCAGCCAACATGATTCACAAAAAAACATTTGTTTCTGGCTTTCTGGTAAATGCAGTGACTCACTGATATTCAGTTATCAAAGGTGATTACATTTCCAGTTCAGTATCAATCTTGTCTTCCATGTATTGTATATATGTTAACTGCGTTTGAGGAATCGATGCAATAAATTATGTACATTCAAATGCATTAATCTCTACAGATTTCATAGTTCTACGAGTGATATCGGCCGATCAATCTGTATCGTTTTTCTCTCTCCTTAATATCGTTATCAGCCCAAAAACTCTAACATCAGTCGGGCCACAGCATAAGACTTTTTAAATGCAATCTCAGGCTTAAAACGACCCTCACAAGAACCAAACAGATACCCTTGTTCAATTCAAAACCCAAAACTATTTCACAACCGGCTGCTTTAAAGATTCAATTATCTGCTGAAAGACTTTTCACACCAAAGGAAACCCCCCCCTCCCCCCTCCCGAAGGAAACGCACACAAATACGAACTCTGACAGAATTCCATCCCCGGGTGTGAGTCAGTTTGTTTGAGGCTAAAAACAGCAACAACATCCGCATGAAAACACTGTGAGCATTAATCTCGTAGCGTGTGCTGTCAGTGGGTTGTTAGCTAATCGCATCATGAAGATAAGGGAAATAAACGACAATAAAAGATGTGCTTTAAAGCAAGAGGGACGGTCACTTCTCTGCCAGCTGTGTGTGTGTGGTGTTTCACGTTAGCTAGTTAGCTCTGAAACATTCATGGAGCACCTGTCGTCACTCACGTCGACCGCTTACGAAACAGCAGGAACTATTTTGTTCTCCAGGGATGGCTGAACATTAATAGACTTTAAGTAAAACACGTAATAGATCATGAGCACAGGTTGAGTCATGTTGGCTTCTCCTCGGTCAACCGTTGGAATTACGGTTTCCTACCGATGTTTTCAATTAAGATGAATCTCTGTGGAGCTCAGTCAGTCTGGTCTGAAGAGCATGTGTGAAATTACACGTCTTAAAATAAAGTATTGGTTATAGATCTTAATGTGATAATTCTGACACACTTTGAACTGCTAGTTTACAAGCGTAAGGAGAGGGTGATGTGTTTTAAAGTTTTAACTCGCCGAGAGGCTAGCTGAAGGAGCAGAGTGCTAGTCCCAAATACGCCACACCTGTACATGCTGTTTTTACAGCCTAATGAACATGTTCACGGCCTGGAACAAAACACTAAATAAAGTTAGTTATTGTTCTCATGGACACAAACTGTACGGGGGATGACTTTGAAAAAAGGCTCTAGCTCTTAGCTCAACCACCGTACGGCTAGCTTGCAGGATTGCAAACTCTACATGATGAAAACAGATGAGAGTAGAAATGCCTGCACAAGAACTGCTGTATGCAGGATGGTCATCAGGTAGGCAGATCAAATCATCTCTTCCCTCAAAACAGACTGTGTGTTCTACACCCCGATTTTACGGTGAATAAATGAATCAATGTTGACTTTTTGTCTCCTTGGTTGAGTCATGTGTTAACCCATCCAAGAAACCAAGTTTGACTTGTTTTACTTTAAATGATGTCCGTTATGAAACTTGCATCAAACTTTCCACAATAAGAAAATGGAAAATGTTTATTCTCTGTAATAAAGTAGAGAGAGAAAAAAATCCCCAAATAATCAGAATATGTGTCCACAAAACAAACTTTCTGTTCATATTAGACACTGCAGACTCTGTGAATCGGTACTTGGAGGAGTTTTGGATTCAAGCCCTGACTAAATGTTTTCACACGTCGTCTGTCCAATTCTCAATCGGTCACAGACTTCATGGAGTATCATCCTGATTTTTTTTTTTTTTTTTTTTTGGAATAGAAACACCGCAACATGTGTAAGCTCATCCGTAATTTTTTCTGGATCTGACTCTGCTCAGTTTAATTCCCATCACAGACTTCTGTTATAAAAGTAAGCAGGATGAAGGCCTCCACTGTTGCCCAACGTCTGCTTTTCATGGATATCACAGTCTGACGCCTGATGTCACTTATGAACAAATGGAAATTTTTAAGGCAAATACCACAAAAGAACCGCAGTCCAGAGCTGCACAGTGAATGGAAATGTGGGCAGAGTGAACTGCAAGATTTTGAGGAGCAGACCATTATGGCTTTGGCTCCCAATGAAGGAGGAAACAAGGACACTGTTGTCCCACAAAGTAATAAATATGGAGGCAGATATTCAAAGACACCAAATAGGATGTTGAAGAATTCTTACAGGCTGGAAACCAGAATATCGGCAAGCAGAACTCTCCGACCGAAACGAGGCTCCAGCTGCACTGGGGAGGAACAAATCGCTGCCTCACTGTGTGTAAAGAGGTGACGGATGAGCTCAGCACATGGTAAAAGCATATGCCTAATGGTACTTATGGATGTGTAGGTCACGCCTTGATTTTGCGGGCGAAGGTCGAGTCTGTGCTCCTCCCGCAGTAGCGCCTGGTAAGGGGATAACGTGGCCTCTGACTGGTATACAGCTGAATCCTGGCAGCAGAGGCAGACATCTGACTTCCAGATGTTTCAGACGGCCTCTAATGTTTAGCCAAGAGCAGAATCACCTAAACCAGAACACACTGTTTTTTTTTTTTTATTCGCTCTGTCTCCTCAGTCTGACTGAAGCGGACTTAATTCTCCGTCGTTTGTTCTCTGTTTGACTCACACGCCTGTTATCATCCAGAGACAAAAATACACCCACCACAGTTTGTGCAAGACATCAACCTGACACTCGAGGGTGTCCGTCCTTTTTAGAGGGATTATTATGACACAGAATGGTTGAGTTTGTGGATAGGACAGTGGTAAGTGCAACATGGAAAGTTTTTAATAAACATTGTTTGTGGTTGAGACTGTTATGTGCTTCACAATTTAACTGGATTGCTGTTTTTTTTTAAGATTTATTTTGGGAAAATAAGTTTTCAGCTGGTCAGAATTCAACGAGATTTGTTGTATTTGTTTTTGATTGTTGTGACTCTGATGTAATTACTTCCTGGACTGACGGGTCAGTACTCTGGATCCTCTCTGTGACTGTCTCACTTTAAATCATCACTGGTCACTTTAACCTGCCAACCTTCATTGTCCTGTTGAGTTCACCCCATGACGTATATTCTTCTGTATCTTCTACCACTTGTATTTATGTTACCTATTCTATTCGGCCTTTGACTCTTTGATTTCTGTATTGCTGCTGCAATGCCTAAATTTCCCCCTTGAGGATCAATAAAGTAATATTTATACATATATGTCAGTGTAAACACACCAACACATGACGTGTTATATAAGTGTAAACACACCAACACATGACGAACAGAAACTTGGATAACCAGCTCAGTAATGACCCAGCCTCTTTCAGACTGTAACCTGAGGCCTCGATTGTCCAGATAAACCGATCCGTGCAGAGCGCTGGTTCTGTTGTGTGGATGTTTGTCATCTAAAAGCGTCTGTGTGCGTGTGCGTGTGTGTGTGTGTGTGTGTGTGTGTGCGATCCATCTGTGTTTGCAATTTATTGTAATACAATTCAGTCATTTGGCTCCTTTCATCAGTCGATTTACTGACTGTTACTGAGCCATGTGCTGAACAAATATGATCTGTGTGTGTGTGTGTGTGTGTGTGTGTGTGTGTGTGTGTGTGTGTGAGGGGCAGACAGACAAAGAAATTGTGTTTGCATGTGTGAGTGTTGCGTGACAGCTGTACTGATTTGGTATCCAAAGGGCGTTCATTACACGTCTTCAGCTGCGTTGTGTAAGCTTTCGTAAACACACAACTGTCAGAAGATATAAATTCAAATGTATTATCGATGACTGAAATAGACTCCAGTAAAGCAGCTGATGAAGAGGCCTCCACCCATTAAAAGACCAAACATCAGCGCCTGACACTTTGTACTTCACAACAAGCACATTCATCACCGCGCTGGTAGCCGTTTGTCTTTCAGATCTGCACAGAAAGACTTCAGTGGTTTGGTTTATTTACACATTGATATCCATGGAGGTCTGAAAACACACGCTGGACTTTGGACGGGTGTTTTTTGGCTCGGCGTTATGAGACGAGAAAAGAAGGAGGTGGTCACCTGAAGTGAAAATACACTGAACTTACTGCTTGTGTAATGAATGAGCTGCTGATGGTTCGATGTTCATGTTTCGGTCAGCTGGCAGGTTTGTGCTCTCCGTCAACTTTGCAGAGACAGAACTGAAACAGCTTTTCTCTGTTTCTGCTTCAGACTGTTTACTTTAATGTTCTGCAGCTTGCATCTGTCTGACAGATTTTTCTGAATTATTTGGTTTCAGCCGCTGACGTCTGCGTGCCGACATGCAATGAAAATCAGGACAGATGTTTTCAGATCGTGTGTGTGTGAGGGATGAGGGGGTGGTGTGTGTGTGTGTGTGTGTGTGTGTGTGTGTGTGTGTGTGGATGTGTATTTGCATTGTCACTAAGGTTTTGACCTTTACTTATCTTTCTATCGGCTGAATCTTTGTTGATTTAAGATCCTGACTGAGAGAGATTTATTGGTCTAAAGATGATGAACAAACAAAATAAAATAAATATTACCTCAGGACAGGTATGACGGAGGAGAAGGTGTCATTTCCATCAGCAGCTTCTTTGATGTCAGTCCATAAAAACTCGCATAAAACAAGCAAACCAAGAGTTGAGTGTCTTTCTGTTATCAACTTTTTCAAACTACACAGTCCAGCCAAAATCAGCTGTGAAAACCCAACAAGCAGGTTTGTATTTTAACACCAAACATTGGAGGGATTCTGAGATTTTAAGAAGGTCAAACAGAGCCAAACACAAATGTTGGACTCACAATCGTCTGATAGATAAAATCTTGATTCTGAGGGTTTTTTTATATTATGCAGGATTGTTTCGTACCGTGCCCGAGCACTAGTCTGCGTCCACATTAGTAACATCCTTTACCTGAGTACACCTGCATATGATAGGATGCAGGTTTACAAATCAGCCAAGAAGATCTCTGAGACGCTGCCAACAACAACAACAACAACAACAACAAGCGTCTTCCTACTTCCACATGTACCGTGCAGCTCAGAGGACAAAATGGGCCCGTACTGATGTCAGCGGTCCACATCCTTCTATGAGCGTGGTTGCGTTCACATAGTGCGGGGTCAAGGTTTGAATCGAGCCCGAGACCAGCTCTTCAAGCCCGGGCATGGTACCTGGGTATTGTACTTTTAAGTGAACTGGACTTTGGAGTCTAGTGTGCTTGGATGCAGACCCAGGCCCTTAATGAAACACACATCATATCTTCTTTTCACTTGTCCAGATGTTTGTTGTTACCCACATCTCTCTGTCTGAACAGAGTCTGTTCGAGGACGTCTGATCGTGACGAAGAAAACTTCGACCCTGAAGAAAAGAACTGAAACAAGATCATTTAAGCAGCTTCAGTTAGAACAGAGACAATTCTGCTGTGCAGGTACGGAAATGTTCCTGGTTAGTCATTCCTAAAACGTGTGGTGATAATGCACACGCGTCAGCCCACAATCTGTCACGAAACATGATCACATCTCTTCACAGACCACAGAGGCCGTCTAATGACACAGCGAGACCCGGTAACCTTAATCTACGAGCTGAACAGATACCAGCGCCTGCCACACCACCGACACCATCACAGCTCATTATCAGACTCACACAGAGGCCACAGTGCGCTCCATGTGGTCAGAGTGGGGTTATTTCTATCTGTTTGTTGTGTGTGCAGATGTTCAACAAGGGAAAACAAACACTTTGTTATTTCAGTTTTTTAAGTGCCTGCTCTTGACTCAAGTATTTATGTTACTGACAACTTTTATCCAGAACATCGAGACGACGACGTTAAAACCAATCTAAACATGTTTGTTTGTTGTTTATAGGTGAGAATGAGCGATGATGCAGCTATACGTACCTCATGGGGGATGAAGAGAGCAAGCTGCTCTGTCTGGAGCTGCTCTGAGGAGTCGCCATTCTGTCCGAGGCCATTTTTTACTTCGGCTCAGCACCTGAAACACAAGACGTACACAACGTAAACAGTCGAGACGGCAAGACGGAAAATAAAAGTCACAACAGAGCTGAGCGACGTCACCCATTGGTTGCTGCAGGGGGCTTTGGAAGTCTGTCGATAGCGATCGATCAGAATGCATTTTTAGCTTATTTTACCATAAAATGTGGAGTATAAAACACACTTTCACTTTATTAATCTAAGAAGTGAGCGGCGTACAAGCGCCGGTGTGAAAGGCTGAGATTGTACTAAATTCCAAAAGTTATTTTCATGGCACTTTAATGGATCTAAAGTTGTGTGATGGACACGTTCTGACCTCACTGAGGATTCACTCCCATGATTGTGTTTTTCCTGTTTACGCTGCACGTTTGATTCCTCAAGATATTTACACTCAACCTCAATCATTCACATCTTATTAGCTTTTACGTATTTTATTCTACCAATTCTTCACATTCAACATTATTATGATTACAGATGAGTATCAAACACAGCGCATACAGCATGCTCACACACACACACACACAGGTTCTCCTGGCTGTGTTGCTTGCTTGCCTCTGCAGCGTTATCCACCATAATATCACCTTATTGATCCGCCTCCAAGCGTTCTATTCTTGTCTTTTTTTTTTCCTCCAAGTAATTCAATTATCAATAAACCTCACTGTTTTAAATAGCTGCGAGCGGCTGGTGTGCCAGTAGAATAATATTTCTTATCTTCTAATTCATTGGATGACTGCCAGCCAGTGACTCTCCGCCTTACTTTGAGCCTGACGCTCTTAAGTGCCCGCAACTTTATTCCACCGTTTTATTGATGTATCCCATTTAGATTAGTCCATTTTCAACCGGGAGAAGCCACGGACGCCCTCCTGCCCCGAGCGCGCTTTAATCCTTTTAGTTAATGATATCCTGCAGTGGTGTGGTTACACGTTTTGTGTTTACTGTGCAGTATAATTAGCAGGTAGTTACAAAGTGAGACTGTCTCCGTCTCACACAGACAAACACACACAACCTCCCCGAGTCACTGCTGCTGTGGCGACCTGCTTTTTATTAAACGCTGCCAGAGTGTTACGGGATCGATCGACGTAAACAGGAGAACTCACAATAAAGAAAATGGGAGAATCGCGGGAGGTGTGATGCACATGAAACGTCACTCGTCTGATGGCCTAGCTGTTGTTTTTTTTGTCTTTTAGTGCCGCAGTGTTCGACAACACTGACAAAACAACTGGTCCGTTCTGCAGAGTTTGGAGATGAAGAGCACGTTATGGATTCACTGAGTCTGTTTGACTGTCTGCTTTCAGTTCTCAGAAATTCACCGGCTCACGTTGTTATTAGCAACACTGGAGCTACGTGTGCTGGATGAGGAAAAAAACGATTATTCGAAGGGGGAAGTGAGGGACTGATTAACGTATAGGCGGATGACTTGGTGAGGAGGCTGACTTGTAAAGAAGCAGAAGAAATGAGGAAAAGGAAAATGCAAAAGGAAGGAGGAAGAGACGGAGGGGTGCGGGGTAGTGGGGTCTTTTAACTGCAGTCTTGGCATGGCTCCTTAAAGGCCATTTTCAGAGAAAGCATTGCAGCGAATCAAAAATGATCCCAATGCTGTGCCAGGATCACAGGAGTCTGCGGAGCTGGCCGGAGCACTCTTGTTTTTTTTGGTTGGAAAAAGACACATTTACAGTCAGTTCAGTCAGAATAGAAGCAGGGCTGATAGAATAACCCTGCTGGATTATTACAGTACAGGGGTTGATTAATGATTTGGTGCTATAATTGAACAAAGGGTCATCACCAACGAGACACAGATCCAGCAGATTCCATTACATGTGCCTCGACACTCTTCTGGAGATTACCATACAAATGGAGATGAGTTGTCCAATCAAGCAATTCAGTCCTGAGCACTTAGAGTGGGTCACTAAGTGCCGAGTTAAGGGCCATCGCGCTGAAAGTGATCTCTTTAAACGATGCATGAAGGAGGATAGGAAAGGGTTTTTTTTGGTTTTTTTCAACCAACATGTCAAAGTTTACAGCAGGTTGAGTGCTGTTTCCAGGAATGTTTCCTTTACAGACTCTGGGATTTAATCAAACACACCTGTAGTATCTCGGTCTGTCTCTCATCACATCCAGCATTTACTCCGAGCCTTCTTAAAACTGGCTGTAAATATCTTGAATTGAGAAAAATCCTATCTTTGTGCACAAATCGCCTCCTGCAGGTTTATCCTTTGCTGTCCACAATATAATGCACGAACAAGCCTTAACATGGTTTTACACACAGGAGAAAAAAACTGATACGATTCAGACGGTAATATTTAACCATTAACTGCATTCTTTGGATGCCTTGAGTCCTTGTTGTTTTGTGAAGTCAAAGTGGGGCCACAATCCAAACAATATCGGGTCGAAATAATCAAACCTTTGTGATTTTTTTGCCATTTTAATACCCTAAAATATCATGCTCCTTTAGTTCAATGATTGACTTGACATTTAAATCCAGAAAGTTATTCTGAAAAATGCAAACTTTTCCTGGCAGTCCTGGTTTTAAATCAGATTGTTCTTCCATTGCGCTGCAAGCACGACACTTGTGCAGGTCAAGTGCTTCAGACACACGAGTTTCCCAAAACAGATGGTCAGCTTTGACGAGTTCCTGGCTAATTTTCTTGCTGGGCTGGACGTTTCTTTTCATGTCTGGCCTGAAACCTGAGCGGCCCTGAGGGCTTCCCCACTCGGTTGCCGTGGAGAACGTGTGAGTTGTAAGTAAAGCTTAACAAAGGACACCTCTGTCTCAGGCCTCATGTCACATGCCGGGTAAAATAACAAGCACTCGGTAAGTTGTGTGTGTGTAAGGGGAAATCAGTATGCCGTGCCTTCCTCATGCATGGCAGTACTTTGCATGTTTGCAGAGGGAGATTGAAATGTTGGAGTGAAGAGCCAGCGTTATCCTCCATTTAATCCCCAAAGGATCTGTCTTCTTTGTTACTCTTACTTTCAGTCTAATTAGTCAAAAGAACATTACGTGAAAGCTAATGTACCACCAAGTATTCACAGTACGCTGACCTCATTGTCTGAGCTCTCTATAACTGTAAAATCTTTGTTCAAAAATACTTTTCCAGACCTTTTTATAATATCATGTGGTGAAGCACAGTGCAGATTCTGAGTAAAACCACACACACACACATACATACAAAAAAAAAAAAACAATACAAAACGGGTCTGCAGAAAAACAAAATACCACACCACCATGGCTTCCATTCAACGCTGCGCCAAAAGCAATGAATTTATACTGGAGGAAAACAGAAGAAATCAAACAGAGGAAATCAGGAAGAACAAGCAAAGCCACTCACCAATTTATGAGGCCACAACCAGCTTAAAGCAACGTGACAGAGTTCAGGACAAACTGGAACTTTAATATCCTTCTTTTTAAGAGAGTCTTTTAGTTTAACAGATTCCTTATGTTTTGGCCGTACATCAAAACCGTCACTTATTAATGCCTCGCTCGCCTCTAAACTCACAGACTAAATACAGCATCTGCTGAAGATGTCTCTGGACTTTGGCCCTTAAATACAGTGGACATCAGCGACTCCCTGGTGCCATGCTGCTCACGTCCTATCATTGAGACGGGAGACTGGGTTCACAGGAGGAGATGGCGGTCCCAGTCTCACCGCAGAGCAGTCATGTGGAGAGGAAAGCAGAGCAGGATGGGCACTCTGTATGGGTTGTTGGGTGGGAACAAGCGGGAAGCAGGCTGTGCCGAGACATGGACCCGACATTCCCATCCCACACACGGAGGGCTGGCTCAAAGTGGGCCCTTGTACTTGGACAGAAAGACCCCACGGGGAAGCAGATAATGCCTGGTGTGAACCGCTACTGTTTGACATTTTGAGAGCTCGCACATTTTTTTCCCCCCTTGTGCATTAATGAATACGTGTTTAACCACCTACTTAAAAGTTTCTCTGTTGACGTCTTTAGTCAACTGTAACAAAGACAAATGTGTAATTTGAGTGACGTAACATACATTTAATGTATTTGCAATTGTAAAGTTAAACCTGTTTAACGCCCACATTGATGGAGCCCAGAAACAGCTCATGTATGTTTTCCACAAACGATGTATGTGCTCCCTCAACCGCGATACCTGATATGGAAAATGTGAATGAAACTGTACTGTTCAAAAAAAATGTTATGTATACTCTTTTCTGATAAAAAACTTATGCTAGTCTGAGCTACGTAGGTAAGTTTGTCCATGAAGCACTATCTGTATAGACAGTAATTAAGTTGACACAAACCTTCAGCTAATGTTACGTCGGCACGTTTGTCCATAACAGCATTAAAAAGACATTATATTCAGTTAAAACAACATTTTAACAAAAAATAGGCCATTTTGAAATATCTTAATGACAAGTGATCTACTCTGCTCCAGTGTTACAGTGCCCTGCAGTCACTGACTATCGTATATAATGTGAGCTAAAGTAATGCAAAAAAAACAACATTTTATCGTAAACCAACATCATGTAGTAAAACACTGATTGATTTTGTCACTAAATATGAAAACGCTGTTCGATGTATAATTTAAAAACAGACAGTGGAGCGACAGTGTTATCCTCAGGACACACAGCAGCTCTCTGGTCTGTTATCTCTGTGAGTTAAAGAGCGTCTTCATTCCTCAGATAACACCGGTATGGGGGCAGCTTATTTTAGGCTAAGGATATATTCTGCCAGGCTGACAGTGTTCGGTATGATAGCAGAGTTAAATCTGTATAATCGTGATAACTTGAAGATACTGATTTTGATCCAAAATGAACCAGTTGATACTTTAACGACATCTGTCCAACCTGCTTCTTGGAGGCATCCAATCACTTACTGTACCACCACTGCATTAGACCAACACATTAAACTTCCCTTTAAAACCATCCAACCTTCAAATTCACACACAGCTCTGACAACACCTGAGAATTGTCCGTTACAATTGTAAGTACAGCCAGTCCTTTCACAATAAGATTATCTCACTTTCCAAGCACGTCCAGAAATATGAATGACCTCATGAACAAACTTCATGGCCACGAGCCAAACTCCCGAGGCTATCATCACTCTATTCAACGCTGGTGCAAATAAAACTTACACCAAGGACCAAGTAAAATGTCAGGACGAAGATGTTTACAGCCTGCATACAATTACATTTTACAGCACAACAGCCAGGATAACAGTTTTAGAAGCCATAACATTAAAACTTGTTTGGCACACCGTTCGTTTTGTTCCACTGGATACTCAGCTTGAAATCGTGCCACTTGATTCGCTCAGTCGATCGTCGAGTCAAAACGTCTCAAACGACTTGTGTTGTTTTTCCACTTCTACGTTGCTGCATCTGCAAAATGAGTTTCAAAAATACACTATGTTTTTGTGTTTCTCAACTTGGGGGGGTCGGGACCCAAATGTGGGTCACGGAGCCATTTTCATTGGGTTGTTTATGTGTGCGTGGAAAAAATGTTGTGTCAAAAAGTCTGTGAAGCGTTTTTGTTTTTGTTTTGTTTCTTTGTTCTGTCACGATTTGTAACATCTGACGTCCAAACTGGACAATTTTTATTTTAACAAATGTGATTGGTTGAAAAATCAAGTTGTGATTTCTCATGAATGAGTTGGTGGTGGGTCCAGAGGATAGACCAGTTGAGAAGTACTGCTCTAGACTTTTCCACAGACACGATTTGTTGAGACGCTGATGAATATTCTTTGATTCAGATCAACTATAAAAGAAACAAACGTGCCCTGAGTAAGATGAAGCATTAGAGTTGTTGAATTGTTAGAATGAGATTACTAGTTGAGATACTGTAATCCTTAAATGACCTGCACAACACGTCACATACAGTACATGTACATTTATTTGTTATAAAATATATACTTTGAAACTCCATTCAAGGTCAACAAATTTAACTTTAGAAATCGGAGTTGCAAAAGACTTTTCAGAATAATCTGCACTGCAAACGAATGACAACTGCTGCAAACTATTTTAAAACTGAAATTGTTGTCCCTGCTCAAAAAGATAATAATAATAACAATAATAATAATAAATTTTATTTGTAACGCACCTTACATATAGAAGAAAATCTCAAGTGCAACAAGTAGCATAAAAACCATTAAAACAGTAGCACAAGTCAAACAATTAAAATCAGGCAGCGTTAAGAACCTGAGCATAAAAGAAGTGTTGTTGTTGTTTTTTTTGTTATGATCTATGAAATAAAAGAAATATAAGTCCAGTGGCTGCAGCTTCTTTCAGCCTCACCTCTGCTTGCACAGGTTTGTTCTGCTGGTTGGACAAAATAAACACAGACAGCCTCCATTATAACTCCAGATTTCTCTAATCACTCAGGTTTTCTTTACATTTGCAGAGTCGCACAAAACAAACAGCTGCAGATAAAAAAATCTTCAGTATCATAGTTAATGGCGGTTATTCAGAACAACACCTTTTCCCGCCGCAGCAGCTGTATCCTGTGTGGCTAATGATAGAAACCAGTGTCAGCATCTTGACACGTCTCAGGCTGATGGTGTCGGGGTTTCAGGAGCGTCACGGGTTAGACGGTGACACTCAGTGATGTCAGGAAGAAATGTGGAGGAGGACATGCAGGGAAGGAAGCGCCTGTCCTGTTTCCACCATCATCATTTTATGATGTAAAAAAAAAAAAATAAAGTGTTTGGGAAAGAGAAACCTTTTAAAAGAATTGGAGAGGGGACACCTGGGTGATGGATTGTGGGTAAACCTGCTAACATAAGACTGTACAAACACTCCTGTTACAATAATGGTGCTCCAAATAGATTTTTTTGAGAGCAAGATTTTGTAGCGACAAAATATTTTCTTCAACACGAGAAGTTAAAAATGGGCTCGGGTCGCTCCTGGCGATGGTGGATTTGTTAAACTTCAGCGAGATGAGTGCGGTCATTGGAGTGTTCGATACTTTAAACCACACGCCTGTCCTCATGATGTAAATGTTTAATACGTTGTTTAATAAGCTTAAATAGTTTGAAAAATGAGGTTTATATGATGCCACTCAAAATGTTTGTGTTCATTAAATAAATCCTATACATAGGAATGTCACAACTGTGCAAGACTTTTTTTTATAAAAGTAGTGATCAGTGGAGAAAGAAAAATAAAAGGATGCTCTACTTCATGCCACCCCATGCTGCAGGTGGGAGGCCCTGCAGGGTGATTGACAGGCTGCTTCTTCACATCAAAAACCTATTCATGGAAACTTGTTTATTTCATATGGCTTTTAATACCCAGCAGCATGGTGACACTTTAATCTTATTTTACTTTGCTGTGTTTCATTACTTTTATTCAACTTTTTTATTGGCTTTTTTTTTTCTTCGACTTGTTGTGAAGCACTTCTCAGTTCGCTGAAAGGATTGTTGTAAAGGGCTGTATTTACATTTTACAAAAGGAGCCAGCTGAGGTGGTTTGGGCATCGGATTGGGATGAGACCTGGAGGTGGACACCGAGCTCGCTGGAGGGATTATATATCCCGCTTTAGGATCCCCGAGGAGGATCTGGAGAACATCACTGACAACGACAACTCAGGGACCATACTTTAATTCCTCCTCTGCACAGACTTCCTCTTATTCACAACGACTTACAAACGCACAATGTTTACTGCACTACCATGGCCTCCAAACGACCTGCAAACCAGGAGAGAGAATCATGAAGAGTCCAAATACAGAGGCGAATAAACTGAAGTGAAGCAGCTCCATTATTAAAACACTGCGAGAGACTCTTGTGTGCTTTATAAAGTTTATTAACAATGTGGTCAGCGAGAGTCATCTTTCCAGTGACACTTAAGTGGGTCAATTTACCGGACCGGAGCGTTTCACTTCTGATTATTATCTGATGGAAAACAAAACGGTTTGAGCTGAGAAGATCATCTTTATAACTTTAAGGATCCATTTGAAAGACGCCGAGTTCAGCTTCTGTCTCCAGTCCTTACAAAGAACATGGTCTTTTCTTGACACTGAAATGATCCCCAAACAGCAGTTATGCTCCAATGTACTTCTGTCACTCAAAATGCTCCAATTCAACACAAGCTGGCCGGAGACTCGGATCTCACGGTGCCAGAGGGAACGTCTCACTTCGGCTAGCTTGATGTGTGTTTTTCTGAGTTTTAAAGAGTTTTGTTAAGGAAGCTCTCAGAGATGTGATAAAGTTTACTGAAATTATGTATTGCAAAATTAATCCAAATATAATTCTGTATATTCACACGTAGTCAGTGTGTACTACATTTACAAAGCTAGCACTACGCTCTGCTGCGTTACAAATACGCTGTTAGTCAACGGAGTCCGCTGTAGGTTAGCGTCCAGCTACACTGAACGTCATGACCCGGACAGGAAGTTAGACAAGAAAATACACATCCGGTGATTTTCAAAATTAAACACAACATATGGACTTGCAAGGATATTTTTCATCGTGTTTCTCAACGTGACGTCAAAACGCACCGAACGAACAACAAATCATCCTCAGAGAGAAAAAGCCGCGTGTTTCTCTGTATTCCCGTGTGATCTCGTAGTTCTCCTGTGATGTGTGTGCCGCTGCTCACGACTGGGGCGCGCTCAGTGTGTGTGAAGACATTTTTAAGTAAGTGTGCAATCAGACCTGAGTCTTGTCCTTTTGACTTTTTGTGTTCATGCACCACCCATCTTTGACTTTAGATTTCCTTCTTTTTTTAGAATTTTCTTTCTATTTTGTTCCACAAAGCCTCGACTGAAAACATGACAGAAAGCCACTCTTATCTGTGAGTACATGAAAACACTCTATAAACATATAACTAGAAACAAGGCCTGTTTGGGTTTTCTGTATGAGGCCATAATTACACTCCTTTCTCAGAATGCACCAATCTGATTGGATGAAAACTTCAAGTCCTTCCTTAACATGCTGGACGAAGTATGCAACTTCCCTTGTATGGTGAAAAAAAAAACAACACAATCTATTTGTGTCTGGAAACATTTTTGTCCTCTGGCATGATAATATGAAAGTGTCCTCAAGGGGGTTTCCAGGCAACCTGCGCTTAGGGAGATGAGATCAGACGGGGTCAAGTTGCACACACCCACACATACACACAGACCTGGAACCCCAGTCCTGGTCTGACATCAGCCCCCCTGTTGACTGTCACACTAATACAAGCGAACAGTGCGTTACGACTGATGGCAGTTACACTTCGAGGCAGCAGAAACCTCACCAGCTCCTCATTTCTCACACGCCTCAAAACCCTGAGACACTTTTTCCCCTCCACGTAAAGATGAAATTCAGCTGCATAAATAACCACACTGCTTCACCACAAAGTCTGCTAAAGTGAACAGTGTCGTCCGGGTGCTTTACAGTCAGCTGTAAAAGTAGCCGTAATTCTCTTTTTCAAGAGGAAAGAAGAAAAAAAAGATGATAGCAACAACATACCTCCTGAGACCTCACATAGCCCCACTGTCACGCCAAAAGAAATATCCAAATGCATTTTTAGCTTCTCAGCTCCATCGACGGTTAGCTGGATAAATAACGGAGGAAAAGACAAAACATCCAGCGCTAACAGAGCGCCTTCCAGAGTGGAGCTGAAAAAGGCCAAAAGGGACTGGGACTGTTTCTGTGAAGGGGATCGAGCTGGTACCTGACACCGGTGCAGCAGAACATCAGGAGCTGCTTAATAATGAATGAGGCAGCACAGAGGGACACACACACACCACACACACACACAAACACCACATGGCTAATAGGGAGTCACGCTGACATAATATGGGACAGGTTTACAGCATGGTTAGGTAAAAGTAGAGTCTATAACTATAATCAACCTGAGCAACCTGCCACATGTTTCCAACAAAGCAGTCTGTCATCACCCTGCAGCATTACACACACAGCGGGCCACAAGTGTGTTTACTGCTACTTAATACTCCGACTGATCCTGCCGAGTCTCGTAAAACTTCTTTTTTTTTGTTTCGTGGGCAACGGCTTTTAAAAAAAGGGAGACATGACGGAAGACGTGGAATAAAAAAATCTGCAACATCAGTCGCTTACGAGCCAGTGTGGTGTTCAAAATAACAGGAGTGAAGGGTGTTGTCGTGTATGATTTAACCTCTGTCCACACCCACCACTGAAACAGAAGGCGATTGGCTGGGATGCAGGCCTCGTGGCAGAGGAGAAGGGGAAAACCCAATCAGATCCAAGAAACTAAAGCGACTTTGCTCCCTCGAATCATCAGCTGAGTCATCGTGAAACCGATATCGCCAAAGAAGGAGACTCGAAGCAGGCGACAGGAGCGCACTCATTTGGATACTTGGAGGATTTCACAAACAGTCGGCTCATCCCACATCGAGTCAAAGCAAGCAACCAAAAGTGACTTCTGAACTAAAGACATATGTCCCTGAAAAGAATTGAATAGTTTCCCCCTTGGAGCACCTCATAGCTAAACATCATCAGAGTGTTTGTGCAGTGAAATGACCAATGATATCACAGCACCAGTGGAGCTGAGTGCATTGACTCAATGAAGAGTAATGAGTATTGCACAGGAACAATTTGGAGAGTCTCATCCCCCCTCGTCACCACGGACGTGACAGTGTGATGGTTAGAAATAACTTGAGATGTTAAAAATTGTTGCAGTATTTTTGTGGTGTTTTTTTCTCTATAACTATAATTAGTTTATTCTAATGTTATTGTAGTTGTCGGAAGACACCAGCAGGGGGAGCAACCGTTACCGAGTGACACATGACGCTACGCTTCACCTCACCACTTAATACATAAGTGAGTTGAGGAACGCATGGACGTGTCGTGTCTAATTCTTTGTACTTAAATACCCCTGTTTCAGGTTTGTGTGTCTTATCCTGATTTAGATTGAGATGAATATTCCCACCGGAAGTTATTTCTCTTGGAAAAGTATCTTTTTCTGTGAAGTTTTCAGTAAAATGAAAGATAACAAGTTAAGCTAACAGTTGAGCGTCTAAAATGCACAGTTGTGTGTGGCACCGTGTTGAAGCGTTAAACCTTTGTTGTAGGATTGTATTCGTGTATTGGTTTGTGGTCGCCTGTATGTGTGCATATGTTGTCACCACTTAAAACATAAGTGAGTTGAGGAACGCATGGACGTGTCGTGTCAAATTCTTTTTACTCAAATACTCCTGTTTCAGGGCTTTACAACAGCTCCGGCCTCGAGACCAAAGACATGGTGGTGACTTTCTCCAATAAGCAGAGGAAACACCATGATCCACGGGAAGCCTGTCGAAGGATCCGAGGAGTACAGATACCTGGGTACCATCTTTGACAGCCTGCTGAAAGTCTCCTCCGACTCAGAGGAGATTCTCAGGAAATGTCAGCAACGGAAATACCTGCTAGAACATCCTCCTGACTTTTTACTACTGCTTCATCAAGAGCATCATTACGTTCTCCGTAACCTGCTGGTTCTACTCCACCAACCTCCAGAACAGAAACCGCCTGCAGAGCACGGTCTGCTCTAAGATCATCAGACTGTAAGAACTCGGTCTAACTCACACGCTCTCTCTCTCTCTCTCTCTCTCTCTCTCTAGGCGGCGTGCTTCCACAACGGCCTGTCACAATGTGAATTCACAGACGGTGGCGGCTGCAGAATCAGTATAGAGGTACAAAGACTTCATGTCTGTGGAGCTTTGTTACGACCCTGTCTTTGTGTCACCCCCACTAAATGTGCGAGTCAGAGAACATACATTCACTATAAAGCCGACTTCAGCTTCTAAACTTACCAGCCAATGAAAACTGATGAAGATGGGTTAAAATATATATATATATATATATATATATATATATATATTTATTTTCAACTCAACATCTCAGTACATCTGTACATGTGATCATCAAGGAGCATGTCAACTCCTGATTCTCAATAAATCAGCCCTCAGCTTCTCTGATGACAAACACAAAAGTTAAAACGTTGGTAACCTGGTGAGTGTAAATCCGTTCTCCAGCCGCCTGGCTATCAAGCTCATCTGCATGCTGAAAAAGTGTCCTATTGTCTAAAATCATACAACCAATATTTGCTGTTATGAGATTGTGCAGCAATGTTTCTTCATTTGTTTTGATGTGTATTTGAAAGAGAAGAGTGAAATTATCTCACATTTATTTAATTTTCTGCAAAATGTTGTCCTTTAATTTGCCACTAATACCTCACCGCCACTTTTGTCTCAACACTCTCATACATTTGGGATACAAACAAACCGGATCAAGGAACCACATCTTTGGAAACACCAGCATTGTCCTTCATGTTGTGTCCAAAGTTTTGAAGTCTGTGATAAATTCTTGAAAAGTCTGTGTGATCAGCCTCCAGGTCGGACTTCAGGCACGTGGCCAAAGCAATCCTTTGAAGCAGGTTCCCGACAGCGGCAGGAGCTCTCAACCCTCTGCATCATTGCCTGATCCTCTCATGTCAATCACGCTGAGGATGACCTCACTGGCATTAATGTCAAGCAGCTCCTTCAGTTAGATGGAGTGCTTTGGAAATGGCATTGGCCCAGTTACGGCCCACCTTTACATGTCAGGGAGAGCAGGCGACTACAAAACATCTCAGTCAAGCAGGATCCATACGCTCGATTTATAGCCCGCCGTCTGTCTGTCCATCTCCGCCCACAGGCACCTACGATGTAAATTCATGATGTCATATTCAGCAGCCGGGTCATAAATAAAGCCTGGGAGGATCCTTGGTTAAGACACAAGGTTTTGGTTTGAGAGTGACCTGAAATTTGGGGCCACACACAAAATGGCTGAGAGAAAGGAAGAGGAGGACGTAACAGCAGCCGTTCTTTAGGAGTCGACTGTACAGCTGTTTGACATTAGGAGATGGGAGTAAATTAGGTGGGCTGGGCGTGTGCTTGCATGTGTGTGTGTGTGTGTGTGTGTGTGTGTGCGGGGTTTAGAGAGGAAGAGTAAGAATCAGGGCTGGAGGATAGGTTCACTGCCCAGATCTAAGCAGAGGAACACAGAGCACCGCTTCAGGGCAGGGTGGAAAGTTTCAAGGCGTTTTCCTTTCGACTGTTATTCCACCACACAGCTCAAGGCACATGCAGGGTAAATGGGACACACATGGGGTCAATGTGATAAGTAAATATCAGCTGCAGAAATCGTAAAGGTATGCAAAAAAAAAAGAAAAGCTCCATGTGTGCCCACTGAGCACACGTGGCACTTCAAACGCACATTTCAGCGCTATTTTCTCCACTTTGGGCACCGAAAGTAAACACGTGTTTGAGCTTTCTGGGTAATTTGGATCAGGAAAACAGTCTGCTATGTCTCATTTCTAAAACACAGAATATTCTGAGAGATTAAAACAACAAAAAAAGATATGCAGCATTTAGAGTGTGTAAAAGCTTGAATAATCGTTGCTATTGAACCACAGTGTTACAAACCATTTGAGTCATAAGGACTCATGAACCTCGCAGGTAGAGTGGAGCTTAAAGTCAAACTGGAAAGTTGTGACTCAAATTGTCAGGGAAAAGTTAGATTAAATTAAAAATATTGACATTTGGCATCAGCGTCGGAGTTATTGTATCAAGATGATGATATTGTCCGGTCTAAAAGGCAAACTTTATTTCATAGTATGGCCGGTCCTGCGATTTATTTCAAAATAGAGGCTACGTGCAAACTGACGGAATAAACATTATCGTGCACAGCTGCAGAAGAAGACACTTCCTCTTCCTCCAGAGTTGTTCAGAAGAGACAGTGAAGGTGAAGTGTTAAATGGATTCAGTAATGTGGAATGAGCTCGGTGGACTCGCTGGCTTGTTGTGTTTATTAGGCCTGTTGTTGTTGTTGTTGTTGTTTATTCTGATGTGTAGCTGAATAACTGTGAATGTGTTACGTTAACATACCGGACTCCTACTTAGCCTGTTGTTCTGTGTGCTATTGTGTAGTTCAATAACTTGCCTTTCTAAATTACATGTCTTTTCTTGGTCTTAGATTTTATCAACTAAAACTCAAAATAAATGGGATTTATAGTCCGGTGTGATTTATGTGATTTTCCTCTTCATGACACATTTTTTGACTGATGTGACTTATGCTCCGGAAATAAAACAGTACTGCCTAATTAAAGTTTTCCTGTTTAAGACTTGGTTGTCTGTTCATGGTAATGTAAAATGTTCTTCAATGGTAAGAGTTGAAGAAACCAACCTGCATGGTACATTTGTAAGTAACACGTTGGACATTAAAATGAAGATTTCCTTCACACTCAAAACTTCCCTTTATCGACCAAAGTAGGCTACTGAAGCCTCCATCTCCCCCCGTGATCTCCCCTGTGCAGCATAACGAGGACCGCTGAGTAAATACAGTAGGTATCTAAGACAGAGAAGACGGATAAATGGACTGCCCTCCCTCCAATTAGAGGATGGAGATGAGAAGAAAAGGAGACAGCAGAGAAAAAGAGGTCAGCGCAAAAAGAACTGCGGGCTGACGCTCCATTCCAACCAGTCTCATATTGATTTATCCCCAAGCGGTGGGCCCCGGAGTGGCTGCCATATTGGGTCCACCTCCGCAAAAATTTATACCTGCACTCTCCTAATTGAGAGCCACCACTGAGTCATGAACGCCGTGGCGGTGATGTGTCAAGAGTGGCTGAAGCAGCGTCAAAGAGGCACACGTGACGCACGTTCGACATCCGTGTTTTGTGAAGTAAGGAATATTAAAGTGTGAAGATCGAAATATTGATCTTTCACAATGAAGGTTTGCGTCATCACTTTGGTGCAATAAATATTAGTGTTCATTCTTTGGATAAATCATCATTTTGGAGGTTTTGGAACATGCATATATATATTTCTTTTAACAATTTCCAGTCAGCTGTTTTTAATCACAGTTGTTTTGAAGACGTAAAAAAACTTCCTCCAACTTTGATTAATGTTCCAGACGGGCAGCTGGCTCCATGCAGAGGGTGTTGTTGTCTGTTCCCCACCAAGATCAAAGGTCAGCAGCTCAAAGGTTGCAAGCAGAGAGTCGTGGTGTTTCTAAAGCCATGTAAGTGTGAAATGTATGACTGCAGGTTGTAAAGCAGCTTTGAATGGTTTCATGACCGGGGATCACTACGATGAAGGGAGGAGAAAGAGTCCACGCTGCCTTGTTCAGAAACATTCTGATGAATATTTGGTGTCTTGAGCTTTTCAAGGTACTTTTGCAAGTACAATATTTCAAAACTAGAAAAAAAGCTGTGTGCAGAAATTACAATTCTTCGGCATCTGAATCAGAACATGCATCGTAAAGGTCAATTGTGTTTGAGAAAATAGCTTATGGGGAACCCCGGCCATGACTCAAAGCAGGCCACACAGAGACAGAGAAGAGAGCTGAAAAACAATCAGGGGGAAAAAGACAGAAACCTCAGCCAGAAGAAAAAAACATTTTCGACCAATGACGGACACTCGGCGCCAACCAGCTACAAGTGTGGGATCTCATCGACCCATGAAAGTGAACTTGTTCTTTATCTGAGCATGAAGACAATAGCTTGAAAACACAGAACTTTGGCCTTGACCTCTGTGAAAGGAGACGTGTGGGGAAAAGTGCAGCTTCATGATTTCAACTTTAGCTGTGGTCACAAAGTTCAGTCACACCCTTAAGTGTCTGAAACAATGAGTGTGTGGGTGAGATTGAGACTGATCTTCTACTGTGGAAACCCTGAGATGCCCCCGCCTGCCTGTGGACATAAAACCTAATTAAACAGTGTGACAGCACAGCAAGGGCCACACCTGTTTGTGCGGTTCATATAAACCGAGGCACCACGCCCTCCTCAGCTGTGGACCAGGCGGGTGAACGGAGAAGAGACGAGCTGTGCCTCAACCGGTCATATATTATGAGACAGAAGTGCTGAACACATGTTTACAGGAAGTGTTTGTCCTAGTTTGTCATCTGCTGATGCTAAATGAGCCATTAAAACCAGTTTGAAGCACAGAGTCCTTTTGCTATGACTTATTAAGCTGATGCTAAGCTTTCATTTGCGTTTAGGAGTCTCAAACCCATCAATTAAATTCCCTACGTTTGCAAAGCTTTTACCAAAATGCCACCATTGACTTTGTAAGTAATGCATAAGGCTTGTCAGTGTTTAGGTGGAAAGAACTGAGCAAGATGTGGATGACATTTAAGCTACGTCTTAGTGATTTGTTTTATTCCTGATAACGTTGCACTGCTCCTTAAATGATTAATAGAAAGCCTCATTGTTAAATCTGTGACCTCTTTAAAATGTTCCACAGAAATTTGACAAGTTGGAGTGCAACCCTGCAGACTGTGATTAAATGAAAAGACAGTTTTTACTAATTACACTTTGATGCTAACGTCACAATGCTAACATGCTTTAAATCAGTGGTTCTCAAATGGTGGGACAGGACCCAGAGGTGGGTCTTTTAATATGTTTTATATGGACTTTATTTAGATCAGAAAATATAACGTGTTTCTCTAACTTTCAAATTTCACTGCCAAATCTCCATAGAGCAACTTTAAGGTAATTTAAATTGCATTAGATTTGACTAAAGAGGGTGCTTTATGAAAAGTGTAGTCCTAAAAGTTCAATAAATATGTGACCCGGATTTATTTAAAATCCACCTAGTAGTCAAGACATTAAGATGAATGTCACAAATACGTCATGGTAGAAAGATCAGCTGCGATCAGGAGGATTCCTCCTCTGAGGATCATGAATGTCTGAATATAGAGAACTGCTGGTCCTGTGATTGAATGGCTCAAAGTTTGCATTTAGGGCTTTCTGCAGCAAAGCTTACTTGACAACTCCCCTTGTCCTGAACTGTGAGTGTCTCACTACATCAGAAATCCCACATCATGCCAATTTTCACCTTTCATGTTGTCAGTCTGTGAAACCTATGAAGTCACTTTTTATGTTTTGCAGCTCATAAAACTCCTGATTTGTCTTAAACTGGCGCCCATAAAAGCCCTCTCCTTCTGATTGGCCGGCTCTCTGGAAGACTTTCGGGTTGGAGCAGAACGCTGCAGGGCTGCCATCCCGTGCTGGAAGAAGAGAGCCGATGTGACAGATTTTAACAGCCTACGTACCGTCGAGGCTTCAAACTGTCTCATGAAATTTTCTTCATTCATATCGAGAAACTTCCTCAGACCAAGCTGTTTAGCGCCCTCTACAGACTGATCTTGGCATTACTCCATCATGCCTCATGATCTGAATCTTTGCCAACGTTTAGTTTGGGCATCCAGCACTGAAACACTATATGTGAGTTTTTAAAATGGCATAAAAGTCAACTTGTTTAGTTTTAGGAAAATATAGATGATTTGGGTTGTTGTGTTCAGTAAACATTTCCAGTCGTGTACTGTGAGTGAAAAGTTGTTTGACGTGTCTGCCAATCACCGTACAACAAAGTGGGACAAAGACGACAGAACGAAAATTGTTAGTCCATCAAACATGCCAGTATGTCCTAAAATAATTCACTTACAGAAACAGGAAGACATTCATATATATATATATATATATATATATATATATATAGCTCACTCCTCAGCTCCATGTGGTTGTTGTTCGTCATAATTACATAGAAACATGATGCAAACAGCCACAAAAAATCTGCTGCTGCTGGTAGCATCTTTGCAATAATTCCAATTCATGACTTTAAAAAAAATTTGTTTACGTCTGTGAGTGACGGTTCAGGGCTCGACGTCTGACTGATGTACACTAATGCTGGGCAGGAGGAGCATGACGGGAGGTGAAATGGTTAAAAAAATAAAATAAAATCAAACCCAGAGACTACTGCTGCATCCATAAAATCAAATACTCACCAACATTTATGGACTTCGGTCAAAGTTTGCCAAAATGGTATATTTGGACAAACATAATGACACTCCTCTCTTGTAATCTCTAATTGTCTCTTTCTCTCTCTCTCTCTCTCTCTCTCACACACACACACACACACACACACACACAGTCCTTTCTTAACCACATCACACACGCACAGACATAGAAGCCTGTAGTGCTGACATGCGGTGGCTGTGTCCTCAGACTCACTGTAATCTTTGTTAGTTTCCATCATCTCAGCCTCTATCACTCCCACACAAATCAGCTCCTGCGTGACTCAGTGAACAATAACTTAAAAGACTGTGCGTTACTCGAGACGTGAATACAGCAGAAATCAAGTTTATAGTCATGTAATGTCTCTCTGAGTCACGACTGTTTACAAGGAGGGAGAAGCTCGAGTCCCGCCAGCTGTATTGTTGTGAGAGCTGTGTTTACATCATGTTTAAATGGGCGGGACGGCCTTGTGTGTAAAGCTGTTTTAGTCAAGGACGAGCGATAAGAAGAATAACATCAGTTTATGTGCAACATGAAGCTACATGTTAACTAAAGTGTGTGAACATTAGCCGGCTAACACAGCAACGCAGACCGAGGACTAGCTTGCGCGTCATGCTCCTTAATAATGGTGCGATCCATCTGATGACTCCTTTGTGTGAAGGTGAGCGGAGTGAGAGGGGTGTGGAGGTGTGTCGCTGAGCAGAAGTTTGTGTTGGTTTCATGCTGGAGCTCAAGAGGGCGACATCTACTGGATCAAAAAGGTCCCACACGTACTCCACTGAACTGTAACCTTAAAGGATCCCTCGTAGCTATCGCCGTAGCATCAATTAGCCGGTGGATGTTCCCTCAAAAGGTCACAATCAGTTCAAACCACTCATGCTTGAAGAAAATAGTTGATGAGTTCTTTACTTGCATATTACACAAACGTCGAGCCATGTTGTGTCTGTGACTTTAATGAGCACAAATGACTCAGAACGAGTGCTTTTGTCGTAGCTGAAATAACCTGCTTTCTCTGTGTTGATGTTTATTAAGATGAATATGAGCAGGCGTCACGTTCCAGCGCAGCTTTACTGATAATCGCAGCATCTTTTAGTTCTATAGGAACAGAAAGCAGTTTTTGTTCTGACTGCTAAACGTCACTCAGCTTCAACTTTGATCCTGACTTAGAAAAGAAAATGTGGACGTTCGTCAAGAATACTTTTAGGAGAAAAAGTGTTGTCGACATCGGTTAAACTGTGACACTTTCATAAAACAGGAGATACGAAGTGCTGCAGGCACCTTGCACCATGTGACAACTGCATTGCATCTTGCAAAAAACAAATCCTCTACTGTCTATCAGCTCATAAATAAACTAGCAGGGATTTCCTAGTATGAAGTTTTCCATTTAAACCGGGACGTTTAAGATGCACACTCGGTCATGTTTAAGTCATTTAAAAGGCTTTGAATCTAAGTTGAAGTTTAGTTCATAAAAGGACTCAAAGCATCACTGGAATGAGTCTGAACTGGTTGCTAAACTTACCCATTCTCTTGGCCAGCGACTGAAGATTAAGTGTTCCCAGGAGGGTTCATAGTTACAGCTCGTGGTTCCTTTCTTGTTCTCTCCAAACCGTCTCTCTCTCTCTCTCTCTCTCTTTCCCTTCTTTCACTCGCTCTAACTGTGTCTCTGTGTCGCTCTGTCTTGGAGCCCAGCTGGGGCCGACCGGCACCAAACTCTGCTGCAGAAGCACTGCTCAGAGTCTAAACGTGACTGGCCTTAAAGGGTTTTCTTGGGGTAGTAAAAAAAAAAAAAAAAAAAAAAAAAAAAATCCCCACATCCCACTGTCAGTCAAGCAGCCGAGCATAGTTTCAGCTGGGCCGCCATCCAAACAGACATGAAACTATTCTATTTCGGTCTGCCATATGAGCGGTGGTGCTGCTCGGAGGAGGGGTTGGGGGGTAGAAAGATTCTGTGGTGCAGTAATTGCAGAGTGACCAGCTCTGGTGAGATGTAATTGCAGACCTCATCAGATGAAGAGAAACTGCCAACAAGACAAGGTAAAGGACTTTCAAATAAGACTTTTAGAAAAGAAGAAACAACACAGACCACATAAATTAATGGGGGGGAGCTGGGATCCAGATGTGGCAGCAAAGGGAGGGAGGGGAGGAGAAGAAAAGAGAGAGAGGGAGAGAGAGGGAGGGACAGATGAACGAACTTGCAATGGCAGCAGAATGAAATCCTGTTTCTGACACAGTGAAAGGGTGTTTACCTTCCCAGGAACAGTCGCACACGGAGGAAAGGGGGTTTGGGGAAGGTGAGAGGATGTCGGGCCGGCCTTATGTTGTTTCTGGACCTTAACCACGATTTCTCTCAGGGTGTCTGGTTTCACATCGGCCCTGGAAACGACTCCCTTATGGAAAAAATTGGGAGCTTTAAAAATGAGGAAGGAAAATGAAAATATAAACGACAGTCGGCTGGTTCCCATTAAGAGCCGAAGCTCAGCTGGACTGAATCGATGCCGTTCATCCAGTTACGTATTCTTGAGTGAATAATTAACACATGATTATGGGGAATGGGCGGCTCCACGCACACACTCCAATGTGCACATAAGGATCTACACTGTATATGGTTAGCGAATATTAGTTTTAGCTTGATTCAGAATGTAAACAGCTAATTTCCTCAAAAATGTTACCTCATTTCCTCGTAAGATGACTCATCCAAATTCAAAAAGGTACTTTTCTAAAACAGACCCCCGTTAGTTGAAGAACAAAATCTGTGACCTTTTTTTATTCAGCTAACCAGATAAAAGCCGTATACAGATTAAAATCCTACTGGGAGTGACTGAAGGAAAAACTTAATGTAAATATTTAAGATTTGTTAGATTTCCGAAAAGCAGCGACACCGCAGCGTGGCGTTAAAGTATTCGAGCCTCCAACACTGATCGAGATTTCAGAGTTGTGTGGACGCCATGTTAATGTGCCAAATGGAAAATACACCCTGACATACTGGCCTTGTCCCAACTCCATGTTTAAACAGTAGAAACTACAAACTGACTACAAGCCTGACAGTTAGCATTAGCACCATACTCACAAACATTTCTGATCTAAGCAACGTTGATTAAAGGGGCTGTATGTAACAGTGACACCGCAGGCCGCGAGGCTAACTGCACTAGCTGTCACGGATCATGTTGCAGGTTAAAAAAACAAAACTCACTCAATTAATGAATCCAAAACGTCCATAAAAAGCCATGAAGAGAAAACTGAAGTAAGTCCAGGAGCAGAGGGAGACAAACGACAGATTACAGACAACAGACTACCAATGACAATGAAGTGACACAGAGGGGAAGGAACACAGAGATTAAATAGACAAGGGGTAATCAGACACAGGTGAGGCTAATCAAGGTAATCACAACAGGAGGGAAACAGAGAGGCAGCTGAAAACTACAAAGTAAAACATGGGACACTGAAGAAACAGGGAGAAGACTTTACAAAATAAAACTGGAAACACTGAAGACTAAACAAGTAAAAACAACAACAGACTAGGAAACATGAAAACTAAAACAAGATGAAATACAGAACTCAAGCAGACAACAACCAGCGACCTGTTGCTCGCCCCCGCTGGCGTGTTTGTACGTACACCAGCGAGCATCTTCATTGGCCGCGAAATTCACATGGTTTAGAGGAATTATCCTACCTTTCCTTACTTTTTTATTCGAGATCATTTTCACCTGACGCAGCTCAGATTCTAGTTTGGCTCGACGGGCTTCTACAGGTAAACGTTTTTTTTTTGGTTTCTTGCGCTTTAATGGAGTCTGTAAAGGAGTCTGTGTTGTGCTCGAGGCCGGCCATTAATTTGTAGTAACAGATTCCATCTCAGCTTTTATTCTCCATCCGGTCAAGAACGTGCACAGAGCGTCACTTCCTGCAGCTTTCGGGGGAAAATTGAACCCGGATTCCTGAAAAAATAAAGAGTTATACAGTTAGCACAGATAGACATCAGTTAGCCGTCTCTTATGATTGGGTGAAAAAACATGATTTCATTATGTGTGAAAGTTACATCTAGCCCCTTTAAGCACCAGATTAGCTTTAAATAATTCACTTCCACAGCTACGTCTTAATTCAAACATTATCTGACCACATATAATACGTTGAACAGGAAAGCTACCTTCCTTTTTACGTCACTTTATTGGCTGACTGACTTTCTGAAAGCATGACAGGGTGGTTGAGTGAGCTCCTGTCACACTTTAAAGTTAAGATGCGTCTGAATTCAGACCGCACAACTCAATTGGACGTCACACAAAGTATGACGGGTATGAAAGTTAGAGGTTATGGATACAGTACGGGACGTTTTAATTTCCTTCCTGGTAGACACACTCAGCTAAATATTTCTTTGACATGCAGATTCGTCTTGGCCAAAAGGCATTTTGGTAGCATTTGATTCCTTAGCTGCATATTGTGGTGCCGATTAATTTCCCCACCAGTGGACGGAGTTTTCAGAGTATGACGCATTTTGCTCTGTCTCTTTCCCCAGAAAGCGTTTTATAAAAGCAGCATCTTTCAAAGCCTCAGGTTTTGGAAATTGGTTTGTGGTGAAGATTTCTGGGAACTGGACTCGCGGCACCATCTTCCCTCGGAGGATGGGGGCTTGCTTTCTCGGTTTCTCTTCTACTAACCATCTAATTTCCAACTGGAAGGGCCCCATTCAAAGCAGCTGTGTGCCATTAGGACCGCTATTCTCATTGGCATAGTGGGATTGTTAGATTACTGCTGAGAAAGACGCTTCAAACCCCCCCAAAAAAAACGACCCACAAATCGACCCTCCCGTCCCCCTCAAGTTTCAGAATAGGGAGAAAGGGGGGGGGTTATGACTTTCCTCTTTAGTCATGCAGGAAAATTTTCCATGTGGAGTTTAGCTCTGACTTCAGCAGACAGATAGTAAGACAGAGCGGGTGCATGAGTGGAAAGACTGTAAAAACGACTGACAGATGAGGGTTTAAAAGCTTGAGCGAGGAAAGAGCATAAATCCCCTTTTCTGTTTTTACTTCTATACCATAAGTACACATATTTTTCATGCACGTTCTCTCATAGATCATCAGAAACTAATCATTTAAGTGCCTCTTTTATAAACACAGCATGTCCAGAGCCTGCTTCATTTCTTGTATTCCCTCCAAACGAAGCAAGATGTGTCACAAAAATTCATCTTTTCTCTCCGTCCTGACAGCTCTTTGTGTGCTTGGCTGTGAGATGCAAACTGTGACAAATATCCTGCATTTGCTCTGGCGCACACTTGGCATCCATCCGTGCAACCAAACAGCATCGGCTGTATCGTGTTTTTCAATTTCACCCTTATTGAATGGGCTCATTATCCCCTCCATTTCCAAACTTGCATCGCCTTATTTGTCATCCAAAAACTGCAGCAGGGCCTTTATTTATCCTCTCTTTAAGTTTTTTTTTTTTTTTTAGCCTGTCTGTGATTTTTCTGGAAACACTGCACCTTAAATACTTCACTAAGCACAAGCAGCACTTACAGGGACTGTTATTGATGGCATGTACAGCTGTAATTATGTACTTGCATGATATCTATCTGGCCCAGTGTGTGCAATTAACAACTCTAATACAGAATAAATCATCCATTACTGTTTCAGACATTAAACATATTAAGTTGCATGCTCATTTCCTTACTATTATTCCTCTTTCTCTCTTTTTTTGTTTTACTTTTAGTCATTAGTCCCCAAAACTGGAAACCCTGTTTCATCCATTAGCCGAAAGGATCCTGCCAAGAAAAACCCTTATTAAGTATTTGAAAGAAAATAGAACAACTTTCCATGTTTAAATGTTGCTCCAAAGTTCAGTCTGACCTTCATCTATTTTTTATTCTTTGAGGTTTATGGATTTCTCTGCCACCTTCTCATGAGTAATTGTTCATTCATTGAGCCCATTAAAACCACACATCCTTGTTATGAGGTGCTGGGTCATTGACATCAGTGATACACCTACAGAAGTCATTAACAGGTCATTGTTGTCTGCACAGCCTCCAAACATGACGTCATATCCAGACATATAAAGACAGTTTCTTTAATCATTGTTTTCCCTTTCTCTGGATTGTGTTCCTCGTTTGTGGTCGTACCTTTAAATAAACCTCTCTGGGCCTCAGAGTTCTTGTTTATTACAGATGAAGACTTTATGTGGTTGCTTTCTGACCTGTGAGATTCTGCAGAGCGCCGGTGAAACTTTTGTCAAAGTAAATTTTGTTGCCACCTGTTGGAGCGCCGCTGTAAGAGCAACAGGGTCTCTGAAATGTGAGTGAACCTGAGAGGATTAAAAATGAATCCTTGAATCCTCTTTGACATCTTCTTCTTTTGTTCTATAACATGTGAATCAAAATGATTTTTAAAGTCAGACATGTGTCGATCCGTCTCCGAAGTCGGACGGAGAATACCCTGTAAAATGTTTTGAATTCTTTTGGGGGCGGCAGTAGCTCAGTCTGATGGGACTGGAGGGTTGACGGTTCAAGTCCTGATGCGCACTATACTATGGAAGTTGGTCTGGTAGCTGGAGAGGTGTCAGGTCACATCCCAAGAACTACATGCTTAGGTGTCTTTGAGCAAGGCATCGAAATCCCAACCGCTCTGGCATCTCTTCACTAATGCATATCCACACGTCTTGTTTTTTTTTTTGCATGTGTGTGATTCTCTCAATAACAGAGAGTAAAGCAGAATTTCCCTCCGTGATTAATAAAGTGTGTGAAACATATTTAACTTCTATGACATCATTTGTTGAAGTAGCGTGAGTCCTGATTGAAGTGTGACGTCACCTCGAACGGAGCTGAAGAAGAACAGGTCTGACTGCAGGTTCAGCTGCTTTTTATTCAGCCATGCAGGTTTTTTTTTTTGTTGGTTATTTTAATGCATCATTGTTCATCCATGCTGCTGTGTCGTCAGAAAATCGTCCCTTTGAAACTGATGTTTACACCTGCAGACTGTCTCTGCATACAAAGCGATTCCAACTGTGCAACAGCATTGTATGAATGTGTGATTTCAGCCCATGTGTAGATGTTTGTCAGTGTAGAAAAGTGTAAAAATCACTCACTAATACCTTGTGGTTAATCATTTATAACTCTTGTTCTCTATTATTCAACTTCCAATCGTAGCCTCTCATTAGCTCATGAGTTCGACGTCTGTCTGCACCTTTAAAAACCTTTGAAGAACAACACAAGTACCCCAAACCCGAGTGTATCTAAAATACATTTTAATCTTGCTGAAATTTATTTTCACAATATCGTTTACAATATTAATGTGTCGTCATTCTCTCCGTCCTCGCTCGGCTCTTCTTTAGCGTCTCGAAACAGAACTGTACAATCATGTTCATGTAAATTGTTCTACATCAAGGCACAAGACAACAGCCGTTGTGGGGGGGCCTTGGGTAGGCTGATCTTTAATGGCGTCCCTCTGGCACACAGGAAAACAGGGGAACCCTCGAGAGCAGAGGGGATTGTGGGAAATGTGGGAGAATGGAGGTGGGATGAGGAAGAGCGAGGTGGGTCGCATGGAGGAAATGTGCTCTAACGAGGTGAAAGGAGGAAGAAAATCAGGTGATAACCACTGCTGCTTTCATTTTATTTTCCAATGATAGTCATGTATAAAAAAGACGGACCATGTTTTTTTTTTTCTTTCTTTCTTCAGGAGTTCATTTGTTCATGTACAGAAACTAAAGTGCTTTTTTTCTCTTTTTTTTTTTCTCTTATTTGCTGAAAGCAAAAAGGTTTCACTAACAGGATGGAAATGGGGGACGAGAAGTCCAGTGGGGTCTTTTTTTTTCTTTCATTTCCATTAAGAACGTGAGGGATGGATAAAGGGCCAGTTCACTGTTTATTTTCTGCTCAATTTTTTTGTTTGTTTTTGTTGATTTTTGTTCTCAGGATTTTCTGGTGTTTTCTTCTCAGGATTCAACCTCTGAAAGACACAGAGAGACATTTAGTGTTAATTTTTGCAAACCATAACAACAAAAATTGGATGTTAAATTTAAAATTTAAAAATTTAAAAAAAAAATCTTAGTTTTTTCTTTGTTTTGCAACATTGTTTGATTTTTTTAATTAGCTGGGATTAGAAACAATGTTGTTGTTTTTTTTTGTTTTTTTGCTGATGCAATGAAGAAACAAGCAGATGAAAGCTACATTTTACCGTTTCCCTGAAGGTTTAGCAGTGCTCACATCTGGACGTTTCTCCTCCGCCTGCCGAAGGCCTTGGCGCCAACGTTGGTGGGGACAAAGTTGCTGTTGCCCATCCCCCCCGATCGGCTGAGGAAGTCTGCCAGGCGGTGAGTGACGCAGGTCGCCGTGTTGCAGGCTCGCTTTTGTGCTGTAACGCTGCTTCAAGAGAGCAAACAAGGGATTAATGCCAAAGATCTGGTCCTTAAATCCATCAATATGTGCACACAGTGTCTCTGCACAGAATTGATTTGAACCAGCAGTAAGTTCATAAGAATGTGCGCTCCTGAGAGGTGTCATTTTCTTACCTTTGAACTCGACGAGAGCCACAGAGATCATTTCCAGTTTTGTCTCATTTACGTAAATTTTAGTGTATCAGTTCCCACTGAGGGTTCTAAGATATCCCCATAAGAATGAAAATGAGCTAAGGCTTCCTGGTAGAAAAATACGTTTATTAAACAAGAAACATGGTGTCGCATTAGTGGATCATTTATTAATGCTTCCATCAGGTGATCTCTCTCAACCCTTAAACTTCAGCGGGCTTTAATGACGCCACGGACAGTACACACACACACACACAGATGGATGTCTGCACCGGCTCCTTAATCACATTTATGAAAACTAACTCTGATTGTCTGAAATGACGGGAACAAATCATTCTCTGCCAAAAATAAAGGGGGGGGGGGGACGGAAAAATTGGTTGCAGTTACAGTTAACTTCTCATGTCAGTCAGGCAGATAAAATCAACATGCACTTGCCAATCCCAAAACAGAAGGGAGGAAGAAACTGGGACGAGGAGAGGACAGAGGAGGAGGAGGAGGAGGAGGAAGGGTAGAAGAGGGGCTGAGGGAGGATGAGGAGGGGGGGGGTTAGATGCTGTCAAACGTCTCGCCGTAGCTTGCATAGCTGTCACTCTCAGGCGCACTGCGCTTCTTGCCGGGCGTTCCTGCTCCCACGTTCGTGCGGGGGAATGTCTGCAACTTGTGCAGCTCCTGAGACAGTTTGCCCAACACACAGGTGCTGAGGTTGGAGCAGCGCTTGGTAAGGGGCCTGTCCATGCTGTTGGGGAGGGGACACACAGAAACACATGCAGAAAAACAGGCTCATAGGCATGGCAAAACATGCAGAAAAAATCACTTAAGTTCTCCTTTTCCCCGATCATTCACGCAGCATTTCTCACATGCATTTCATTCTCATGCCACTTATCAAGAAGTAAAAATAACCCCCCCACCATCTCGCTACAGACTCATGCTTCTTCCCGCTCCGCACCCATCAAAGAACCTGTCATCCATCCCCTCATGCACCGAAACCCCCCCCCACCCCAAGTCAACCCCTTCTTGTCACATATCTTACACCCACAGAACAAACAGAAACCAGTCGCTTCCCACTGTCATGCAACTCCACTTAATTGACATCATGCACACTTATTCGTTCCGTTAGCCGTATCTGCTGCTCACATGCCCTGCAGGCAGGCTGCAAATAGTTGTTCATTCAAACAAAATCAAACTCATCCATGCAGGAGCAAGGTCAGGACAGAGAATAGACGTTTTATCTTATAAGAACTATTTATTCTGGTGATCGATTCCACATCCTGATTTGAGTACATACCTCTATGCCTGATTGAACCCGAGTAGGGGAGCTAAAAAGACGCATCTTGAGTCGTGATAAAAGTGAAACCAGAATGTGAGATATAGTCCCTAAAGAGATCCACATAATTGAGCATAGTCGACCCCCTCCCCCCCCCCCCCCCCCCCCCCCCCCCCCAAAAAAAAAAAGGCCTGGCTGTTTTAACTTCAATCAAAGCCGAAGAAGTTTAGTTTCACCCATTCACTCTGGATGTGTTCAAGTGGAGCCGCTTTTGTGCGAGGAGGAAGAAGTGCTGTACAAAAAGGGTGAAGTCTTTTTTTTTTTTTGTGATCTGCGTACCTGTTTCCTTCAGTCGCCTGCTGCTCCAGCTCCTCCGCCGTCATCTGCACAAACTCCTTGACAATGGCGTTGAGTAACCTTCGCGCCTCGTAGTCCGTGAGCGTGACTCGGTCTGACATGGAGTCTAAGCCCGGTCTGAGGAGGTAATGGGGGTGAGTGGGAGGGTTTCAGGGGGGGTTAGAAGGGTTTCGGGCAGAGGAGAGGAGATCAGCATTAAATCTTTGGCTGGAGTTATCACCTGCAGATATAAGGAGGGGAGGTGTGTGTGTGTGTGTGTGTGTGTGTGTGTGTGTTGGGGTGTTAGGGTGGGGTAGAGCAGCTGAATGAATGGGGGGGGGTCAGGGGGGTTGGCTGGGACGTCAGCTCGGGGAGGGATGACGTCTGAGTTGGAGGGCCCTCAGCCAACGCGGGGAAACAATCTGCGGAAAGTGCCCCATCTGAGCGAGGGGCTGATGAGCAGGCGGCTTCAGATTTATGACTAAATCGATAGCTTCATGGGAACAGAGCCGGGAGTGGCTTCAACTCGGCTTTATATGAATACTCATACAGAAATATAGATCTCATTCATCATACATGTTACTTTATTCCCTTCTGTTTGTGTTTTGATTGTTTCCCCTTTTTTTACACAGTTTACACTTACACTCAGATTAGAGACACAAAGTTAATATATTGTTTTCTTTTCAATGGTTTAGGATCAAAGTTAAAGACCTGAGATAATATTTGACCCAGCATAAAGCATGACATAAAGCATAAATCTTAAGATTGATAAAGTGTCTTTGCAGGCACATTATCTATTCTTTTTTTTCCTCTCCTCTTTCTTCTTGTTTTCTCGTGCTTTTTAATTATTTTGCCAAAATTTCTGGAAAGACAAAACGCTACTAAATTCCTTCGTAAGAAAAAAATGTACTTCAGTCCTCACTGCTTGTTTTTAACTGTAAATAGTGAAATGTAACATCAGCTCATCGTCTAACATGTTGGGAAAATGAACCAGCTGATGGTCTGAAGCATCAAAATTGGAAGTTGAGAGTCTCACCTGGCAGGAGCGGCTTGTGAGCAGTACATCTGGCAAATGACCAGGGCGTAGGCAACGAGGAAAGCAGAGATCTTCAACATAACCATGGTCCCCTACACAGCGAGAAAGAGCAACATCAGCTCCATGTCCACAACACTGCTACAACTCACACTTCACCTCAGTCACTCTCACAGTATGAAGAAAAGAAAAACACAGATAAGTTACACCTGTTAGCGTCTGATCCTGAGAAAGACAAAAAAAAATCCTCCTAAATTTTGTGTGCTTTTGTCTCCTGCTGAACATCCTTGCTTTTACTTCCACGACAACCCCCCCCCCACACACACACACACACACACGCACACACACACACACACACACACACACACACACAGCAGCACCCCCTTCAAAATAAAGCTATATTAAAAAAAAACCCTTCTTCTGCAAAAAACAAGATGTTACTCCAAAACATCCAGTCAAGAGCGAAGGACAGGTAGCTCTCTCTTTTCGAACGCTGCAGGTCCTGAAGTGTGATATGTGTGTGTTTATGGTGTGTGTGTGTGTGTGTGTGTGTGTGTGTGTGTGTGTGTGTGTGTGTGTGTTTGTAGGTGGGGGTCCTGGACTGTGAAATGCCTCTATCTCTTGCAAACTCTGGAAGAGGAGGGGTGAACAGTGAAGAGGGAGGGAGGACTCCAAGCTTGCCAACTCCCTAAGGGACCAGTGCATTAGTGTAATGAGCTGCCAGCACTCTCTCTCTCTCTCTCTCTCTCTCTCTCTCTCTACGCACACACTCTCCAACCTGCTTGTCCATCTCTTCTTTATTTTTCTCTCTCTTTCACCTGCTCTTCTTCCCTTCAGCTTCTTTACATTTTAAGCTTTTTCTTTCACTTTGTTTCATTTTTTTTTTTCTTTTTTTTTTTTCTACTTTCATCTCCTTCTTTGGTCTCCAATTACCAGAACTGGACCCTCACCATGCGGGTACTGGTGATGCTGCTGACCCCAGTGCTCCCTCTCCAATCCCATTACAGACACAATCACATCCCTGCAGACTAACAGAGACCTTTTGTCCACATGCAAACAGCTCATCAGGTACACTCACAGTCACTGAAACACCAAAGTCAAAGTCAACACTTACCTTCGGTGATAATCACCAAGCGAAAAAAATAAATAAATATAAATCTCTATGTATCTCTCAGCAAAAACACAATAAGTTGACTTTCTCTCAACTTGCAGGACAACTCTTGATTCTGTTGCATGCAGCGCCAACGCTCCAGCCTATATATCCCACCACTTGGATTTGTGCATTGACTGTGTAGGTGTTTAATTATCTGCCAGCGACCAATCACGTCGCTCTGATGATACGGCCGGCCAATGGGACGCCTCCTTTCAGTCCTGGCTCACTCATGGGGGACATGGCTTTTGCGCTGACGTCATTCCTCAGTCACTAAGTGCTCCATTCACAAAATCCACCAGTCATTTGGACCATTTGCCATCCCCCCCAATTTGCATTGATGTCATTAATTAAATAGGAGGCAGAGCAAACCGGTGGCCGAGGAGAAGCATCACCAGCAATAAATATTTTAAGAACCTTCCAAAAAATGTTACATTGCATGCTATATCTCAAATGCCAAATCGATAAGACCCCCCCGCCCCGCCACCCCCCCAACAACAACCCTGCCACCCTCCCAGCTAAGCACTTGCAGGCGGGGCCATCTGCTGGGGAGGGATGTATACTACAGTGACGCTCTTCATTCATAACGCTGTTTGGTGAACTTCAGCACTACACCCACCGTCAGTAAAGACCGTCCATCACACAAGCAGCTTGTGTAATCAGCTTGTTTTCTGCAGATGTGATTTGAAGTCATTTACATATCATATCCTGAGTCATGTGGGTCAACACTGCTCATACACTACTTCAGATGAGCTCAGGTTTGTGCAACTTTGTGTGTGTGTGTGTGTGTGTGTGTTGTTTGTGTCTCTGTGATTTACCTGAAACATAACTCTCCTTTCGCAGAAGCTCTGCCTGCTTTAGAAGCTGAGCCAACTATGACAACATCTCTGCCCACTACAGTGAAACATCAAACCACATTGAGTTCATAAAGTGATACCACAGTGGAGTCCAGTAATGATAACTGCCCCACGCCCTCCCTCCCTCCCTCCCTCCCTCCCTCCCACACACTGAGTAAACGAGTCGTCCTCGGCAAAGACCAATCGATGACAGCCTCCGACAAGAGCCGTTTCTCAAAAGCAATTACACAACTGTTTGTCGTGCACCGTCGTCTCAATCCCCTGCCTTTTCATTAGTGTGCAGGGCAGCGTGTGTGTGTGTGTGCACAGTGGACATAATGAATGGCCGTACAGTAGGTGTGTGTGTGTGTGTGTATAAATATGTGTGTATGCTCTGGATTATATGTCAGAGTAAAAGAAGGGGAGGGTTTGCCTCTCCTTGTCTGCGTCATAGAGGAACCCCATTAGACTGGATGAGCCTTTTAGTGCTATTGAGCCACCAGGCTCACCCATGTCAGACGCTAAATCACCACTGAACAGACAGCTGCTCGGTCTCAAGATATGTCTAAGAACCTACTTCACTTTTCAGCCTCCACATCAAGTGTCCTGTGTCCGGCTTTATGGCACACTGAAACATAAATGAAGAGCTTGAACTTGTTAAAAAGATTACAACTTTTATTTTCAACTTTTCAAAAGAGCTTCAGTTTTTTAACGTTTCCTGCAAAGGTCTGAGCCGTGTTTTTTGACTTGGGACTATCTTTAGCAATGTTTCATGTTGAAGCAGCTTTGTCAGGCAGACGTGTCCACATGTCCACTCATTCTTAATCCTGACTGCAGGAGACCAATCTCAGACTTTAACATGCTGTGGTCATGAAATGCAACGTTCCTCTCATTTATGGTCAAAAAGAAAGAAAAACAACATCAAGCCATTTTCACCTAAACTCCGAAAAATATCTAAGAGACAATTTTAAGCAGACTGCCCCTGATCCCTGTTTGAGGGGGGGTAAAAGAAAGTGTTTGCGTGTTTCAGTCGTTCACCAGTCGCAGGATACAACATCCTGTCGCCCCTCTCACTCGCTCATGGTGGATTTTTTTCTCTTTCGTTCTCTCATCAGCTCACCCTGATGTTGTGCAAAAACATGTATCATCACTCCTTATTGCTTATTGCATTCACACATGCAGCTAATCCTGAAAAGTTTGTGAAGTTTTCGGGGTTTTGTGCAAGTGTGAAAGCAACTTATCAGTACAAAACATCATCCTCTGAATACTAAAGTTAACGACACAAAAATAAAAGCACGGACGGCGGGTAGAGTCAGAAACCGGGGAGAGAGAGAGAGAGAGAGAGAGAGAGAGAGAGAGAGAGAGAGTGTGTGAAATACCATGCGGAGAAGGAGCCAGGCGTTGGATCTGAACATCAGCCACTACACTGCCCTGCCACCCCAGGAGGATTTTATTTTTTTAAAGTGACTCCGCCAGCAGCTATCACATGCACAGGAGCGATAAAAGACAGGGAAACATTTGCCAAGTGAAGATCTTGTAAAGAAAAAATGCAACATCTGTTAAAGTCAACATGATCGTCTGCAGAGAGTGTTCGGACATTTAAAACCTGTAATTTTACATTGTGTCTCAAAGCTTTAAAATACTCAACTTTTGATGCTTTTTTGTTTTTTTTTACAGGTTTCTTGAACCTTGCTTGTGTTTTATGTCGTGGGAAAGTTAAAGCACATCTCTGTGGTATCTGCATGTCTTTATATGTCTTTCTACCATAGTGTGTATATGTGTTTACTTGTTCTCTTTTAGGTCGTTTGCATTGCTCTCCACCCCTGGGAGCTGCTCCCACTGTCCTGAACCCTCCAAAGTTTTTCCTCAGATTTAAAAAAAAACAAAAAAACTTTTGAGCATCAAGTCGATACACTAACCTTTGAAGCCTCAGCTGAGATCAACACACTCACTGTAGTGTAAGTTATTAGTGAAGACACAGGGACTGCTGCTGTGTCTGCTTCCTCTACAGCTGTATTGGATGTAAGAGCTGTGATGCTATATGTCATCTTAATGGCTCAGCTCTGTTGGGATCCATCAGGAAAGTGTACACCTGCAGAAATGATGCTAACACACATGTTGTTACTGAGCATGTGCTGTCCAACATGTCAATATGATGACCGAGGTGATGCATGGGTATGATGCAAACACGTGCAGTGGTTCAGTGCACAAGTTCAGATCCCTGGTGATGCCCCTGAATGCAACCATAGGGATTAGTTTTTAATGTAGCTTAAAAGCAACAGTAGGTTACTGTTCAGACTTCAAACAGTCGTTTCAAAGATCCATTTAATGGCACGCTACCTCTGGTGTTCCTCACAGCACGGCCCGTGTAGGAGACATACAGGTTGGGGATGAGTTTTGAGTGTGTGTGTGTGTGTGTGTTGCAGAGGCGGTGACTCACGTGGGAGTAGGCGTGTGCAAGTGTGTGTGTAAACGTGCGCACTCACCTGTCACACAGATGAGAGAGTTAGGGTTGGATTAGAAGCCATAATTTAAGTTGACCGCCACGCCACGCCACGCTACCTAGCACTATTCATTCATTCATTCATCACCTCTTTACGTTTATCCATCCTGATACGCTCTGATAGCTCATAATAAATGTTCATAATAAATGCACCAAACGCATCTGGATCTCAGCGTTATCTGTCATAATAACCTCCGGGGGCGTCACAAATTTGGAAACCTCAGGACCCAACCTCAAGACTCTCAGCGGCCAAAAAGGGTTTGATTTTGGAAGCCGCAACAGCCCGATTACCTTTTTACTGCAGTGTGTAACTTTGGCGGCATGGATACGGGTTAGAGAGAGAGAGAGAGAGAGAGAGAGAGAGAGAGAGAGAGAGAGAAGTGTGTACGGCTTTACGGCACTAACTCACACACCAGACTTTAGTTATAAAAAGAAACCAGTTAGCCTTCGCAGGAGTATTTGACACGATGGCTGAAGCTCAGAGACAGACGATAAAGACTGAGCAACAAGCAGAGCGTTCATCCCTTCAGATTTGATCAGAATCAGAATAAAGTTTTATTGTCGAGTACATTTAGACGTGAAAGGTGAAAGGTTTGTAAGCAGATGTCAAAGGGGAACAGCACGACGTGTGACTTATAACGGTGCAGTTACTAAAGTGCAACAAACCCAATTCCTATATTGTTGCTTTCATGTGACCAAAATCCAATATCAGACAGGACACGTAGCAAGCCAACCAACAACACATTATAGACACTGAGACAGGACGTGTGTGGGGTCAAACAGAGTATGGTCTGTGCTGTATCAGTGGAGCATAAGTAACTTTATACTTTACACATTATATTAACATAATAAACACAAAGTCGCAGTCGTGTTGTTTGTTCAAAGGGGAAAGCATCGTGTTGCCCTGTCTACCTACACAACACAATTAGAGTGAAGTTTGATATTGGATATTGGATCTTCAGTGGACACTTTCAAACTCGGCACGACAAACTGACTAATGAGCGTGTCCGTCGATTCTTAGAGAAGGAAAAACAATTTACAAGCTCTGGTTTCAGGAGAAGGAACACCCACAGAGAAATGGAAACAATTCACGGCAGTTCTTTAAGACTTGATGACTTTCTGAGGAAAAGCAGGAAGTCAGGAAGAAGCTGATGGACGAGCGTCACTGGCTAATAATGTTAAAGATGCTTCTCGCTGTACGACTGTCATGTCCGACAACTTAATGAGTCGAGTCATTTAAAACCTGCGACATCGATCCAGTGACATGTCGATATAACGTACAAGCTTGTATACAATGTTGTACGTTTTGCATCGATGTGTGTCTGTATCGTTTTATAACTCCGCTGTGACACCAGAAATCTTTTCATTGACTACTTTTATTCTCAGACACAAACCTCCACGAAACATCCCAGCCAGCTCCAGATCCTCTCCCACGAGGGGGAATCGTGCAGAAGGAGAAAACCCAAAAAAAACAATATATAGAAATAACTGAAGAAGAAGGACACAAAGGAAGGAGACGGAGGAGCTGCAAACTACAACACAAGTAACTCATGCAGTCCTGCAGTCCTGTTAGAGAAGAAAAAAACAGACCAGATTATTACAGATTATTACGAATGTGTTGCTGAGAAAGCTTTCATGAAGTCTGCACACTATTGCTCTACAGTTAGAAATAACTTTTTGAGAAACAGTAAAAAATGCAATATTTAATGCGTTTCTCTGACCTAAGTCCAAACAATAAAGTAGACAAGAAAAAAACACCAATCACGTATTTGTGTCTCTCTCCAGTCAAACCAGTTAAAGGCAATAAATATTTGTGAAACACAATCGACGTAACGCAGCAGTTATCATTTTGGGGCGGCAGTATGTCAGTCTGCAGGGACTTGAGTTGGGAGTTGGAGGATCACCGGCTGAAGTACAGATGTGGACCGAAGTAGAGAAGTTGGTCTGGGAGCTGGAGCGGTGCCAGGGCACTTTCCAAGCAGTGCCGAGGTGTGCTTGAGCAAGGCATCGAACTTCCGACCTCTCTGGTGCGCTCGCTGACGTCTCTCCATGAATGCATGTCCACAGGTCATGTTTGGGCCTGTGTGTGAGAAGCATGTCTCTAAATAACAGAGTGTAAACCAGAATTTTTCTTCAGGGAGTGATAAAGTTTTTCAAAAAAAAAAAAAAAAAAAGTATTTCAAAATAAAATAAAAAAATGCACAGTTGATCTTTTGGTATGGGTTCCTCAAGATTTTATTTCTTCTTTATTCAAAAATGTTTTTAAAATTCAAATCTTTTCCTTGTGAATTGGTTTGGCGTTTGTTTTTTTTTCTAAAATAAAATGTTGGGCAGTTTTCACCAATTTAGTTTTTAAATCCTCCGTCTTCTTCCGCTGCCAAAAAAGTGAAAAGTGAGCCAAAAATGTTTCTGTGACAGACGCTGGCATATAAAATAACATATGACGCCTGAAATCTTTCAATCAACCAATGACTTTAAAATCATGAACCATCCTGAACATACACAACCTTCATAAATATATAATATTCGATTGATCACGAGTACATTTCAGCTGATGTTCAATCACATCATCTTCAAATTAGAAGCATATTTAAAAACGCACACGAACAAGAGAATGGAAGATCCCGTCTCACATGCTGCGAATATAACCGCTGTCATAACATTACACTTTAGATCAGCGTAGAGTGTTGATGGGGTCAAGGCTGGGTGATATGATCTATGTAGGTAAGCATTGCTCCCTGCTGGGCACCTCCCAGTCAGTTAAGCCCGAGCCCATCCAGATAAATCACTTCCTGTAGAGAAAGGAAAGCGAAACAGCACTTAAGTCATTATCTAACTGCAGCCTGCCGTAATGGCTCTAAATCTCCAAATCTAATCAGTGGCTTGCCACCACAAAAGAGGCTCGCCACCTGATTAAATGCAAGTTCAAGTGGTGGAGCTGGTGTCACTTTGTGGTTTCTACATCAGGAAGAAGGGAAGAGTTTGTTTGAACACCTGGGATGCATTGTTCACGGGGGATTTTCAGGAAGACATTAAGAGTGAAAGATGTCGCTCGGAGCAGGTGTAACACTCCTGAACATGTTGTTCCGCCTCTTAAACCAGTGGGACAAATGGCTGAGCAGAAGGTCATGCTAACATTTGGGGCCAGTCATTACTTAAGAGAGCATGTTAAATGTCAAGGAGCACACTGTCGAAGTCTAATTTCCCCAGCGTTTGCTGCTGTTCATTCCCAGACATTAGGGAGATTACATTCAACCATTGAGACCTCCGAGCATCCATCAGGATCCTCCGACATCGCCGCGTGGGAGGGATGCTGGCCTCCTGTCTCTGACATCACCATCTGAATGGCCAGGCTCGCTCGCGTCTACTTCACATCCATTCAAGAAAAAGCAGCAAATGAGAAAAAGAGACCTCTCAGCAATCTGTAGCGAGACACTTACAAATGCTTTGGACTGGAGGAGCAACACTGAGAGGGGTTTGTGTTTCCGAAAAGTGCCTGCTGGCAGTCCTATTTATCATGATTACACGGGAACGAATGAAGTGACCTGACTACGAGAAATATGGCGGAATTGGATCCCGGTCGTGCAGCGATGACGCTTGCCAACTCGACTAAACAAAATATTATGAGAATCATCCAGTGATTTATTTCGGCCACTCACATTTTCACATAAAACGTAAAAAACCTCCTGCAGACCCAGACGCTGATGCAAACACAAATCTGGATTCTTTATTTAAAACATCTCAGACTGAAGCCAACACAGCGCCGATCGACCACGATGTGGAAACACTGATATGGTTATCAGTGTTTAAACTTTTTTTGTTCTTTTTTTTTTTTTTTAATAGCCGAGCAAATCTAAGCACCAGAAGTCTTTCAAACTTTGCAACTTTTGTGTGTGCATGCGGGGCTGTAGGGGGACTGGGGGAGCAATTAAGGGTCAAAACAGAATATTTTAGCAATAACAAAGAAAAACGTTAAAAATGTACAAAGAAAAACGATTGTGTGCACACATTTTCACTTGTACATTTTAATCATTAGCCTGTTGAAAGCAGAATAGTATTTTTACTTAAACCCTCCTTGGATGAAGTAAATGTCTCATCGTAGATTTGGATTTTGGGTTGGCACCCGGGGTGGCCAATCAGATTTCAGGGGGGGGGTGGTGGGGGTGGGGTGGGGGGCTTGCCACCCACCCATCTGGACACACCCCTGCATCAATACCAACAGCACCCACTCTCCTTCGTGTCTGATCGCTATCAAAAGAAATGTGATCCATAATCAATTGATCGTTGTCTAATACAAACTAACGAGAACACAGCACATCACAGTTTCCAATATGTATCTTTTTAAAACCACACAATACGAGGGGGGGTCATTAAAGGGGGATTCTTAAGAACATGCTGTTATTGATTTGATTGATTTTTCTTACAGAAAATATCACACTGTATAAATCCATAACTGACCAATCAGAATCAAGTACTCTACAGAGCCTGGTGCAAAAACAATGGACACGTTTCACTAATAGAAGCATCTTTCAGAGTGAATCAAACTGGATCATCGACATTTTTATTAGACCAGGACTTGCGGTTTAGTGAATGACCGCCATGTTTTTTTGGTTGAATTACTCGGATGCTGAGAAACCCTGGAGTGACTCAGGCTGGTGCCGTGTCAAAAGCTGGGCAGGGGCAGGCAGTTCCTCTGAAGTATCTTAAGGAAACTTGGCTCTCGTCGTTGGAGTCATTTCAGATTCAATCACACTTGATCAACTTGGACTATGGCCCGTAGTATTTATAGAAACTTAAACGTTATGCGGTTATAAAGCCTGGCTGAGACCCAAGAATCTGCCATCATTTCTGCCTCTGCAGCAAAGCTGAGAGTCGGACGTTTCTGGCTCTTTGTACAGTTTGAAGATGCTCGAGTTACAATGAAACCAAGAAAGAAAAGTATTTAGGAGGCAAACATGTTCGACATGGACTGATTGTCTGACCAAAAGCTGAATCGACTGTATTTGTAGGTACGACAGGGTTTTTCTGAAATCGTGACTCTTTTTACTTAAATCTTTTTTCGAGTGTTTTTTTTTTCCCCACAATCTTTTTCCGATGACGGTTTTCCTTTCATGCATCATATTACCTCTGCCTTTTTTCTCCGCCACTTTGTCATTGTTCTTGTACCCTCTGCCGCCTTCGACAAGTTTACTGTGTGTCTCACCAAAAGAGCCCTCATCATCCCCTCGAAGAGCCTGTTCCCCTTATCCGAGGAAAATATCTCAAATTGTCAACCATCAAATCCCTGACCCATGAACCTCTTCTTTCCCTTGTTATGTCGCCCTCGTTGACGTAATTGAGTCCACCAGTTAACGGTTAGGCTGACATGGCAATGAAATTAATACGGTGTGTTCAGTCATGGCATTTTTTCTAACCCTTCACGACCAGAAATGTTTCCAATCAGTCAAACGCAGTTAAAAGCGCCCTTCACTCACAGGAGCCATTATGGTGACATGATGGATCCTGAAGCACAAGAGGCCATTAAGGGGGTTTAATGAAGAGATTAGCCAGAGCAGCCAGGTGTCTCCAGAACAACACTCCATCACACGCCCACCTCAACGCTAAAGTGTCTTTCGGCAAATCACAGCTTCTCTCTTTTCTCACTTTTTTTTTTATTCTTTTTTTTTTTAACGAAGGCCTGTCATGTTTCTCGCTGTCTACCCCATACGTGATTTACAGAAATGTGACACTTAAGGAAAGGATGCCTTCAAGACATCCAAACATGCCTTCATTTGATTGCTGAAAAAAAAAATTCAAGAGTCAAATAGCATAAATATCAAATTGAGCTGACCTTTTGCGGTGAGCCAGAACTCCTCGGTGTAAAGACTGTTTGCTTGACTCATCTTCTCCTGCAGTATCGATTGGCAGGCTTTCCTGTCCTCGTTTTCTTTCGTACTTGCTGCACGATAATCAACAATTCATTTCATAATTTCAGGAACCCCCCCTCCCATGACCCTTATGACATGAACATCTAAGTCTAACAATAAACCCTGAACCTACGAGTTAAGGATGGTTGAAAAAGAGAATTTTAAAAGCAGAAGAATTTTAAGAATGATGCTGGTTTAGGTTTAATTTTTGCTTTAGTTAAAAAAAAAGAGGGGACTGTGCTTAAAACTGCTTGTACAATTGAAAGGTGATAAATGATTACCTCTGTACGTTTTGTTTGTGAAACCTCTGTAGGCGGCTCCCTAGTGGCCTGTGGAAAAAAAACTCAATTCAATCAATACAATGCCTGCGGTATCATTAAACGAGAAGAGAATCAATGATGAAAATCTGGAGGGATACTGGGCCATTATTCAATGTAGAACAACATTTTTAATAAGCCATTAGACGGCAGCTAATGTTTACATCCTTTCTCACGTTGTCATTCATTCAGTCATAATTCCTTGCTAGCAGCTATGTTTGCTCGTAACTGATTAAAAGATAACGTTAGATGCTTATTGAGGTGAGATGATCGAAACATGGTGGCCAACACCCCTACAAATCTTCTTTTTTTGCAGATTTGTTTTTGGGCTTTTTGTGCCTTTAATGTAGACGTCCTCTGAAAACTGAAATTAACAACACCAAAATAAGAGCTAAGGACAGTGAGTAGAGTCAGAAATCATGAAAAGAGTGCGGGGAATGATGTGAGGGGAAGGAGCCACAGCTGCAGTCTGCGCACACATAACCACTACGCTACCGCCGCCCCACAACTCACAACTGTTCGACCTAAACAAGTTGAAATGATTGCAATTTGTAGGATTTGGTATGTTGATAAAATGACCATCTTGCACACAGGAGTTTGACATTGAACTGTAAAGTAAAAAAATCGACTTTTTGACCCACTGAAAACAGCACCGCGAGCCACTTTAGCTTCCTGACCCACCAGTTGAGGATCACCGTTTTAGAGAGCTTAAAATACTGAGGTTGATTTATTTGAAGCAAAGTCAGGGGAGTAACTTCCTGGAGCCTCATCGACAAACCCCCCCCCCCCCCCAAAAAAAAAAAAAAAAAAACTTTATTCTGAAGGTAATAACCACACAGACATTTGAGGTCATTGGGTCACGTTCTAACTGAACTGCGTCCAATCAGGATTCTTTTTGTTTTTTAAATGTTTGTAAATCATCTATTTTTCTTAACCAACTGCAAGGAAACCGTTTTGTGTGTGACGTCAGCATGAAGCTCAGTGAACTGAACTTCACCAGAGAGGAAGTCATCACACACAGCACACTGAGCTTATGGTGTCAAACACAACGTGAAAAGCGTGACTCATAATGATCTTCCAGCTCTGACTGATCATCGTGTGTCAGCACCAAATAAAACGTGACGGTACGACTAACTTACATCACTTTTGACCTTTTGGGATGATTTGCTGCCGCTCTTCTTTTTCTGGTGTTCAACATGGATTTGTGGGTATCAAACAGAGCTGTGCGGTGTAACGTGACAGGTTACGATGATCCAAACTCCAAAAGCACTCACATTACAGTTTGAATCCAAACTGCAGAGCTATATGAGCTAAATCAATCAGTTCTATAACGTTCGCTGGAGAGACGCCTTAATGATTGGATGTGTCTGCTCTGGAGGCTTGGCTTCCTCAGATCTTCCTGCATTGAAAGTGACAAATGAATCACTGCTTCAAAGCATTTGTTTTCAAATGAGGTCTGGTTAAATTATCATCACAAGTCCAGCTTCTTTTCTTCATCTTCCTGCTGTCCAGATTGATTTAGACAAACCATGACATGACTTGATCCAAATGGTGAGTGAAGCAGCTCCTCTCAGGGAGGGATGATATTATCGTTGTTTGTGTTTAGCTTTTCTTTATGCTGCTTTACAGCGATCGACATTTCAAACGATTTCAAAGTCACAGACGAGTGAAAATCATTTGATTTGTTGGAATCGGAGCCACACTCCTGTGATCTCGTCGTTTGGTGTCAGGTGCTCATAGAACTTCATCCAAGATGTTTACATGAGAGCTGTCTTTTTGTCTTCTTGGCATTACGATAAAACCAACACGTTTATTAAGAAACACAGATCGGTTTAGTCTTGTCTTTTTGCATGACGTGATTTTTGTTAATAACCATCAGGAACGGTCTCACCTGCACCAAACAGGAAGCTGCAAACGACAACAGCAGGCTTTGGAAACCTGTCGGTCACCGCCGTCTGCGCCGCCATGCTGAAAATGCTGTTTCAACCCAACAACTGGCAACGAGGAAGCCTCATTACAAACACCTACACCAAGGTCCACGCGCCTCTTGTGCCTAATTATGAAAAACTCTCATCATTCATTAAATCAAAACGGATGAGTTTTAAAAAATGAACCTCTTGTACAGTGTCTGCCCTTAAAGCTACGAGCTCATCAGGCAAATTATGTTTTCTGAACATGTCTGTAAACATCTTCATGTCTGCTCTAAAAAATGGCTTTTTTTTAGGGTTGTGAATTTGACTTCTGCAGCCGGCCTCAGGTAGACACCGGATTAAATTCTTCATTTTAGCACTTCCACTTTTTTTTTTTTTCAACACCAGAGGTTGCTACTCGAATAAAAATCCCAAGGTTCATTTTTGGTGATAGATTCAACATGTGTCGAGATATCTAACCATAATTAGAGACGTTGGACTGACTGAAAGGGGGACCAATGAAGCCATTAGCTGGTCACAGTTGGAGCTGACCGTAGCTTTAAATCAAGTCTGCAAGGACAATGGTTGAACATCATTTTATCCAAGTTTCTTTAATGTCATGATGAACAGTAAAGATGTATACCACGCCTGATCGGAGCAGTCTGCTGTAATAACAAAGAAAAGTTTGAAGATATAAAACCTCTGAGCACCCAGAGAAAGGGAAAGGGAAAGGTAGCTGTAGCTAATGATGCAGAAATGATTGTTCATATCTAACCTTTGGTTTGTGTTTTATATGTGCATTAGGAGCACGTTTCCTTTGTTGAACTGCATTGCGTCTTACTGTGCTTTACAGATCGTTCATCAATTATTTTTGTAGAAAAATGTTGAATGAGTGATTTGTGATTCAAACTTTTAACGTGTAACTTTCTTTGTCACCGCTGACGAGGCTGTGAAGTCTTAATCAGAAAGCTGAAGTCAGACGTAATCAGAACATAACAGTGATCGATTCTGCTTCTTTAGCTCTGGTGTGGCTGCATTTCCTGGCATTAAAACAATGAAAATGATGGATTGGAAAAATCGTCACTGCTGTTAATATAATGACTGAAATCTACTTCCTATACAGGACTGCATTTCCTTCTTATAGTGGAGAGTATTAATCACCTTTCACAGCAACCTGATTACTGTTGGCCGGCATTTGAATGAGTCAAAAGAAAGTTTAAGGCTTCCTCTTCCTTTCTGTTGTATGAACATTAGATAAGATATATATTCAATGGACTGTATTCATAATGGAAGCCACCATGACTTCCCCTTTTGGTTTTCTCCAGTGCCTATCTGAAGCGTTCAGCTTTTTGGTCGTCCCCATATTGGTTTTTCTTGAGCTATTTGGAGAACGAGGTGGAGGTAAGTGAGACTGAGGCTGGACACTTGATAACCGTGACATTTCCTCCAACGTGAAGTTGTATTTGTATTGCTGGTTGACTTAAATTGCTTATTTATTACATTGGACAAATGGCAGCAGATGAACAACAACCAGCCTCGTCATCATCATCTACAGTATGTTATCTGTGAGGTAAAAAGCCAACATCTATATCCCGACTTCTTTGCACTGTACGCTACAAATAAACCAATACTAATCTCAATTTCAAAAATATATCAATCAAATATCAATAAAGTCTTCCACATATAGTCGTAAAAACAGAAAAATGAGCTGAAGATCTTTTAAATGTTGCTTTAATGTTTGGATTTCTATGTTGGGGCCTACTTACTCAGTATTGGAGTCAGCCTCTAGTGGCCATTAAAGGATCTGCAGTTTTCAGCTCGTCTGTATTGGCTTCTTTTTTCAGGCTGGAAAGTTACTTCTTGATATTTGTTGCTACTTTAAAAACCAGTCAGTTGGGTCTAATATGTTTTAGTTTAGTTTATAAGTTCATATATTGAGCGACGTGACTTTCTGTCAATCTGCTGGTTATATTATACCCCAAACTGCTCTGTTATCTTTATAAGAAAAAAAGCCTCTAAAATGCGGCGTATACTCTTTCGTCAACAACAGGACAGTGACGGCAGCGAGAAGAAAGATTCTCTGCACCTCTCCTCTCACACGCACGCCGCCCTGGCCTCTTGCCGTATAGGAATTGTTAACGTCAGTGATGACATATGGTATTTGGACTCATAAAAACCCAAAGAGGGGAGGGGTTGAGATGGCTTTCCCTCCGCTTCGTTTGCCGTGCGGCTGCAGACCCCTGACCCGTCTTGTTATAGGACTCCTGCCAGCTTAATGCAACCTTGGCTGAGCCGCCACCTTTCCCGCCCATTAGTTCAGTCATTTTCCAGGCTTAAACATATAAGTGGCCTATTTTAAGCAACAAGGGGACGGGGAGTTGTGGAGCATTTACACACACAGGTTGCAACATAAATTCTATTTTGAATAAATACATGCCCATGTGTACACTGCTGATATGGATTTCATTAAGAAGTGGTTTTCGGTGGACCAGAGAAAAGAAAAATGAATCTGTGCTGTTGTTGTCTTAACATGAAAAAATACATTTTAAACATAAAGAATTACATCGTAATTGGATTAAAGCATTTGTTCTTTCCCCATGTGGCTAAACAAACTTAAAAGCATGAATGGGAGAAATGTGGGCACTCAAACTCCCATCTACTCCCTGAAACACCTCCCTCTCCTCTGCCACCACGTGCGAGCGCAGACCCCCCTGTGTGGCTTGGACCCATCGCACAGTGACTCAGGCTGCTCTCCATTTGAAAAATTAAACTCGGGCCTGTTTGGCAGCGTTAAATGAGGCCCCCAAGAAAAAAAGAAAAAAAAAACCTGCTGAGCTCAGCACAGCTCCTACAATCTCAATCACAAAGGAGGAGGTTGGCGCGCTGATGTAATGGCCGCCGCCGTGCTGCCGCTGCCTTGGCAGAGGAGGAGAGCTCGTCAGCACAGCCTTGCTAATTCATCTCCCCCCCCCCCCCTCCTCCTCCTGGATCAAGGGTACATCAGATATCATTAACAGAGACAAAAAAGGCAAAGTTTAAAAGCAGACACGAAGCTGGACGTAAGAGAGGGGGAGGCCAACCGAGAGCGTTTCTTTCACTGCAAAGAAACGGCATGAAAAGTGACAAAATCCCTCAATGATTAAAAAATGCTTCTGTATTCTAGTTTGAAAACCAGAGAGGAAACAACCAGCGTGCATGTATGTTATATTAAGAATGAAAGGGCTAAAAGTCACATGGGAGGCCTCCTTTTTATTACAGGCTCACTGGTAAAACTGCCACTCACCTGTCAGCATGTATTCACCTGTAGAGCTCTTTTACAACCCTGTGAATAACCCCCGCATTACATCAATAAAACAACCCACAATGAAGGAGGTCATTTCAGATATTAACTGAAACATCATCAGTTTCCCTAAAAATTCAGCTGAGATGAAAAAATTCCATTTTCAATTTGACATATTTCATTAATCTCCCAAGAGAAATTCTGGTTTACACACACACACCTGCAGAGACACACACCTGCAGAGACAGGACCTGCAGAGACAGGACCTGCAGACATGGCAGGAGCTGTGGACAGGCGTTCATGGAGATCAGACCAACTTCCACACTTTGGTCCCCGGGACTTGAACCAGAAACCCTCTGGTTCCCCAAGTTCCCCAAGTCCGAGACTGAGTTACTGCCACTCAAAAAAGAGCTTCATTAAAATTGATGAGAAAATACCTAAAGGTAAAGACGAGTTTTTTTAATGGAAAAATCCTGTCTTTTAAAAGACTTGACTATCATCTCATCGGTGAGTAAGTAAACAAAGTGAATAAACATGGTTCTGTACAAAAGGTCTTATTATAGAGTACAGTCCAATCTCATATAGGGAGAAATAAAATGTTGTAATGTCTGGACAATTATAATGACCATAATTTACGAACAATAATTTACATAACACCCAATGGAAAATTACTCCAATCTCTTTGTCTTTATTATAACTGAATCAAATGTTTCTTGGCTTTTGACACTTCTGTTGCAGGATTGTGCATATATGTAACTATATAATATATCTAACTGAATGGTTCATTTAAGTAACTTGGTGTTCTTTGAACTCAAAGACAATGTGTTTTTCTCCCGTGTCTTTGGCTCAGAACATTTTTCTGTTTTTTTGCACAGCTGACCTCAGTGCATTGAATGTTCATAGAGGAGAGGCAGATTGTTCGTCCAGTTAAAGGTCATGTGTTGCCTCTCCAGTTCAAGCTTTGACAAAAGCTCAGTGGATGAGAAGTATTGACTGAAGTGCTCTGTGACTCAGAAATAACATATGTGAATTATTAAAATGGCAGCAGACTGCACATGAGCCCTTCTGCCTTCAATGTGCTTATAGCTCATTTCTTTATCTTTCATTTGTTCTGTAAATTAATAATTTTACATTTACATTTACTACCCAGTAGTAAAAGCTTTACATTTAAAGAGGAGGAGCACATCAGTTGCACATTTTTACTTGATCAGCATTTTTATTTGTAAATCTTCATTATCTTAAGGTGAATTCTACACAATCAATACTTTTATACATGAAAACACAATTACATGCAAGTAGTGTTAACTTGTTCATCTCTATTCTGGGACTTTTTACGTGCGTTTCTTTTTGTCCCCAAATGACGCATCCTGGGTCTTCTTCTAAGTTATTGCTGCCGCCTAGTGGTGATGAGGAAACACTGCACCTGTGTGGTAAGTACAGAATCAGGATCCGCTTTATTGGTCAGGAGTGTTTAATACACAGAGAATTTAACTTCGGTAGACTGTGCTCTCTCTGTACAATGGAAACATTAAATATTAACAATTAACTAAAAATATAAACAGGTAATTAAAGACTAATGTAGAAGACTAACACTGGACCAAGAGTTAAGGAGAAATACTTCAACTGAAAAAATATTACTTTTAAAAAAGGAATTGTTTTCACGACCAAAGATGTAAACAATTCACAATTCGCAACTGTTTAAGAAAAGATTATTCTAAAACATTACAAACTGTAAAATATTAAAATCCGAGCAGTTTACAAAAATTGTACGGAAAAAAACAACAACAAAAAAACAGGAATAATGAAAAATAGAAAAATGTTGTCACTTGTCTTTTCTAACTAACATTTCATATTTTTTTTATAGGGATTTCCCTTCATATAATAACATTATATCAATGAAGGCCTTTATAGGCAGGCATGACTACTTTTTTTTTAAAACAATCGATTATTTATAATCTGGGCTCTACTGGCGTTCCCTGACGAGACCCATCCAGGGAAAATAAATCGAGTGACGATCACAGCACAGGCGGAGAAGGCGAGACAGAGAAGCAGAGATGGTAAGTTTGAATTAAATCTGAAATAAGGTGATCAGTTGAGATTTATAGATATATTTGCACAGTGGGAAAGAATAGTACGACGTGTTTATGTCTGAATAAATCCACAGAGCGGTGCTGATTCACTCACACGAAGCTAACGTTAGCTAGCTAGTGAGTAAGCAAAACAGCTTGAGTCGATGCTAACGCTAGCAGCACGGAAGCCGGCTTAGTGACACTACATGAAAAGAAATGTTTAATTGAACATATTTATCAGAAGAAACACATTTAAGTTGTTATAATTACCCTGTTTTCTAATTGTTATCGTTAAACTAAATCTGCTGGTTAGCATGCTAACTTGTAGCCGCTATTAGGCGTTAGCATCAAACTGTATTGTCACGTCTTTTACTTTCGTTTTACCCTCCATCTCGCTGTCGTCCTTTTTTCCCCTAAACACGAACCACTCTGTTTGATAAATACACGTGCAGTCACTGTTCACTGTGCTGTGATGATTGAGCCTCTTTATCCAGCTGATCTGAAGTTAGCAGGTCTCCAAATGCAACGTAACACCGGTGTCACGGTGAATTTGGTGCCTCGTACTCGGGCTGTCAGACTTTTCTCTGGTTATTGGCTGGGAAACAATGCGGGGCTTGTTTATTATTTAGTAGTGGCAGTAATTTAAAACCTGGTTCAGGACTAGTCCAGGCTGCAGAGTTAAGAGAAATGATCTGTACCTGAAAGTTGCTGCCGACGATGCAAGACAACTATGTGAGAAGCTCGGGTGTTTGTGTTTCTACTTTTAAGATAACATTTTTAAAGGAGTTCACACTGAAGTAATGGCTTTTGTTTTTGTTTTGTTTTTAGTTCCGTAACCAGTACGACAACGACGTGACAGTATGGAGCCCACAGGTGAACCATTAGTCTATCTATCTATAATGTTGTAAAGTCCATTGTTAATATGTAAAGTTATAACCTGTTTGGTTTCTTCAGGGTCGAATTCATCAGATCGAGTACGCCATGGAGGCGGTGAAGCAAGGCTCTGCGACTGTAGGACTCAAATCCAAAACTCACGCAGTTCTGGTTGCACTAAAGGTAGAGTCACACAGTTACAAGCTCCGCTCCTCAAATCCTTCTGATCTCATCGTTCACATGTTCTCTTCACAGCAAATGTGAATAATTCAGTGTCTTCTCTGATGTGTCGACTTTTCTGTTAATCCTGAATACACTGTTGCGTGTTCAAACATTTTAAACATCTGCTTAGACTTCTGTGCCAACATCATGATACGACTCGTTTTTGTTCTTCTAAAGCCTGGGAGAAATGTGTGACACCTGAAATGTTTCTAAAATGAGTGAACTCAGTGATCAGATTATTTGAGTGTCAGAACATGCATGACCGTTCTGGTGTTTTCTCTGCAGAGGGCTCAGTCTGAACTGGCTGCCCACCAGAAGAAGATCCTTCACGTGGACAACCATGTCGGCATTTCCATCGCTGGACTGACGGCTGATGCCAGACTGCTGTGGTGAGTCGGAGCTGCTGGGAGTAAAGTTTCTTCTTCTGTGTTGAATCGATGTTGATTTTTCACGGTGAATTCTCTCTCTCGCAGTAACTTCATGCGTCAGGAGTGCTTGGACTCGCGATTCGTGTTCGACAGGCCCCTCCCTGCGTCACGCCTCGTCTCTCTTATTGGCAGCAGTATCCTCTAAACTACTGTTGATACATGTTTGTGTGCGATGTCGATATCTTGCCTGTTTTCTCCTCAAGAAAAACAAAGTGGCCCTATGAAGTAAAACTGATCCTTAACTGAACCTTCAGAAACCCAAATCCCGACACAGCGGTATGGAAGGAGACCATACGGCGTCGGCCTGCTCATTGCTGGTTATGATGTTAGTTTATTCTCCTAAATGTCTTGTAGTCCTTTTTATTTTTTATTTTTATATACTTTACTCTCGAATAAAGGTTTTAGTAAAGTGGAATTTAAAAGTTGAGCCTCCTCTTCCTCCAGGACATGGGACCTCATATCTTCCAGACCTGCCCTTCAGCCAACTACTTTGACTGTAAAGCCATGTCCATCGGAGCGCGCTCCCAGTCTGCTCGCACCTACCTGGAGAGATGCATGGACAAGTTTTCTGACTGTAAGATGATGTTTCTTTACGCTGCTTTATGTTCAAGTGTAGTTCGGAGAAACTTTACATTTAGAGCTTCATTAATGAACATTTGAGCGTGAGTGTTTTTCATCTTTCATCGGACGCGTTCTATTCGCTTTTTTTCATGATTTTCACTGAATGTGTAAAATGATTTGTTAAAACAGTCACAGCATCATGGCGTCTGTGTGTTTTGCTGATTTCACGAGCTTTGTTCTGTTGTCAGGTAATCTGAACGACCTCGTCCAGCACGGCCTCCGCGCACTCAGAGAGACGCTCCCCGCCGAGCAGGACCTGACCACCAAGGTAACCCAGCTCCCTGATAGGATACTCAGCAGGGTTCAAGAGAGCCATGGTTTAGTCTTCAGTCAGACACGCAGCTGTCCGAGCTTAGACCCCTCCATCAAGACTCAATTAGAGTTAAAACCTCAACAGAGCCAATGGAGACAGACGTGATTCACGATCGGTGCTTTAAAACAGGTTTTATTTTAGGGACCTGTTCTTCCAGATGTTTTCATACTCGGCCTTTACGCCTCCACGCTTCTCTCCTTCAGAACGTGTCTATCGGCATCGTGGGGAAGGACATGGAGTTCACCATTTACGACGACGACGATGTCGCCCCGTTCCTGGAGGGACTGGAGGAGAGGCCACAGAGAAAGGTACGAGCGCTGACTCACACCTCAGCTTCTGTTTGAAACGTTTCTATAGAATCGTTGTTAGTGCTGCACAGTCCACTGAATGTTTGGATAGACTTTTCTTTAAGCGTCACATCTTAGATGGACCTTTTTTTAAAAAAAAAAAAATTAAATGTGGGTAATAACTGACTTCATGCTTCATTTTTAACATCCCCCCCCTTCATATAAATATCACTAGACTGAGGGCAGCGGCAGCAAACATTAGCAGATCGTTGGTGCCTGTGTTGAACTTGTGAGTTGAAAATAAAGTGCTGCTGTAACGTGTGGGACACCAAACATCGAGAGATGTGATCTCCTCCACACGGTTCCTCTTGTGTTCAGCTCTTGATGTTTGTTTGTCTCCGTCTGTCTCAGGTTGCCCAGCCGGCTGCAGACGAACCAGCCGCCGCCCCCGCAGTCGCAGGTGCACCCGACGAGCCAATGGAGCACTGAGGCGGCTTCCTGTCCGTTTACCTCCTGTTTATCAGAGCAGGGAGGAAGAGGAGGAGGAGGAGGGGGGGGCGGGCACAAACCCCAGACCAACCTGACACACTTAATGCGTCTCACCACAGGAGCTGTTAGAGGGGAGCGTTGTTGTGTTGATGTGCCACTTGCTAAACTGTTCATCTGCTAGATTCTCCGCGAACATCAGCCAACGTGATGTTACCTTTGTATGAGTAAAGTGTACCATGATACAAGAAATAAACTCTTTTTTTGAATTGTGTTGCTGCTCGTTGTCACTCCGCTGCCGACTTCTCAACGTCCAGAACAAACGGGTAGAAAGGTGAAACCACGCTCGACATACAGTCCAGTTCAGAACTCTACTGCAGGTCTATGAGGCAGAGACCTTCATCACACAACATGTAGAGATAGATAGATAGATAGATACTTTATTGATCCCGAGGGAAATTCAAGGTAGATATGAATAAGAACTTTTATAAACGCCATAAGAAATACCTAAAGCCATGACCTCATGCTGCCATGGCAACAGAGATGGTATTAAACCATCTGCAGCCCTCGACCCCTGAACAGGTGATGTCGGTCCGGGTTCAGGCAGGAAATCAAGATTCAGTCTGAGAGTATAAGAGTTTTTTTATTTTAAGTGTTTCAAGTAAAATAAAAAATAAAAACATTTTATTCTTCATTACAGCATTTGAATTCATTGATGTGCATCCCCAGAGCAGGAAATAAAGTGTACAGAAGTGGCAAGATTAAAAAGACAGCAGGTGTGTTAAGACTTGAAGTAAAAGATAGAAAAACACACGGAGGACGATGAACACGGACCGGCTCAAGTCTCCTTCTGTTCAAAACCTGAATGTGACAGAAACTCATGATCAGTGAATATTCTGACGGCGGTGCTGAGACTTAAAGTGGACGTGATCAAAGTCAATCAGAATCACCTGAATGTGTCTCCATGAGTGAACATTTAATTTTTTCTTTGAACGTCGAAGAAGCTCACAGTGACTCACGTCACGGATAACGTCAAAATAAACAACCCACCATAACAGAACAGATCAGTTCCATCCGTTGAAACGTCGTCCTGGAAGACTGAAATTGAACTTAACATTGATAAAAATGGACTTTGCATATATGTTAGGTCGACAGATATTCAGAGGAAGAAACGCGGACGTGCAAAATTAATTATAGTTACATAAGTTATCCATAAATCTGAATCATTCAGGGAGCAGAGCTTTTGATTGACAGGTGGACGTGTTTGTTTGGAGGCTAAACGTCTCTTCAGAAACCAGCAGCTGACGTCATTCAGAAAGCTTCTCTCTCTCTCTCTCTCTCTCTCTCTCATTCACCTCAAACACGTGATCGGCCTCGACTACCACTCCACGCCACAGACGCCCGGCGACAACCATCGGACTGTGTCGTCCACACAACCACCGCCGTCATCTTTCACGTCAGAGGCGAGGAAGTGCGGACGACAGGAAAACTGGAGAGATCCTTCCTGCATCTTTTCCCCTCGTCTCATTTTTCTTTTCAAACATCAAAAGTAAAGCTGCTCCGTGTAAAGCGCCTCGAGATGACGCTTGTTATGAATTAGCGCTTTACAATTAATGATTGTTTGTTCTAAATAAAAACTAACAAGGCTGGGAAGAATAAATACAAATAAAACTAGCTGTCCTCTCAAAAGGCGGGCCCCGGGAGTTTATAAGCAGCCATGTTGGAGTCAGAGTGAGGCCTTCTTCGCTCTCCTCCTCCTGTTCCTCCGTCTGACGGCGCCGCAGGACGTCTCCGTGTCCCTCGACTTGCTCAGGTCCTCCATCTTCTCCCGCTCCGTCACACTCGTCACCTCCAGGGAGATCTCCAGCTCCTGCAGGACTCCGGCGAGGTCCTCCTCCGCCACGCCCAGATCGATCCGAGCCCCGCCCTCCGTGCGTTCGTGCACATCCAGACTTTCACTAGGACGACTCTCTGGAAGCGCTTCGTCCTCCTCCTGCTTCACCACATCCTGTTCTTTCACAGCGTCTTCGTTCTCCGGCTCGGCTCCCTCGGCTCGAGCGCCGCTCTCCGTCTGCGGGCCGTGGTGCTGCGGAGCGTGCTGACAGCAGCAGTCGGAGTGATCCCAGTACTGCTGCGGCTCCTCGCTGTAATCTGTGGAGCCTGCAGAGAAACGTCAGGTGTCATTTATAAATACAGTGTTGGATTCTCTAGAGTTCAGCGTGAACATTTCACCGTCTATCTTTAAGTTGTGGAGGATAGTGTGTGGGCGAAGAGGAAGAAAAATCACTTTCAACATTTTTCTGACATTTTACAGAATCCCCAAAAAAAACACACAAGGGGAGGAGATTTAATCAGGTGGATGTGTTTAGGAACAGGTGTGTGACGGCAGCTTAAAGAAAAGCCCTTCATGAACCTTCCCAGTCGTCCTGATTCTTCTTCTGTGGTGCCACTTCTTCCACCAGCTTTCCCTCGTGCATCGCCCGAGTGATCTCCGTCAGCTGCTGCAGGAGAGTCTCCTCCTGATCCGCCATGACACCCTTCACCCTGAAACACACACACACACACACACACACACACACACACACACACACACACACTGGATGTTTACTGACATGAATTGAGTGTCTCGTTGTTTCCCTTCAATTATTTCCATGAAAAGATTCACTCATGTAACTCTGCGTTACTCTTTGTGCTGCAGCGTGGGAGTAAAAAAAAAGGCCTGCTGAAGGTTTCTACTCATAAAGACTGTGACCTGGAACCGAAAGGTGACTCCTGCTGGAGCCTTTTGTCTCACGGCTCCTAAAATTCAAAAAAGCTGCTGTGGTTGAAAATGTGACAGGAAGTCTCAAAGAAAACCCAAAGACACTGATTCAAGGTTTTTTTAAGTGTCAAAGGGAAAACAGCAGGATGAAAAAGCTGTTGCGGGGGGAACAAAAACAATGTGACACACTCGAGAAACATGAGGCAGGAAGTGCAAAGGATGTGTCTCTTGTTTTTATTTAGCTAACTTTGTCTTTCTTTCCTCAACAAATCAGATTCTAATCTGCAGGTGTTTTTGTTTTGTTTTTTCTTCCCCTCTGAGGGTTACGCAGCCAACGAGCTCTGTGTATATTGGTTGCATTATATTGTTTCTGATCATAATTTATGTTAACGAAGCCTCATTTTGTATTCTAGTTTGACGTTGGATTTATGACGGAGTTAAAGTGGATTAAAGGTGGAGAAAGGAAGAATAAATCCATCAGCCTGTTTCCTGATGTTTGCATTGGAAGTGATTATCACACGTCTGTAATTTAATCAGCACACAATTAAACGAATTAGCTGACTCCAGAGAGGGACACACACACACACACACACACACACACACACACACCTGTCAGGGCTGTGCTGGACGTTGGACACGATATTCTCCATCACCATCTCGGTTTCCCGAAGTCTGTCCTGCAGCTGAGCCAGCTCAAAGTCCGCTGGAGGCAAGAGAGAAGCAAAGAAAAGAGAGCAGAGAGAAACTTTAGGCAGCAGGCTGACGAGCTCAGACGATGACCAACTGTTGTTTCCACGAGCATCTTTCTGTGTGATGCATCTATTTTATTTGTCATTACGTTAATGCAGCATAGAGATGAATGTTCATGTCAGGAGTAGATTTCTGAGAGTGCAGATGTGACACACACTTTATTCCTTTCACGGGAAATGGGTGCAAAGACACGACTTTCTGCACAGTGGAAGAACTTTCCACTAATGGGATTGACTTTTTTTTTTCTATCACTAAGTGATTGTGGGTTTTGTAATACAACAACAAAGCTCTTCTTCTTGTTCATCGCTCCACTCGTCCACTTTCACTTCCTCCATGTTCTTTGAATTTCCCTCGGGATCAATAAAGTATCTATCTATCTATCTATCTATCTATCTTTTCCACAAATGTTAATAGTGTAAGAATCTCCACGATAAATAAACCGTTTGTGTTGTTGAGTATTCTCCTACAATAAAGGTCACGTATATTTGGACGATGCTTTTGAACAACAACAAAAAAAATCAAGAAAATAAATGTAGATCTAAAAACTCAAGAAATAAGACTAAGAGAATAAGAGAAAGAAGTACTTCCACTGTGTCCGCTCTTTCTCAGCTCCGGCAGTCTGCAGCACAAACACAAGGCTTCTATTTTTGATTTAGATCGAGCAGGACGAGAAGTTAAAACATCTTCAGAATAAAACATCCTGTTTTGAAAGTGACCTCAGGTGTGTTTCTTGTTGTGTTCATGAGGGTTTTGATACGGTTTAATACCGCTTACATCACATCATCCCGCCCTGTCGTGGGTGAATCTGCATCTGGTGACTCGAGCTGCAGCCCGCGGGGCTCGACGGACGAAGGAGCACATGCTCGTGTATCTGCTAGAAGTTCTGGCTTAAATGTCTTTGAAAATTAAGAGATTAAAAACACTAAACAGCACATCAGAAGGCGTGTTGTTTAAAAGACCAAATAAACCAATAAGTGTCTCAAGTTGTAAAACGCTAAGAGAAGAGTCATCTCCACGTTGTGCGATACTCACTGATCTTTCTCTTCGTGTTCTCTGAGCGCACTGAAGGAAATCTGCTCTCACAGGGTTTGTTGTTCCCCTTCGATGTGATCTGACAAAGACAACAGAGTTTGAAACAATCACAGCAAATCCTCTGCAAAGTTTTTCAAATATACTCAGAGTGCTTTCAAACCACATGACACACCGACTCCTCACATGCGTGTGCTCAAACAAGAACACTGTTTCATACTTTAATTTGATCATGTTTCTCCCTCTCTCCCTCCACACTGGCTTCATGTTTCAACCCCAGGTGGTTAATAGTTTATGGATCAGAATCTGCCTGTTTGATTTCTTGCATTTCACCTTGAACAGGATGTAAAGGATGTAGAGTAAGATCCCGAAGCCGTACACAGGGATGATCTGTCCCGCCAGGTTGGATTTGCCCCCGGTTCCTGCCCCCGTTCCTGCTCCCTTGGTCCTGGCGATGGCCTCGGTGTTATGAGCTCTGGAGAAACCAGAGCCTGCCGCCTTTTGTCCTCGACCGTCAGGAGGCAGCTGGCGGTACATGGGAGGGAGGTGACCTGAACCTGAGGTGACAGGAGAGAAGAGGACAGGACATTATTTATTTATTTGCGCAGGGAAAATATATTGATATATATTACACAAATAACACACAAGAAAATATTCAGTGCAGAGAGAGGCAGAACACTTCAAAAGCTAATTTGAAGCCTCCACCTAAATTATATCAGCAAAAAAAAACATACATAAGATGCTGAAAACTTTGTGTACACAAATGTGTAAAAATAAAAATAGAAAAACCACATACAGTAAAAAGAAGAAAAATAATTTTTCTCTGCTCTTTAATTTCCCCTTAATCTTTAAACTGTCTCCAAAAAAGCCTCAGAAAATTATTATTATACAAATTAAATAGTCTTCAAATGTATGTCTGGCGCCCTCTAGAGGAAGGAGAATGTAACTGCAGATATAAGATACACCGGTGATGTTAAAAATTCAAACTGTGGCTTCTTGTAACCAACAAAATACACACAAAAAAAAAATCCTTAAAATCTTTTTAAGAAGATTCCTCCTTCATCTGAGAGGAGGAGGTGAAACAGATAAAAAAAAAAAAAAAGAAGAATAAATGTTGACGCACCCTCAGCAGCATCCTTCCTTCCTCGGGATAACAGCATCTTGGGAAGCAGCAGAGCCACGCACAGCACGAGACACGTCGCGAGGGTCACCTTCTGAAATGTTGACATCGCCATAGCAACGGGGGAGCTGTTCGTCTTCCCTGTGGTGTAAAATCCTTTTTTTTTTTGTCTTGTTTTATTTTTTTTTCTAGAGGAGACGGACCCTAAGCAGGTTGACGTCGGTCCTCATACATCGGTTGAACTTCCTTATTGACTGGAGGACCGGAAGTGCACCAGAGCTGCAACTCGCGTGTTTCACCACCAGGGGGCGACAAAGGAGCGTTTTAAAGTTTGCATGACAAAGAGGATTGACTTTACAGATCCTCCTGCAGAGACATTATATTTACTTTTTTGATTTTATTCAGTTATCTGCTTTTAAAATGTTTTTTTTCTATAGTTTTAAACCACATTGTACAGAAAAATGTCTAAAATAACTATATTTTTTTAATTAATAATGTCTGAACGAGAGCCTGCACATTCAGGTATTTTTTAAATACCTCTAGATTTGAAGATGTTGAAGGGAACATATAACAAAAAGCCACATTTACAGTGCTTTTGAACGTTTATTTGGGTAACCTGAGTGTCTACCAACCCACAAAATGTGAAATAAACCCATTCAGTCCTTTGTTTGTGGTCTGCATGAGTCTTACAACTCAGAGAAAAACACTCTGTTTCAAATTTGCTCAACCTGTGACATCACAGTGGGATTCTGGTCAATAAATCCCCTCCCCTGGTATCTCCACCCATTGACTCCACCTCCAGCCGAGGGTAAAACTTTTGTGCAGTTCCACTACTTTTATTCTCACTAGCACAGGATTGATATCTACCAGAAAAACTCAGGGCGAGCTCATTGCCTTTAAAGAGGATCTTTTAATGATTGTCTCTCTCACTCTACAGTCACGTCAGGTCAGCTGAAAAAGATGCACGCTCAAACAGTGATGCACTTGCAGGTGCAAAAATACTGCAAGAAAAAAGAAACTATGAGCAACACTGATGTAGGCTTTGGGCTGAAACACGTCCGTTGTTGATCTGTGCGCTGCTGCTCCACCAAGATAAAAGAAACTTTGAAGGACACTGAGCGTGCTGACTCTTCTGTTTTCTTTCGGTCATGTCAGAACATAAATAATAAGCAAACAAACATATATTTCAGTTTAATAAGTCAAGAAAAAAACAGCTTGATATCAGATTGAAAACTAGGTTTGGGTGGTTTGATGTTCCCCTCGGCTCAGTCGAGTCTTCCAGGAGGTGAAAGAGGATCCGATGATCCTCTTGTGTGGGAGGCGTTCAGGATTTGGGAATATGTTTCTGTTTGTTTTGGGGCTTCTTCCTGCATGCCGCATGGGTGGAGCTCACCACAGACGACAGCTCAGAGACTGCCATAACAATTTGATAATCAGAGAGAGAGAGTTCTGAAAAAGACAACTCCGTGTTTTCTCTGTGATGGATGACTTGGTTGATGCTATGTGCAGCCTTGATTGGCTCCTCTCCATCCAGCTCGTGTTTCAAGTGTGGCGCACAGACTCTTTAAAATCGTCTGCAAATGTTGGTTAAATGAAGTAAACACAGGGGAAAGAACCACGTCGAGTCCTCTGGAAAATATCCTCTCGATAGTTTCATGATTCAGTGTGTGTCTTTCTTCTGGTCCATCTGATCAGAAACAGAAAGTTTTCAGGATAGTTATCACTCAGCTCTTTCAGAATAAAGTTCAATCCTGAGCCGCTGGAAACGTCTCCAGGTTCAGCCTGAAACGTGAAGCCGATGAGGGCCGCGCCGCTGAGATCTTCATGGTCCTTCTTGGCTCACCGTACATCCTAAAAAAAAAAATAAAAAAAAAAAAAATATGAAGGAGCTCCAGGTCAGTCTGTGAGGCTTCAGAGGTTTAATAAAAATATGAGTGCATGCTAATGGCAGTTTAAAATCATGAAAGTTATTTTTCCGATTTTAAATCACGGGTGTACGTTACATATTAATGGTAGCTTCAATTTCCAGCGATGGCAACGCCAGTGGGAAAATATTTTTTTCTCTCCCTCTCGTTTTTATTCCATTTGATGAATGTGATAATAAAAACGAGACAGTTTTACACGAACAGCTCTTGGTCACCTCGGTGCTGGTTAAAGTCTCAAACTGGTTTAAAAAGATGAAAACACACAGTGTCTGATTTTATGAAGAGTTTTGCACTTAAAACTCTTCATAAAATCAGACACTTAAAAACGTTTTTCCCAGTTTTTACTGCAGTAATTTGAGTTCAGAGTCAGTGAGCCTGAAATATTCAGAGATTTTTCTTGACTTAATTATAGGCAGAGGTAACTCACGGCAAAAGAAAATGTCACTGTTCCTACTAAGCTGAACGTGTTGGCCGGCCTGCAACGTCTCTGCACAGACAAAATCATTTCCATGTCTTTATTTGTGAGGCTATTCTTAATCTGCTTCTCTCAGTCTTGTGTAATTGTTTTCAGAGTCTTTGCTCTGTGACAAAAAGCTTATTGTCGTCATCTGTTCCCAAAGTCAGTCTTGAAAAGGGGAAAAGAGTTTCACGCCTGGACTCTGCTGCAGGACGATGTGTTTCTTTACGTCTTAAAGTAGATTGAAGGTGTTGGAGGGAGATGCTTCAGGTTGTAGAAGAAGACTTTTCTGCTCTGTGACTCAGGACATGTCGCTCTGTGTTTTTATGAAAGTAACTTGTTGATTGTGCTGCTGCCTGTCTAGGCAGTAAGAGAGTAAAGAGTCTTAAATAAATGATAAATAAAATTAACCCTTAAAAGGAAACGTCACTCTTCTTCTTATCATTATTCTGTGGACTGTTTTATCCCATTTTAACTTTTTAACCATGTGAGAAAAGTCCATCCTGTTTGTGCTCAAAGAGGCCGTTTGGAGAATTTTTTTGTGGCTTTGAAAATGTTTGGGAATTTATCCTCCCTTTCTTTCACTTCAACTCAAAACATTGTATTTTTTGATGTCCCGTTGCTTTACATTTGGTCTTCTTGTTTCGTTGTCTTTTTATGGTTTTTAAGTTTTATGTCCGCTTTGGTCGACTTTTGTTGTTTTTAAATGAGCTGTATAAATACTGTACATTGATTTGGATTTTTCTTGCAGCTGTTTTTTTCACTCTTCTCCTACGTGATGTGAGTTCAGTATTAACCAGCCAACTTTTAAGTCCTCAAACGTCTCAAAGTTTAATGATAAAAAGAAAACAAATGTGATTCCATTCAGTCTAAATTAGTTTCACGATGAACTCTAAAAGACCTAAAACCAAGAAAAAGTGAAAACGCTCTTCTTCTTTCAGAGCTCTTATAGCTGTAGAGTCAGAATCATAATGATAGCTTTGGCTGCTGGTGGCTTTAGAGTATGTGAGTGAACCCAGGCAGACCCTGAAACCCTCATCGTTGTGGATTTTGTGGCTTTTGCTGCACTTGTTTTCAGACTTCACTCATCTGCCCTCACAGCCGACCGCGGCTCACGCCCACCGAGAGGCTCTACGAAAAGGACGAGACGTTCTCCCAAACAAAGTAATCCTCTGGTGTTTAAAGCTTCGCAGAAACACTTTGGATGTGTTCAAACCTGCAGGCTTGGATTTAAAGATGATAAAGTGTATGCAGAGTGACGCTTTGAGAGACACAAATGTGATAGTAGAGGACACACTTACAGTGCAGGATGTTGATAAGTCTCGCCTTCTCTGTTTGATCGACAACTTTCAAATCACAGCAGCGATGACGGAGCCCGCGAGTCACTTCTGAAGGTACCTTCATTTAGCTGTTTTACACTAAAACATTTATAGTCTATATTTTACTGTTGTCCTAAAGTTGGAGAAAAAAAATCCCTCAGAAGCCTCACATTTACACTTTTCACTTGGGTTGTTTCTAGAGATTTGTCAAGCTACCTCCCATAAATATGAATTCATGAAACTTGACTTGAACCAGCTTTTAGACATTATCATGAAGTCATTTCTGTTATGATAAACTGTTTAATTAGAGGTTGTTTTTTTGTCCAAACTTTGGCCTTCAGTTTTTGTTTTTATTTTAAAATGACCTTGTGTGGGTTTCAATGTAACTCTGATACTGATACTTGTATATTTGACCCGACAGACAAACATATTAACCGCCCTCAGAACGTTACATATTTGTGTGACACGACGCAGACTTCTTCAAAGAAAATATGGTACAAAATATGGCTGCATGGATTGTCTCAGGAGTGCCAGCAGCCTGCGGTTTGAAGTCTCATGACTACATATGGTCATATGTGGGATGAGCCTGTGAGCTCACTTGTAGACCTTCCAGATATCCGTGCGCATGGTTTATTTCAAACTGTCAGAGCAGCTGTCGGGGGCCTGTAATTTATCGTCATCACAATATTACCTCTTATTGAGCCTGCCTCTCTGCGCTGCCATTAAGATGGCCTCCTTCATAGTCCAGCTGGCACAGGATCATGTTGTTCTTGAGGAAAAACTTGTCTCCCACGCAAAATCTGCGGAGAGAAACAAAAATATGGATCTAGGTCTTGGTCCTTGCTGGAGCTGAAGTGAATCATGAGTTCCCAGAGGAGCATTTCATATTGCATACTTTCAGCATACATCCTCGGTTATAATCAGAAAATTAATCTTGCATGATTGCTGCATGATTAACTCCCCAAGTGATATACAAAGTCTGTAACCCCCTCGAGGTTTCTAACTGTGCAGTACATTTCATCGCTTTCTGATTACAATGCATGCTTATAATGACCAGTGGGCTCACTAGCACACCTCCCAGATAAGTCAACTGAATTTGATCTCCCTGGCTAATTGCTCCCCTAATCTTACCTCTGGCGGCAGAGCTGACAGGCAAAGCAGTCTAAATGGTAGACGTTGTCTCTGGCTCTCATCACCATCTCAAAGGCAGGGATCAGCTTACTGCAGGCTGCACAGTTCCCTGTCACCCCAAAGAGCCTGCAGAGAGACAGAGGGCGACAAGCAGACCTGTAGTCTGGACGCACTTAAGATACATTTCAGCCAAAAGCTGAAGAGGCAGAAAGAAAACACTGAAATAAAGAGTGGATAAGCTTAAAAAACCCCTGTGTCTGGGTCAGGGTCACAGATGTAGAAAGTGGAAAACTGCACTGCTTTTTCCTTTGGATGATGACTGGCTTTTTTACTGCAGTGGATAATGCAGCACTCAGATCATATCTTACCAACAGTTAAGTGGGAGGAAACATTCACATCAGCCTCCTGGTTGATTTCTATGAACTTTGAATACTCCCACGTAGATGAAGATGCGTCAATAGTACCAAAAGCTCCCACCCTTACAGCGAAACGTCCGTTAAATCAGCTCGAACAGAAAAGGTTAGCCTAATATACCCTTCAGATATGATCATAAAGACAGAGCCGTGTGTTGACTCACATTTACACCACTTTAGTTTAGTAATTCAACAAGCTGAAATGTGCTAATTAGCACCGGAGTTCCTAAAGGACCCAACGTTTCCAGGAAAAAAATAACTAGTCACAACCCTTCCATTGTTGAAGATTATAGTTTGACAAGTTAGCATGCTAGCATTTGCTAATTAGCACTCAAAACAAAAGGGGGTCGTCCATTTGTTCCTAAGTCTTGTGTTCTCTTGATTCTCACTAACAGTGTAAGAGGTTAACGAGGGACTGAAGCAGCAGGTTCAGCTGACTCAGTTGAGTAAACAAAATCCTGAAGCATTTAGTATTTTGAGCTTCATGCTAACAGCAGCTAACGTCTGAGCGTTGATTTTTTATTTCGAAACAAAAAAAAAACAAGATAATTTTTTAAAAAAGCCAGAATTTGAAAAGGAGTAGGAAGAAGTAAGAACTTATATATCTCTACCTCACATTAGACTTCTTCTGTGTATTGTCAGTATTTCTCATGGTAAAGGTTATATTTGTAGTTCTAATTTGAGAGACTGACACACTGCTGCCAGAAAAAGGCATGATGCAGGCATGATTAAAGGTTATCATTACAAACAAACCTCTGTGGTAGTAAACATGTGCTTCACTTGTTGAGAACAGAGTGATTTTACACAGAAAAGTCAGCTGCTAAAACTCTAAAAGACCTTGATATATCTTGTGTTTTTTAAGGCGGCTAACAGAGAGCAGTAGTACAGAGGATATCCAGATGTTAAACTTTATTTAAAAATGTCACCTACTATAAGAACCACGTGGCTGTTTCTGCCTCAGGAGATGTTTAGCAGGCAAGAAGTTGAGAGTTAATGTATTACACTTTTCTGAAACCATCATCTGATAACATTCAAACCATGTCCTCAAACTACCCGACAACAAAAGCCTGTTATGTTTGAAAACGCTCCGTGACTCACTCTTGACCAGCTGCAGATTGCCTCACCTCTCAGTCACCTCTAAAAGCACGAACAAACGGCTCCCTAAGAGCCTGACACACATGAAGATAAGTGGCCGCTGCTGATTTCCATATTCCATTAGAGGGAAAATAGAAAAGGAGGTTTGGGAGTAACCGTTATGAAAAACGAGTTCGAGGGAGGGAGGGAGGGAGGAAAGTGCCAGAGCCTTGTCTGACAAATGAAAAACGTCATCGAGCGAGTGACCAACATGGGAACAAAAGAGAGTCCTAATTAAAGCGAATGTTCTGATCTAACGAGCCTGAGTCCTGAGCAGGCACCTGGTGGGGTTTTTTTCCTTCTCCTTAACGAGGCTACGAAGCTCAATGCTAATTCTCTACTAATGGTCCAATTAAAAGAAATCACATGGTTTTAATCCTGCTCTTCAAAGGCTTTTGGTCTGCACCCTCGCAATGATGAGGAAAACAGGAGGCAATCTAGCCAATTTAACTGTCAAAAGGGGTTTTGGTCTCTTAAGTGCAGCGCAGCTAATGAGAGACTTAGCTCCAACCAAATCCAGCTGGATTGTACATGAGACTAACACATGAGTTCAGCAATGTGGCTGAGATATCAGGAGTTCCCCTGCTGACCTGACACCAGACGTCGTTATTTAAGGCAAGAAAATGAAGGTTGTGTAACTCTCAGAGGAGCCGTTCAGAGACAGATTCAGGTTTGTGTATAAGTGGTGTCATCAGGATTCATGGGTGGAAGATTAGAAAGGTTAAAACCCTGCTTTAAAAGTTGGTAATTTAAAGCATACTTGTTTTATAAATTAATTGTGTAGTGATTCACAGACAGAAGAGGCGGGGTGACGAATGACCTCGCTCAAAGGGTTTAGAAAGGAGCCGTTCAGACAACCTACAAACATTTATCTTCGTCTGAAGGGTTTATAAAGAGGGCCTGAAGTGCTTCAAAGTGCTCTAAGTGTTAGAAACTTAGGGACCTATTACATGGAGGATACTGTCTGTAACATCAGAGTGTCTGATGCACTGAAAGCAGTCTGGAAAGTAGGCTTTTTCGCTTACTCACCAAAAATGAAAAAAGGAATAAGTAGGTGGAAACAGGACATGATATGAGCCAAGCATAACATCACAATGTGGGAACAGCTAGCCACCTTCGAGCACCTCTTAGATTCAGTACTTGACAATATTTATTTTGGTTTTATCCTGTTAAAAACTGTGAAAGTGTTAAAACAACAATGTGACAGGCCACCAGCAGAGATCCCAAAAAGTTAATGATCCCAGGAGGCGAAGACATTATCCAGCACACATATGAAGACTCGACTAACCCTGCTGAGCGTTTCCAGTTTTTATGCTAAGTGTAGCTAATCAGCTTCCTGCTTCAGCTTTGTTGTTCTCATGCAGACACAAAAGAGTTCACTAATCTTTTTCATCAAAGTCTCACCAAGAAGGCTGAAACTATCTTGAGTAGCTCTTTGCTATTTTACCTCCCACTATATTTTCTCTTTTCATCGTTAACTGTCCTTAAAGAAGCTTCAATTAGCAAGATAAAGGTCACATGACCAGAGAGAGGCATGTGTCACTATTCTCCCCTCACTTTGTTTCCTCTAAAAAAAGACTCAAACAAACACAATGCTCACTCTGCTACTGTCTGTCGAATGATGCTTTTTATCTTTAGGCCTCATCTCCAAACGTTTTCACATATTGAAAAATGTGATCATCAAATCATATTGAAAAAACAGCACTAAACCACATGTTTCTATTCAAATTAACCCACTTTTTCTTTTCTTTGTAAAAACAGCAGACGTCTGCAAAGGTTTGTCCATGTAAGATGAGCAATGCTGAGTCATGATATGATGGGAAAATAAACAGCAGCATGCACAAATGTGGGTCAAACATAAAGTCAAATTCGGTTCAGTCATTTTGATTATTTTAAGTATTTCTATGAAAAACAACCGAAAGATTTTCAAGGTTTTGTATAAAAATAGATGTCTGCACATTTTTTTAAATGGTTTTAAGGGTCCCTTAAGGTTTTAAGGGTCAATGCATATTTGTGTTTGAACATTTTTGATCTAAGTGTTTCATGGCTGGCCAAGGCTGCACACTTTAGTCTATGTTTGTCTTCTAACTGGTTACAGAACTGCACTGTTTACTGATTCAGTTTCTGCATTGTTGTCAATGGGAGGACGTCAGATTCAAGCCCCTAAAATCTAAATTATTATCAAGCAACCTTTATTATTGTACCTAAGCTAGCTCATTTAGCGTTATAGGGTTGCTAATAATTAACCTCATTTAAATTCTGCAGACTCATGTGCATTTGTATCCTGGTTATGAACATTGCACCACTGTTGATAGAAACCACGATACTGTTTATGCACGTTTTTAACCCACAGCTTACAAGCACACAAACAGAAACATGGGTGCTGTTCCTATAATGTGTAAAAGGTGATTTATCACCATGTTCCTCATAAACATCATGAAGAATCTTATCAAACATTAACAGTATCATCAGTGGTGTCTAAGGTTACTTGTTTCAAAGTTGCACAATACTCTCAGTTTGTTCTCCCAGATACACCTGTAGAGAGTTTCAGGTTACCTCAGGTAGTCCCTGCGGCAGAGGATGAGGTTGGCCCGGGTGTAGAGGGTGGAGCCCAGGCGGCCCAGGCGGCAGTCACAGCAGGCACACTTCAGACAGTCCTCGTGCCAGAACCTGTCCAGAGCCTGCAGCATGAAGCGGTCCCGGATCTTCCCGTTGCAGCCGGCGCAGGCTCTCGGCTTCTCTCTGGACTGGAGGGGGACGAGAGACACACCTGGCGAGGACACAACAGGTAGACGGAGCATCACAGACACAGGCGGAAACAGGTTGGGATAAGTAACTCCAAAACATGTGCACTGCAATGATGATTTAAAAATTAAAATATGAGAATCTTAAAAAAAGGTAAGGCATCACAGAATCAATCAAAAGTAACTGTGTCATCTAGTGAAAAACACCCATTTAAGTCACCATAAATACAAGATTAGCAACATGTGCAGCCCCCTGTATGAATATGATGATGTATAATAAAGCCTGTGTTAAGGGCCATTATGTCCTTTTTCTTTATCTCATTAATCATAATAAAACATTTCACCAGATTTTAGTTTGAAGTCAAAGGAAAAGCTTTAATTTGCAAACCCACAGGTTAATATTGTTTGCAGCACAGTCCGTCCAAAGTCCTCAAACCAGTTTCTCCTGCAGTCTATTTGAATTGATGTCGTAAAATGTACTCACTCTCCTCCTTGTCCAGCACCATCCTCCAGGAGTGCGACAACAATCCAACAACAGGAGGAAAACACCTCGCTTCTTCAGTCCAAACAAACACTCACAGGGCTGGTAAACTGCAGAATCAACATTCACCCTCAAACTTCAGCTCCGCTCCTCATAACCACGAGGGAAGCCAAGAGAAACAGCCATGGAGCCGTCTCTCTCTGCGCGTAAAAGAAAACAGCCTCACAGCGTGATGGATGAAAACAGCGACTCCGTGTATCACCTTGCCGGCAGGAGAGATGTCCTTAAATCAAGAGTGTCCGTGTCTTATCAGAGCTGATGTCAGTGCAGAAGGGTGTGTGTGTGTGTGTGTGTGTGTGTGTGTGTGCGCGCGCGCTCACAGGCTGCTGCTGCGGCTGCTCCTCTCTGCACAGACTGAACCTCCTCACACACTGCTCCCTCCTTCTCCCTCTCTGCGAAAAAAAAACTCCCACAGTCAAACGTTTTTTTTTTTTCGTCTCTCTTCAATGCTGCGTGCTAATTATATAAAGTCATTACGCTCAGATCTGATAGTAACCGCCCCCTCCCTCTCTGAATCAATTATTCAATAGACAGTCACACACCAGGACAGCCCGGGCCTGAGGTGTTTTAGAATGAGCTTATTCAACTCCAAGGACACCAATTATCTCCAGGGCGCCCTGTAGTCAAAGCAGAGGCGTTTTACAGCGCGCCAGATGCAGCTCCTTTTAATATGGGTGTGCACGTGCGAATACGTTCGCGTCCGTGCACGTGCATAAGACACACATATTGAGTAAATTCGCACGTTGTACATTTTTTTCAAAAGCAGAAGGTTAGTTGTACTTGATGAGGGCAGGAATACTTAAAAAGTATCACAGCATGAACCGCAGGTTAATAATCTGTCACTGTCAGGAATATTGCAGGATAACTGGATTACATTACAAAAGATAAAACCACTTAAAAGTTATTATTGATATGTTTTAATACTTGTACTGTACTGTAAAGTTGTAATAAACATACTTGGAATATTAAGAGTTATATCAAAAAGAGTTATTCTACTTAACAAGATAATAAATAATAAATCAAAGTCTTCTTTGATTTATAAGACTGATAAGTTTCTGTAATTAAACTTAATACGAGGCAATGTTTACATGTACTGTATGTCCTTGATTAGGAAATCAGCCCATCAATCCATTTTATTTGTTAAGTGTCAATTCATAACAAAAGATCTCAGGAAACAATGGAGACATAACCCATGTTTCACACTTTAACATTCATTTAATATCAAACCGGGAGCAAACAGCTAAACTTTATCAAATAGTCTTTAATGTATACATGACATTGATTGAATATCTTGTTGTAATCTCAAGAAACTTTTCCCCTCATGTTGGTCCCCACTCTCTCTTCCTCCGGGTTTGTTAGTCTATCCACTGTCCTACATAAAGGCAAAGGCCCAAAGATGAATCATCAGGTAAAGTACAGATATGAACACATGTTACAGTGCTTAAGAAAATAGTCCTAAGAAAAGAAGGAAGTCTTTGGATGAATCCGGGGGAATCATAAGCTGACAAACCGTCATCGTAAAACTTAAAGCTAACAATATGCTGATTTTTTCACAAAAATATCTAAATTAATGAAAATGCACCAAACCTATGTTATATTTTTTGCCTATACCTTAAATATTTCCTGCAGCTACTAAATCCTCAATTTTACTATTTAAACAGGACAGGACGTGTCATGTTTCGACGGCCGCCATGACAGACACTGCAAGTTAATGGCTGTTGTGAAAACACCGGATGTTACACCGAAGGTCGCTGCATAAGGAAGAGTGAACTGTTGTAAAAGTTACCATAATGTTGTTGTTTGTACTAATGTGATAAAAACACCATGTAAATACTCGGATACATGAGCTCGTCTGTGAACTTATCCTCTTCCTCAGGTCGGTTTCACCCACTCGTCTTGACCATGGACTACGTGGAGTTTGTTTTCATCGGGTTGGGGGGGAGACAAGCAGAGAGAATCAATCCCACGACTCCTCGAAAGCTTCAACAAGCTCTTTTCATTGAGAGCCCCCCCCCCCCCCCCCTCCCCCCTCCCCCCCTCCCCCCCCCCCCCCCCCCCCCCCACCCCCACAGCAGAACTAGGACCTGCGTTAAAAACAACAAAACTCACCGTAGTCTTTTCTGGTACTTTGTCTACATATCGCTTTGCAGTTCCTGGATCCAATGAAAATAATATAAACTCACACTTTGACTGAATATACTGCAATATACTGGTGCCGGCCTTTAACCGATATTAATATAAATAACAAAACATCTATAACACAGACCCACCACAGAGTTCAAAGTCCTCACAGAACTTTAAAATGTAACATGAAGATGAAATAGTGCAGCCCTAAACGCTGAATCTAAGCTCTACTGAAGGTCACCATATTGAGGATTCAGGGATCAAAACACCACAAAGTATGGTAAAGTCATTTTCTAAAGTTAATATTGAACACCACAGAGGCGTTATTAGTCCTCGTGCATAGATTATTGGAACACTATACTGATTTTCTTTGGAGGTTTTCAAGGGCAGCACAATCCCCGGTCCCATAAACAACACCGCAGCCTGTTTCCAAATAGATCATCCGGCCCTAAATCCTCCTCATTAGAAGCTGTGGCATAAACAACTGTTCCAACATGGCCCCTGGATCAGGTCACACTAATTAACCAGCACCATCGACCGACAATTCCCTCATTATCCGCCCTCTCATCTGATCGCATATATAGGCCGTCAAGACAGCTAACGATCAACAGACTAATTAATCAGCTGATGAGGTGCAAGTGGAGCTCCGGGTTCCCTCTTCATTCGTGAGACACATGGGAGCTAATTAGCTCAATTATTAATGCATCTAATTAAATAGTTTCTCTGGGTAATCATGGTAACTGTCTCGTCTTCTATCTGCTGCTGTGATAAATGGATCTGCGCTGCAATAGACCCCTCTTGTCCCTTTTATTTTGACGTACAGACTCCAATGCAACGGCGTCTTCCCAGGCTAAACGTTACAGGGTATTCACAGGCCCAGACCCCATTAGGCTAATTGTGCTAAAAGCAGTCTGCGGCTGACATTAAAGGTGAGCTGTGGTAAGGACTCTAATTAGCAGGCTGTGGAAATAGGAAGCCTTTTTCGGGCCCATCTGCTGCAGACGTGTCCTCGCTCTGTGTGAAAAGGGCAGAGACAAATTTAGGTGATGTTTTCGTGGAAAGGCTGTTTGTCAGATATAGCGGCACGAGAGGACAGGGTCACCGCGGGAGAACGTTTCACACTGTTACAGCTGAATTTAAAAGAAAGGGGAGACAAGAAAACCCACTGTAATTTGTGGCAGCAAGGTCACATTGTTTTGCATATGAAACCAAAGCCTGCTGCTGCTTGTCAGACTCTAAGAAGAAAAACCTGAACATGTTAAACCCTGAGCCCTTTATGCTACCATTAATATTCTGTTTGCATTCCCATCAACAGCCCTTATCATGTTCCTTTTTTTTTTTAATGCAATGCAATGTCAGGACATCTTGACCCTGGCTAATGAGACGCAAATCAATGGGACTTAATTTTTCACCGTGTAGAGATTTTGTTTCTTCGGATAAAAACGTCGCCTCCTCTTGTCTCTGCTGCTTCAGGTGACTCGCAGAGTTATCGGGGAATGATCTGCTTCTTTTCAATGACTCTGTTAGACAACAAAAAGGGAATTCAAATGTGCATGAGAGGCGCTCTTGTTATCGTTAAAAAGCCACAAGTCAACTGCCCCTCTTAAATCCATAGCTCTTCTTCCTAGTGTTGCAGTCCAGCCCACATTAACCAAGAACGAGACAGACCGGGGATCGGAGTCCTCCAAGACCGAGACTAGACAAACATTTAGAGATTAAGACCAAGTCAAGACAAAGATTGCCCCTTGCAGGCAGTTTATTCGCCATCAAAAGTAGCCTATGTTGGACATTGTATTGCAGTAAGTTAGATAAATAGTACCAGCTTATCAAGGGGCGCATTAAAGAAGAACTTCACGTTAACATGACCCAAAAGAGGACCACGATGTTACCATAAAAACAGGGTCCTCGAGGTCTCAAGAAGCCGATGGAAACAATAATCAAATCTTTGCATATCGGGTTTTTTCTGGAAGTGGAAGAAGCTGCCACAGCACTGAGTCTTTATCGTGGATCCTTCCTCCCCCCAAGACAGGGAATTTAGTTTGCTGTATGAGAGGAAGCGTGTGATCTGTTTACCTCTGTCTTTGTAAGAATTCTTCAATTAAAGTTGTGCAAGCAGAAACCTTTTAAGGACTAGAACACAATGTAATTTCAAGCATCCGTTAACGCCTTCTGTATCTGAATGAGCCCGGCTTTTAGACGCTCTTCCTTTTTTAGTAGATGTGTCTTTTTGCTCCAATTTTATGTAAATTTGACATGAAGTGCTAATGGAAAAACTGTAGCGTTCGCTGCAAAGATATTAGCTCTATCTGTGCTTTCATCTACGGCCTTTAAAGTAACCGTGAGCTATTCTGGATTATAGCTGAGGGGGTCTTCGAGTGCTCATTCTTTCCCCCCTCTGTAAGTTGTCCCACTTCTCTTCAGCTGCTGACTTTCTCAAACATGAACCCAAACAGATTTCACCACGACCTCAATCAGCCACTCATCCCATGTTTCACACTCTCTGAATCTGTCCTAATAATCCCTCTCCTGTTAGTTCATCTTGTGACTCATCTCGATCACAATCACCTCCAAATAAAAACCATCAGTGTGCGTCAGGTTTCTCCGATTTGTTCGGTCATTGATGCTCTGATAACACAAGCTCGAGAGCGCCTCTTTCTCTCGCCGAGCTCTTTGTCAGATTCACCTCATTTGCAGACATTTGGCTGGATTATTTGTAAGAGGACCCCAACATTTTACGGAGCATGATTCAGTGCTCACACATTCAGTGTAACCCGAGAGGGAGGGACAGCCAGTAGAACGATTCATACAACATATGAAAAGGATTAAGTGAGATTCCTTCCACGATACATGTCTTTAAATTCATTCAGTGTTAAAATAAAACCAGATGATCCAGATGCAAGTAATCAGAAATCACGACACTTACTGAATTCAAATAAATATAAAGGATTTCTGCAGACAAAGACATCCCGAATCAGACACTGTAAATATATACGAATCTATTATGTTGTACACATCCTGCAAGCGATCACCGTGTGCACACACGCACACCCTTTGAGTTACTAAAAAAATCCCCCTAATTACAATGTGTAGAAAAGACATGAGCTGTCCAGAACATAAACTTTTTTGAACCAGGCTGTAAATATGTTTATAAGGGTGATAATGGGACTGCTCTGTTGTTTTTGGATCCAGCTTCAAGTGGACACTCGAGGAACTGCAGTTTTATGCATCTCCGCATTGGACTAATTGGAGGTTGCCGCTTGGAAATAATCCATTATGAAACCACACTGACATATTGTTTCCACATTATTGAGGAAAAAAGGGGATTTTCTGGCTTCGATAATCCCAACAATTTTAACTACTGTTTATTTTCACGGTCAAGACTGCAGCTGCAGGAATGGACGCTGAGCTCTGAGCTTTCTGATGTTGCAGTCACACTCTTTCCTGCTCCTTTGTGGATCTATTTCAGCGGAGGTTGAAGTCTTTTGGACGCCCTCCAATCCCCCGTCCGTCAGTCTGAGTAAACTGCAGAGTTTGAGATTGGAGTCGGGGATGTGCTCACCAGCTGTGAGATTAAGGGGAACTGATCGATGGCCTTTCTGATTGGCTCTCTGCGTGTCCCAGCAGCATCCAATCCCCTCGGTTCGGATGATTGTCCTCGGCCGAGCCAAAACCAATTCTTCCTCCACACGGGGGCCAAATAAGACTGCTGACCTGAAGCTACAAGGCCACGCTCGGAGGCTGTGTCTCCATTCAGCTGAAGTCATCCTTTCTTTGAAAAACAGGACACAGACAGAGGAGAAGAATTCATCTATCAAGTTAGCTAAAGTGTTTGTCGAATTTATCACACTCACTTTTTTCCCTTTTTCTCATTCAATCATTTACCCATCTGTGTCTACAATCCCATTATTTATTGATTTCATTTCATCATCATCTAACCATCTGTCCTGCTCCTTTTTTTAATGTTTCCTTTATCTCTTTGTCAAGGTGATAAACTGATTCTCAACAAACAGTCTATCTTTGTTTGTCTGTTTTTTTTCTGGGCAGTTTAGAACTAGAAATACTTTATCAATCCCAGGAGGAAATTCGGTTGTTGTCGTTGTTTAAAAACACAGTACAGAAGTATAAAATAGCAGCTGTTTATGTTCACACACGTGTTCTTGACATCTTTGTTATCACGTCCTGACGCCAGCAGTGTTCCTGCGCTGACGTGACCTGTCACTCAAACTCAGCTCCGTGATTTATTTCCTCAGATATATTCTCTTCACTCTCTGTACATGGAGCTCTTTCTCTCCCCCCCCCCCCCCCCGTTTTTTTCTTTTTCTGCTCCAGCCGAGATGGGATCACTTAATGCTGCCAACCAAATCCAAAGCAAGCTGCTGTTTCTGCGGCCTTGAGATGTGATGCAATGTCACCCTCCATGAGACCTCTAACAAGTAAAAAAAAATCTCATCATCTCATCTTATCTCGACCATTCTGCTCATGCTTTGTTTTTTGTTTTTTGGAGCACACACTGCACACTGCACACTGCACACTGCACACTGCGTGTTTGCACATCAGAAATCTACCTCCTACAGAGTCTGTTTATGTTTAACATTCATTATTAATATATCTTATTATTGTCGAGGATGTTTCTCTTTCTGGTACATCGTTCTTTCCTCTGCTGTCACGGCAGATTTACTGTTTATTGATTCATACCATGATATGCATGGATAACCTGCTGCCAGTGTTACAAAGTAATTCCCCAGTTTGGGGTCGATAAACCAAATCAATCAATATGATATGCTTGACTTTCTGTGCAGCAAAGAAGACGTCGATGCTAAATAAAGTAGAAGAGTAGTAGAAATATCTCTCTCTCTCTGAAATGCTCCAAGGATCAATAATTTCATTTAAAACTGAACATGAAAAGCTTCATATAGCCAAAAGGAAATCTTAAGAGTGTGTCTGTGAACGATGAGGGGAAAAGGGGGGTTTAAAGTTGAAGGACTTTCAGAGCTGTAACCTTACGATGGAGCTGACACCTTCATTCACTGATTCTGTATTATTTTTTAAAAAAAAGACTCCTGAAGAGAATCAGCTTTGACATCCGAAACAATCAGAGGAGACATTTATTTCACTTGCATTCGCAATACCAGAGAAATCATGATGCAGCATACATGATATATACATATATATAACGCCATTATATAAAAATGAAGGCAGACGTGATGGGAAAAGTGACCTTTACATTAAAAATACACCTGGATTAAATAATTAAAATGATGGGGGAAGAAATACCCCAATGTGTCTATAAAATGTTACACTTCTGTTAGGCTTTAAAAGAAACACCTGTAACCTATATGGTCAGAGTGTATGACACCTGTACAGATGCTGAAGTCTTATTCACAACAGCCGTGGTTTCGAATCCGACCTCTGCCCTTTTCTGCATCACGTGGTCCCTCACTCTCTACTAAAAGTGGCCGAAGAAATGTCTTTAGAAGAATATGTTTTGGTTGGATGATAAGAAATCCACTCTTATGGTCCATGTCTGCATTTCTTCCAAATCTATTAACCCTTGAAAATATACGCTAAATTGAGCAAGCAGACGAACTGCAAACATTTTCTCTTTGTAGACTTTAACTTCCACTTGTACAAAATGTCTGGAGAAACAAATGAACTGCAATTACTGTCAGTGAAAAGGAGTCACTGGGTAGGTTTCCCTTTAATTTCTCCCTCATGTGCTTCTTTCATTGTTCACTCTCATTTATCTCTATAATTTGAATTGATTCAGTGAGCCATCGGTCAGGATCCATGAGCAGGAAATCATTAAAGGGGTGTGGTGTTTGGATTACTGTGCTGCCATCTCGTGGACACTTTAGAGAACTTCTCTTGGAGTCCAACGTTCAGCGTATTAATGGAGCATTTCTCGTTACTCCTTCCTCTAGCTATTCTTAGCACCTACACACAGGAAATTCCTACTTTTTTTTCCGGCAGCTTTCTTCCTCTAATTAAAGCTCAGCTCAAAGTGAAACAGCTTTCTCCCCTCTGAGGAACCAAAACAGGCGCCTTATTAAGCAATGTTTGCCTTTAATTTCCTCAGGAACAGCCAATGTTTTTACAGATTTTACACACACAAAAAAAAGACACATTCATCCACTAAACGCTGCGTGTTATGTTTCACAATGTGTGGTGAATTCTTTCTGTACATGATGACATAACTTGGGTTAAGAGGAAAAAACGAGTTCATGCCCTTAGACGGCTTTTTCTTTAGAAAGTGTGAAAGTGTGAAAGTGTTGATCACGTTTAGGCTGCTCTCTCTCACCGTGAAAAGACCAAATAAATACAAAATGTGGTCCTTCAGTTGTACTTAGTAATACTTATAATGATCAACATATAATAATGATCAGCTATTTAAAAAACCCAATATGGCTTCCAAAAAGATGTAAGACAATATTCCAGTAAACACTTCTGCTCCAAAAAAGCTTTTGTTTAGGTTTATGTTTATTTATTTAGCACACATCATCTAAACAAAGGTGCGAGGAGGAAACGAAGCCCGATGGACTGGTTCTTCAGTTTGAAACTATTTGTTTTAAAAACTCTTACTTCAACATATTTTGATTTTGTACAAAATCTCTGAATAAAATAATTTGATTAAACGCTTTCATCAGGGTTCATTAAATTGCTTTGATCAAACTTATCCAATGTGACTTGTTTCTCTGTTTGACCTTTTTCTCTGCACTTTGTTGATTGAATATGATTTGTCAAACTTGTTTCTAAAATGCATTTTTGTAGGGGTTTATGCGTAATTGTTTTCACAGTAACTTAACCTTTCGTGTGCCTTTCCCTTTGCACCCAGATTGAGCTCTTATTATTATCATCACCACAAACATGCCGACATACATGACATACACACGAATCAGACACTAGACAGCTGCAGGATAAGTCGAGCTATCCAAACACTTAAAAAACAAAAGAACAAGAAAGAATCAAAAGACAAGAGAATGATTGTATATTGTGATTTATTGTAAGAAAAGCTGGAAGCAGAGTATAAGTCATTTTCATTTAAAGGCTGTAGCACCAAGTGGACAAACTAAACTTAGTGAGAACAAACACAAAAAGGCCATTTACAATAACAAGTCAAATAAAATATTCTAAATTATTTTACATTTTTCTGGAAAGCATCTCGTGCCCCCTCTTGGTGACCCCTCATGATCCCACGAGGGGTCCTGACCTTGCAAATCCTGCAAGGCGTGTTTTTTTTTATTCTATGATGGTGAATCTGATGAGTGATGATAAGATGCATCACAGACAATCAAAGCAGATTCAAGTTAATATTAATATATCCTTTTCAATGTATTAGTTATCAGGTTTCATATGGAAAAATAAAAAGCATTAAACCAGCCAAAAGAGCTGCATTAAAAAGGCAGGATTCTGCATAGATGAAGTCAGTGTATTGATTCTCAGGACAAACATTTGCAGGTTAATAAAAAAAAAACATTTTGATGCAATTTAAATCCAATTAAAATGATCAATATACAACCAACTCTTAACAAGCTAATAAGCCAAGTATGTTGAGTATGAACACCAATACCTGTTTAAAAGTGTTAAAATATATCACAAGAGTTACACAACATTTACTGTTTGTACATTAAAAAGAAAAAACACTGAGAATGATCTGTCTCACATTTACTTTCCATTTGAAGGCTCCCTTATGATCTGAGGTGGAGCATCGCAGACAGGCTCTAATAATTACTGCTGCTGAAAAGTTGGTCGGGGCCTCGTGGGGGGGAATTGACTCACTTTTGGAGTCGGCCTCAAGTGGCCACAGGAGGAACTGCAGTTCGCTGCACAGTTTGCGTCACCTCTCAGCCTTTCTCGGGTGATTGGTTCTGACGCTGAAATATTTTGCGCATTACCCTCAATCGATCATTCCCAACCTTGTGACACCCTAAAGCTTTTCGCTGATTTGAACCCGTCTTCACCCTCATCATTGCAACTTAACACTTGATGGTTTTTACACCCGGTTCATCACATTACGAGCCCTTCTCTCCGTCCTGACTCCGACTTTAGAAGACATTGTCCTCACCAACCGACCTGCTTTGCATCAAAATAATTTAGTCCTTTGAAAGAAGCATAGAAATGTATGTAATGCAAAAATAGAAGAACACTTACAGAAGATGTGTAAACGACTCATTATTGCCAATAAGGTGGTAGCTTCATGCTAACAGACAGCATACAAACCCTCCAATGAGCCTTCACGTTGCTCACAGTGTGAACGCGGGGTTAATCAGTCTGTTAAATCACTTTTTTCAGTGCAGCTTGTAAAGCTCTCGGCCATGTCCCTTAAGCAGATATAAAGCAGTCCCTTTCTCTCTGGAATCACACTGACTTCCTCCTTTTGCCGAACACGTTGTTGATGAGCTTCGCCATCGACTTGGAGCCGCTGTAGCGCCGTCGGTCGGCCCTGTACTTGAGGTGGTCCATCACCTGCCGGATGAGCTGGGTGAACAGGTTGGCGATGTCCTGGTAGCTCTCGGCCGCTGAGACCTCCTGGAACTTGCAGCGGTTCTCCTGAGCAAGGCAGCGGCCCTCGTCTTCGCGGACCTGCCGGGCGTGACACAGGTCCTGTTTGTTGCCGACCAGACACACAGCAACCTCGACCTCCCTGAATCACAGACAGAGGGAACATGTTACAAGCGGGCTTGATGGTGGGATGTGAGTTTGATCCGTTTCCTGGAGGGTTACTCTTTGCATGGGGTGATTTCATCTTAATCCTCTTCAGCTTTCCTGAACCCATCACTGGGATAGTTTCATCCCAAGTAACAGAAGTGTATTTTATTTTGCAGCAAAGCTCCACAGGTGAAACAGTCTTACAGTCTAGGTCATATTTTCAGCCTCCACCTCTTTGAACCAGAGACAGGCCGCAGGAACTTTCCCCCCCAGGATGCGGGACCTTTTCAGGAACTATGTGCATTTTGACCACAGGAACCAAGGTCTAAAAGACCCCTAAAAAAGACCCTGCTGGGGGGCTGGCTACTTTCTCAGGAGTCCAGAAACCTGCAGGGTTTAAGATCACCCACCACGCTCCCCATGAGGAACATTTGAGTTTGGCCTGGGTGGCGGGACGTAGAGGACTGAGAGCGAATAAAAACATCTGTTTCTTTTAAAACTCTGCAGAAACACTAAGTGTACAACATGAGGACATATAACATCGGGCATTACTTTGAGGCACTTTTATTGAGACATCTGTGTTTCCCAAACTCTCCCTAAACTTTGTTTCACCACCTCTTTCTTTATTTATAAACCTGAGTTTAGTCTAAAACTCTGTTTGATTTACGCGCTCATAAACAAACATTAAGACTCACTGATCTCCTTTTATATTCACAAACTGTCACAGACTCAATAAATCACTTCCCTCCTCATCATGAGGAGGCTTTAGTACAAGGCACATCGCCTGATGGATGCTTTTTTTTTTTTTTTTCCGCCCAGCAAACCAATTTCACAAAATACCTGAGAGTGAATTTCTAACCTGCTTCATCATGAATTATTCATCTGTTTTATTGCTTTTGCTTCCAAGGCTGCTTTAATTTCAAGACCACAGGGCTGCAGGGCCTTTCATTTACAGCATGTTAGAGAATAATGTGCTCCATGTCAATGACACTCAGAGTCATCGCTTGTCAACCTAAAGCTGAAAATGAAACCCACGTGGAAGTGCGACATCCTGTTTGTGGAGGGTCCGCTTGAGGCGAGCTGCAGAAAATCACATAACAGAAGTTTCCATTTTCACAAGTTTGTTGTGAGATGTTTCTTATATAAGGTATGTGCTCACCAGAAAAGGATGTTGAAACTGGGAATCTCAGATTCTTAGTTCAATTTGAACACATTCCTAACGTTGTTTATACGTTTAGACCCGGGCCTTTACGTAACAACCCCTCAAAGCGCTTAATTCAAAAGACAACATTTGTAAAAACCATCCAGCTGCCTCGCTACAGGATACAGTTCATGCTACATTATCCAGCTCAAAAAGGTTTGAAATAATAATCTGCCAGCTGCTCTGATCCTCCAATTTTAAATGTTCTAAAACCCTGAAGTGCTTTTCCAAAGTCCTTGAACAATAAATAACCCTCGCCGTGGTTTTTTCTGACCCTTTGCAGTTGTCCATGCGCGCCTCCCGAATCTGCCGCAGGATGTTCTTGGCGTTGATGAAGGAGCTGCGGTCGCTGATGTTGTACACCACCACGAAGCCGTCTGCCCAGTCCACCGGCTCCTCCAGGATGCAGCGGGCCTCGGAGCTCTGCAGAGACAGCACAGCAGCAGGCGGCACACTTATCAGCCTCTAGGTCCTTTGTGTTTTAACTGTGAGAGATTCAACCAGACACTGACTCTGTGATTCTGAGCATAAAGGCTTTACATTTATAACAGCTTCTTTTCAAGGCACGAGGCCCATTGTTGGCAGTCTCATGAAGTTCAGACAAATTATGTCATCATACCTGCAAAACTCCTGAAAACTTAGTGGCTCTTTTGCGGGCTGCTGCAATGTTATGCAGATTTTTTCAGCCTTCCAGTGAAACGTTCACGGGGAAGTTGAGCAGGTAAACAAAGTTCACCAAGCCTGAGCAGAGCGGGGAGTGATGACGTTTGAAACAGCTCCTGGTGTGACGATCAAGCACATTGTGAAGCTGCTTTTTTTACTACTCTCTTCACCGCTTGTTTGTTTTTCAGTGTTGTGAATACGTCCAATAATACGAAGCATTGATATAAGGGCAAAAAAACTGTAATCATGCCTTCACATCAAACACCATTACCTTTCTGCCTCCTGAGAACTCCCTGCCAAGCCACCCACCTCCCCGTCTAAGAGGTGCATGAACAGGCTAATCAGGAAGACTGCAGGAGCAGCTTTCAGGAGTGCATGAGGGAATATGCTACTGACTGTATAAAACTTGTAAATATCTCCAAATCATTCAAACATGACAATTATTTTTATTTATCATTCTATTTTATTCATTTTTGACTTTTTTTTGATTCTGTACTGATGCTGTTGCAACGCTCGGATTTCCCCATTGGGGATCAATAAAGTCACATCTTATCTGCCTTTTTCTAGAAATGTTTTTACGGCTGTTTTTGTCACCCAGAAAAACACCAGCATGCAGACACGTGTGGAGCGAGAACGGGACGACTTTCAGCGACCTTGAGGAGACAAAAACAGAGCAGGAAGGACAAAAAGCTCGTGGACACGTCTGAAGACTGAATCAAAAGAAAAAAGAAAAAAACCCTCTTCAACCTGTCTTTAATGACTCCATGGTTTCTTTATGCAGTGCAGGTCAGCAGGGCAGGACTTTGACTGTGTTACAGTGAGTTTATCTCACAAAGACAATGAGCGGCTCTTGTTCTCCTGAAGGGAGGTATTCCAATAAAATCCAAACGCTGCAGTAAAAGGCCTCTCAGGTCTTAAAGGAGAAGTAAGCTGGTTATATTATAGCTCTGCTCTTCAAAGAGCCAGCCGTTTTGGCACACATCGCCCTCGGGATATTCTCATAAAGCTTGTTTGTAACTCTGAGTGCAGTATGGATCGTTACACGTGCCTGGCCGAAGGTAAAGACATCAGAGTTCATTCAGGGTCGGATGCATGTGCTGTAGCTTCCCTAAAAAGTCTACAAACAGTGCAGGTTTTTTTTCCATACTTGGGCTTAAAAAAAATCTTCCAACCGCAGAGTATAAATCTTAAAATAATACAGAAAACAGAAGAGAAGAGCGTGGTTTTCCTCCTGGCTGGTTTTCATCCAATACTTGTGATTCATCTTCTTCATTGGCAGTAATGATAGGACAGGTTAAATAACGATCTGATAACCATGAGTCAAGCTAATGAAACTCTTAAACGGACGGCTTCAGAGTATTTTCTTGACAATAAGTAATCACAGTCTGTTTCTCATTCGTTTCACTTGGAAACTGGAGATCTCAAGACAGGAAGAGTCTGAGTGTCTGCTTTTCCGATAAAAAGTGCTGACACATATGAACCATGAAGTGTGTCGGTGACGAGACTCACCTGAGAGCACGGGTCAAAAACTTCCAGATTCAGCTGCCTGCCGTCGATCGACAGCCTTTTGTGGTACAAGGAATCTGAAGCAAAGGAACACTTTCATGAACTGATAGAAGAAGAAATGATTCCTGAGACTTGCCTCCAGTGAAGGTTTCAATCCTCCCTAAAACGCTCTGAGCGGTTTCTGTCCTCGCTAGTTTTCAGGTCTTATATTAAATTGGATTTGGGATAAAAAAAAGGAAACAAAGGAAAACATTTTGTGTCTATAATAGATCTGTAGACTCGTGTGAGAGATGTCCTTTTGATTGACAGCCTTTTTCTGTTGTTTGTTACGACTCTAGCATTAAGCATATGCTAGCTTGTTGTTGTTGTTTTTTAAGTATTGGGACTGGGGAGCAAGTTATAGTGTGATAATACGTCATAAATACATAACAATGTGTCTGTAATCAATTCCCATCATGGTTACAACAGAGTGACAGCCTCACATGAGCTGCACTTCACAGCCTGACTTTGTACTGTACTGCCTCCTGGCGGTGATGAGCGCAGGAGGAGGAGGAGCCCAGTTTGGATGTTGTGTTTACGAGCTGCATCGAAGATTTCTTCGGACTCATTAAAACCTTTTTTGAGTTTGAATCGAGCTCTGGCCCATAAAAACAGGTAATGAGAGGTGGAGGGCTCGGGGTCGGGGTCGGGCTGGATTCTTTGGGGCGCGATATCAACTCTATTTTAACGTCTTTAGCTTATTGTTTTGTTCACTGCCAGCTGTATGACTGTTTTGTGTCTTCATAAAAAGACTGATATTTACCTTCAGGTTTCTGGAAATCGTAGTGGACCTTTGTTGATTAACTGGCATGAGACAAATCCAATTAGATTCAAAATATGCTATTTCGTGGTTTCTGGATGATAACGAGCAGTCTCATATTTATGGGCAGGTTTTACAATGTGCTTTCTGCTATTCCTTCCCATACCTCCAACTGGATAAAAAAAAGTGTATAGAAGTACAGGTGGGAGTCTTGAATCTCCTTTTAATAAATACATTTAAGCCAAGTGTTTTCAGACAAAGTTACTTGATGTGAGTGATTAATAAAGAAATGAAAAACAAAGTGAAAACATCTGCAAGTCAGAAACATTAAGAAGAATTCATCGATCTACAAGAAAAAAATGAACATATGAAACCAAAAAGCACACAGCGTACAACCAATTATCCAAGCAACCCTTGAAAATAAAGAAAAGTCGACTTGAAGTGAAACTTACATTCAAGTTTTCATCAAATGTGGAAACACTTACTGGCGTTTGAGGCATATTCCCCGATGAAGCGCCTGGTCAGGAACCGCACGAGGACAGCTGGAAGACACAGACGGGACAGAAACCCACTAAATGACTGAAGGCATCATTACACTCTCTCTCCTCACAGGTGGCAGCACTGGGGGTAAAATGACCCTGATTCGCCCCCACAGGCGCACCGAGGTGCCAACAGCTTTCATGAAACCGTAGCCTATCATTAACGAGGCTGTGTGGCTTTTCTGGACGACCTGGGTGCATAGTTGGCAAGCCTGTGCGGTGATATTTCCCCCTCGGCTTCATCTCCTGACTGCCAGCTGCACTTAAAATAACCCAGCTTTGGTCCCAAAAACAATCAGTCACAATTAAGGGCTGAAGTTTCAAGCACTGAACTCTTGAGGTTTGTTGCTGTTGGTGGTCAGCGGACTCTGACGGGGTTTTTTTTTTTATTATTATGGATAGCTTAGGGGTCACACAAATACGGACAGACATGCCTGCATTCCTGGAAATAAATGAATTCAACACATGAGACTTTGTTTGAGAAATTAACTGTAAAAAAAAATAAAAATAAATCTGACATTCATCAATTCTCAATGAAGCAACTTAAACGAAAATAGTTCAATTGTATAGAAACGAAATTTGAATACTTTTTAGTGTCACGTGAGCACTTTTCACACATGCACTCTCGACTATCAGAGGCGCTGCTTGTCACCAGGCAAATAAGGAAACTGCTTGGGGTAATAAGACTAGTAAAACGTCCCCGAAGGCTGACAAACCTGAACCAAAACAGTGCCCCGAAAATGTGCAAATTTTGCCATGACAGTAAGAAACCTCCTTAAAGGGGCCCCATCTGACAGCCCTCACTCTTGTTGCCCCGCTAAACGTTGCGCTCATTAAGAAAATGAAGGTTTGTCAATGAAAGTCAACAACAGAATCAAAAGGAATTATCCGTCCATTGGAAAAACATAAAAAGAGACACTGGCAGACATGTTTGGAGGGCCCCCCAGCTGATTTTTGGCCCCTACAGACTCTAGATTTGGATGAACATGTCCAACATGGTGTGTGGAGCAACGTCATCTGAAGCTACACTGACACTTTTAGCCTTTATATTGATGCTACCTGTTATGGGACGTCTTGAGAGGGGCCTGAAAAGAAAAGACAATGTCATGCAGCTGTCATAGGGTATATCCCCAAATTATGCATCTTGATTGGGCTGAAAAATGTGTCTGTTTGTGTTTCCACATGCAGCTCAACCCAAAGATTTCTGGAAACCCTTTAAGAGCTTTGTGCATTTAGGAAAAGACAAGACGTGTTTCCAGAGATTTAAAAACACATTCGCTGAAAAGTATCACTGATGTGTTTTACGAACAACAACAGCAACAATACAAGAAGAATGACGCAGAAAGAAACATATAAAACAGACACACACACACACACACACACACACACACATGCATGCATCTCCACAGTAACCGTTCTGCCTCACTGCCAGGATGAGAGAGTGGAGACGTCCCATTGTTTTATGAAGCTTGACAACAGCACTGAGCCAGTCAGACTGAACACTAATAAATGCAACAAGAACCCCAAACAGCAACAAGGGTCCAATAACTCGCCCAGTGATGCTAAAACAGCATTTTTTTCCCCTCTGAAATAAAACCTGGAATGTCGTCAAATAAACTGCTGAAAGTGACGGAAAAACATATTCCGGTGGAATCTTTGGAGGTTTTTTTAATACAGATCTTTTTCACATTATGTCCCATGTTAACAACATGTATATGGCAGCAGGGCTACAGAGCAGAGCCAGAGGGAAAAGCTTCATGTATATAATTACAACATAAACAGGAAGGGGACTGACTGGTTGATGAAGCATTACATGTTGATTTTTCTTTTTTAAAGTCATCAGACTTGTTCTTCTTTCGATCAGCGGCGTCATCCCCATTAGGAAAGGATTCAGGTTTTAGGCACTTCAGGTTCAACTCCAGTTTGTTTGTTTTTTTTTACACACGACTGAAAACCTTCGGAGAGGAAATGGAGGTTGTGGTCATCCGCTGGGGAATAAATGTAAGGCTCTCGGCAGGAATTTCTTTCTATTGCGCAATCCTTTTTTTATTTTTGGTTTCATGCTTTTCAGATGCTGTTTGGCTGAGAGGTTTGCATAAAGTCACAGTGTGTAAACTCCTCCACCAGGGGGCTCTCAATCAAAACAAAAACAAAAGAGGACGTTGAGGCTGGCGGGGAATCATGGGAGGGATTCCACTCCCCCCCCCCTGAAAATTCAATCCGAAGTTAAACATAAGTGAAGATGAACTTTTACCAAAAAGCTACCAAGCTATCCAGCTATAATGTTCATGATGTTTTTAACGCAGCAGCACAAACAGCAGCAGTACGGCAGCTTTCAGTCGCAGCTCACGCTTCCTTAGTTCTCTTTGACATGTCATGTCCTTAATGGTGATAAACATGTGTCATTACAACGAAAATCACAGATTTGTCTGGCTTGGATAACTGTTGGAAATATTTGCGCAGTACTCAACCAAAAACCATATATAACACGTTTAGTCAATTTCTTAATTATTTTAGTGCAAAACTTCTGTTAATTTTCTACATTTTAAGAACACGGTTTTCAACAAAGTTAAAGGAAACACAGCTAATTGAAGTCACTGAGGATAAACGGGTTCAGCTGACTCAAAGCAGTGACACATGTTAATCCGAAGGTCAATCCACTTTGAGAGAACGGCAGGAAAAGAAATAGAAAAGTATGTCAAACAGTGGGATATCATTAAAAGAGCTGTTTGTCATAACGTTTGAACATGGGGACCATTAATGAGACACTTTCACACGTGTTTCCTCTGGATGCTCGTTTGCACTTTTACTTTTACCAGAGCCTGAAAATTCACATGCAAAGCCTCCTCACAAGCTCCATGTAAAAGTCTCCAGAGCAGACGTGACCTCTGCGTCATGCTGAAGTATCAGACTGTAACATTTATAACATTTGATCAGCTCATCGTTGTTGCAGAGTCCTCAGTGCTGATCCGCCTGCATGCATCCGGCGGGTTTCCCCACAAAGAGACATGTTGTAACTCCCATTAACATGCGTGATTCATTCATCATACAGTCACTGTTGATTGATTAGGCCTCTGATAACACTAAATAAACAGAGGGCATTTGAATGTAATCAAAATAGAACTGAAGGCAAAGAATCACAGAGCTTTAATGTAATTTGGATGTTTTAATGGAAAAGCGTGCAGGTTAACTGTGGGACGAATGTAAACATAAGAGCAGAGACTTCATCTGCAACTATTTTGGATGTGCATTATCTTTTTGATTATTTCAAACGTGACAATCCAGTTTCCATTTGCAGATTCTCTCAGCATGCAGATACGTTGCTTTTGTTGTTGTGGTCTGCTGGTCGGAGAAAATAATCCATCTGAGCGTGTCACCTTGAAGTCTGTGAGACGATTGACTCAATGTGCCTTTTCTTTTTTTCTTTTTTTTAACCAATGCATGCCGTCATAAATTGAGAAAATACTCTTTTTTTGTATTTTTTTTAGCCAAAATAGAAGCTCTGCGTTTCATTTTTTTGTATCATATTTTAAAAATATGTAAAAGATTGAAGTGCAATAAGACTACTTCTATGGTTTTCTATACTTTCTTTTTCTTTGTTTTTACTCAAGCCAAATTAGGAAAGTCTGACACCTTTCTGCAGTATTCTTTATCAAAAAGCTTTCCTCATCTTAAAAAAAAAAAAAACTTCAAACACTAACTGTTGCACATATCAGATGCAAATAAAGGTAACTTCTCCAGCTTGTTAATTTACTTCCTGTTTGTTTTTTTCAGACAAAAGGTGGAAAAGTCTCAAACTTTTTTTAAAGTGTTGCAACATAGTTTTTATAAAAGCTTTCCAAATCTGCCTCTGATTGGAGAACCACATGAATTTTCTTTAGCTGTTTGAAATGTACAGAATCTCTTCACGCAGCCCCTCACCTGATTTCCCGGCCCCCGGGCTCCCCAGCAGGGCCAGCTTGATGTCGTTCATGCCTGCGCTCTGTCAGCTCCTCTCGGCTCTGCGTTGTATCTGGGATCTGGGTTCACTGAACGCTCCTTAGAGTCCGGGTACGGGACGGCCCCCCTCTCCTCCTCCTCTTCAAAGAGCGGTTTTAAAGCTGAAGGGAGAGGAGGTGAAGGGGGGGGGGGGGGGGGGGGGGGGGGAACAAGCGCCCCCTTCTTCTCTGCGTGTCTGTCTGTGTGCCAAACTCTCCTCTACGCTCTCACACCTCTCTTTTCTCTTTCGCTCGCTCTCCTGTATCCAACAAAGCTTTCCCTGCCCTCTCTCCCCCTCTCGATCCATCTGTTTTCCTTCTTTCCTTCCCTCTCTTTATCCCATATATCTCCCTTTTCTGTTCCCCCCCTTCCTTCACAGAGGTTACTTGAAGGTCATGTCTGACTAAACCTATTGTGCTCTGCAAACTCTGCCACTGTAACTGTATTCCAGCTGCCATCTATGGACATTACTCGATTTCTTCCTGCATGTTCTTCTGGTACTCCAGCATCCTCCCACTGTCCACAGTCGTGCTTATCAGGTTAATTTGTGACTCTAAATTACCTGTAGTTGTAGAAATGTGAGTGTGGCTGCTTTATATGTAAGACCTGTGATTGGCTAGCGAAGAGTCCAGGGTGTACCCTGCCTCTCGCCCAATCACAAGCCCCCTGTGACCCCTAATGGGAATGATAATGAAATGATAGTGCCTTATGATGCCACCAAAATCATCTGCTTTGCACGCCTTAATTCTGTGTTGTTGTTGTTGTTGTTGACTTAAAGGGCAAACAAACCCAGCAGGGGGTGTGTCACCCACCTGGAGGAGGGGTTACTTTCCTTTGTGATGTCACAAAGGAAAAATCTCCAAAAAGCCGGTTTTTCCATTCGATTTTCCATAAATTGACATTAAAGGGGTTTCATAAGCTGCATATTTAAAACCCCCGGTGGTGGAGTTGTTGTCGACCTCTCTACGATAAGATCTGGCAACGTCCTGCTCAGTCAAACGTTAATAGCATTCAGACTTCCTGGAAAGTCGTTTTATTGCAAATGTTCGATATGTTTTCATCACGGCGAGGTAGTGACACGATCAGGAAAACATTTTCATTACCTCGGTTACGTAGTTTTTCAAGCATGGAATCGCTGAGTGTGGAAGTAAAAAAGCATGAGAAATGAAAAACTCTGATTATAGCATCAGTCAGACTCCTGACATCAAACCAAACAGAGTCAGACGAGCACTTCGTCTCCTTCGGCTTCAACCACCGCACAATATGTGGCGCACACGCTCGACAAATCCTCCTCCAGTAGCTTCAAATTCACACACACATGAACGCACGCACACACACACACACACACACACACACACACACACACACACACTATGGTCAGCCAACAAAATGAATATTCTTTTAACTAAAACCACATTTTGGCCCCCCTGACCCTCCTGCAGACTCGTTCTGGGCACGGTGGGCCGTCTTCCAAACTGCCTTCATTTGATCTCGTATTTGAGCGCGTGCTTAGTCGGTGACCCTCTTCCAAAAAAGCGTCTTAAAGTTTTGCCCCTCGTCTTTACAGAGGGTCGTCATGACTTGGCTGCTCTTGTTTTCTTGTTAATGCCGTTTCTCTTAAAATGCGGCTTTAAGCCCCTAATTTGGGTCGTTGTGGAGTATTTACATACTTTCTTTGTGATGCCCACAGTCCCTTCAAACACATCGTATGAGAACATTACATTATTGCATTAACATACTCTTTTATTCCATATGTTAGTCTTTGCATCAAGAAAGCTGAAAATCAATGACAGAGTGAATGTTTTAAAACCGCCTTGTTTGAAGTTGTTGCCGCCTCTATACTTGTTCATTTTTTCGGATCACGGAGTTGGACCTTGTAATACCATCAAACCGAAGCTGTAATGATTCAACAAAAACAACTTGACCACATTTAGTTCTTGATGATCCATTCAGGAATTACAAAACGCTTCGGCTTAAGAAATGTTTATTCTACTCTCTTTTCAGTTGTGCCAGCATGCTTTTGGCAAAACCCTAAAAAACTTCACGTTTTTATGAGTTCAGATCAGGACTGAAATCATCCGAACATCAATACGGTAAATTAATCCTCATAATAGAGGCTGAATTTGAGAAAAGATGGGATTAACTGTGTATTTTAGAATATATTTCCTCTCTGTGTTGCACTCGTTACAAAAAAGGTGCCAAATAAGTGAGTCTCCGGTTTCCAAAACCACCCACTGATTTAATCAAAATATTAGACAAACAGACAAACATAGATCGGAGCCAGAACACAAGTAGTGGGAGTCAATGAGGAGTAATGGAAGGAGTCACAAATGGCTGAAAGACAGATATGTTGTCTAAAACAAAAACATCTAAACACAGAGAGACGTTGGACGGTTGACGGTTGACTCTCTGGAGACAAACTGAGCACCTACCTATCAACGTCCATCCTCCACGATGTGTCCTGTGGGATTAAATCCTCCAAGGCTGCTTGTCCAGTATATAAAACATGACACTCTGTCATTCTGATGAAGATAACGCACGTTTAAATGCAAACATGCAGCACTCGTTTCCTGTGCGTGAAAGGGACTGAAGTGTCCCATAAATTTCCCCTCGCTGTGTAATAATCAGTCCTAATCTCAAACCAGTCATGTATGAATTGTAATCAGCCTTGAATGCTGAAACACTTGATCTGCATGACCTCAATCAGCTGCATGCACTTTGTTCCAGCTCAACATTACTCTCCCACATCATAAAGGTTTTTTAATAAAAAATGATGCTCTTTGTCAAAACATCCTGTTGCAATCACGGAGAAACTAATTCTTGTGTTTGACTTGTTAGGAGAGGACACGACGGACGGCCCGGCCATCCGTGGCTGCTTCTAATCAGGCAGAGGAGGAAAAACAATTTCTCCTGAGAGGATCAACACGTGGCTGCAGAGAGGCTTTCACATGGGACAACGTCATGTGCCCACCGAACGACACACACACACACCAAGAAACACGTTATTCCCACCAGCTGCATACCAACACACACACACATACACGTACACACACACACACACACACACATACAACATCAAAGCTCACCACAACACACCATCAACCTCTTTGCATGCCGTCTGTGCACCAGCACTCTGTCTGGAAGCTTTCTGCTTATTATTCTTTTTAATGAGATTATCCGCCACGTATGACATGGGAAGAAATTATGTTGAACAATTTCATCATGGCTGTTTGCCAAACAGGAGGTGCCAGTTGCCAAACTGAATGGTTGCCGTTTGTGGATGTCATTTTTGATTAAGTGGGCTGCCTGATACATTTTTCCAGAGATCCGAAAACACAAAACTTTAATCAGCCGTTGTTGTTCACCGGCCCGTTCTCATTCCCATGTCCACAAATTACCGGAGCATCTTGTACAGATCACAATGTGCCATTTAGCCGACACCAGCTAACTCCAATCCAGACTAATGTTTGATTACACTTTCTTAGTTTTGTTTTTTTGTGGCCTTTTTTTTGCCTTTATTAGAAGAGACAGCTAAAGAGAAAGACAGGAAACGTCCAGAGGAGTGTGTGGGTGATGATATTCAGAAAAGGGTCGAGGTCAGATTTAAAACTACGGCTGCTGCGACAAGGGTTATCACTTCTGTACACGGGGTATGCAACTTCTTACAAGTGAGCATCATGATGTTATTTCAGCAGACCTATCTATTCATATACACTGAGAAGCAAAATGCTAAATATGTGTGTGTGGGGGGGGGGGGGGGGGGGTTTGTTCTTTCAGGATTTTTCCAGCCGCTGCAGATGATGAAGTGAATATATGGAAACTTCATCATCAGGCCGGTATGTTTTTTTTTTTTTAACTCAAACAATAAAACCTTTTTTTATTTATTTTTTTACAGGAAATGTCACAACTTATGGAAAATGTTATCCCAATGCCATTTTCACAGAAACACCAACATACGTCAGATTGCAGCGATTGATCATATTTAAAGAGCTCTCACGCTGTTTTTCTTCCCAGATATTAAACTTCAGGTCTGCGTCCATTTATCAGGTCGTACTGGTCATAAAGTCACGCAAACAAGTTGATGTAGCTGAACTGAACCACAGTCCCAGTATGTGTGACACCTTTCATCTCGCTTCTTCTCCTTTCTCTCCTTTGCACTTCTTCTTTGTCTCCCAAATTTGGGAAGTAAAAAAAAAAGATCTCAAAATTATTAATTGAAAAAATGTGTAACTCCCAAAGCACTTTCTCAACAGGCTAAAAGTTGGGACAGTATAATAGCCGATCCATACATTCCTACTTTTTTGTTGGCCTTCTGTTTGGGCGCCAAGTATATCATAGTGCCAAGTAAGGCCCTGAAAAGTGCTGCACGTCCGTCCTGTCTCCATGACGACAGACACAGCTCTGTTACTTTTTACAGTATTTTTCTATTTTAGACACACGTATACCTGGTATCCTTTAAAACCAAAAGGTCGAATACGTGTGGTTTCACAACAACGCTTTCAGCAGAAAACTTTGTACACTTATTCCACTTCCAGACGGCATCATTCAATAAAGCATCGCTCTAATGTAATATCTTAAAATAACATAGTGAGGAGACAAGTCTGAATAACACACAGAGGGGCGACTCAAATCTTGGCAGGCAGCTTCTTCCAGGAGGTCTCAAACAACCAAGAGAGATAAATGAAACGTATCAGGTGTGTAATCAGATTAATGCGTGCTCTTCAGTCTGCTCTAAACATTGCATGTGCTTGTTATCTCAAAGTGGACGGCTGCAGACGGAGGAGTTCCGGCCTGTTCCTCCTCCTTTTTTTTTCCCCCTCTTCTTGTGCATTAGTGATTCACTGGATTTCAGACGAACGAGACGAGAGCTTCTTTTGATGTCCTTAAATGAAACATCTGCACATTACAACACAGCAGGGGGAAAAAAAAAAGACAGAAGAAGAAGAAAGAAGGAAAACAGACATGTGACCGAGGTTTACAGGCCTGAATGAAGTGCGTTTAAAAGACACAGGAGGGGAATAAAGTGTCCTTTGAAAACATCTCACGGTCAATTTCCTCCTCTTTATCTGAACATTAGCCGCAGGGCTCCCTCTCATGTTTCTGTTTCCTCATTCAATGTCAGTGACAATCTTTACATCCTGCATGCAGATAAAAGCCACCATACTGTGTTTAAATCCAGGACGGAGCGGGTTTAACAGATCGATTTTGTATCTTTTTATGAGCTGCACGAAGTTATATCATTATGGTGCAGCTTTCTTGAAGGAGTTTGGCAGAAGTTTATGACAGCTTTCCTGCCTTAAATTGCCCCACTATCAGAAGGCAGTCACTATAGTGCTCTTTGCTGTTTGACTAATGGTGATGGAGGGGAATCTTGGAAGAATAACCGGTTATAAAAAAAGAGGAATTTCATTTTTTTAAGAGCTGCAAATTTAAAAGCACAATGAAACTGACAGCGAGGAACAGACACCAGCAGTGAGTGCAGCAGAGTCCAGAACAAACAGAGGCTGACACGTGTGATGGATGAGTCCACAGGGCAGATCTAATCAAGTATAGAAAGAATATTTATCAAGGATAAAAAGACGATTTTCCTTTTTGTGTTTGAGTGACATATTTTTGCTTATTAAGCCATTTATATTTTCCGAGAAATCATTTCGTGCTTTCCTTCAACCTTTGACAGCGTGTTTAGAAGATGTGGCGCCCATATAAAGTCATAGGAGCAAGCTCGCCCCCTGGTGGAGGAGTACAGTACAGCCACAGTGACAGTCTGTCTGGAGTAGCTCAAGATCAGCTGCGTCTGTAAAACTATTTCAGATAAAAACTTGATGTCGTACCCCCATAAGATGAAGTTAACCTTCTCCTCTGCTTATTTTGATTAAAGATTATAATCAATAATAATAAAAAATATATAAAAAATACAAATTTTCAAAATCTACTTTGTTGCTTATTCTCACTGATTAGCATTTTTTATTCTATTTCAACAACTACACCTCAGTACTTTAGAAACCAGAGGAATCTGCTTTGTTTTTATAACATGTTTATTCATAGTTTCCACAACATTACATGTGTTTTACTTCTTAAAGGAGGAAAGGTTTGGATTATATGGAAGCCCAAAGTGGACATAAATCCATACATTCGATTAACTTTGTGTTCCCGAGATAATGAGTCAATATCGTGGTCGGGTTTTTTTTTTGTTTGTTTGTTTTGGGACTTGGACTGGGTCATCTTACAGTTTGTTTATTTGTTGTTGTTGTTTCATTTCAAATATCATTATTATTATTATTATTTTATAAAGGAACCTTTAAAAAATGCACTGAATGAAAAGATCAGTTTTACTTGATTATATATCAATTATATATTGGATAAGCACCTTTTACTAATTTAGACATTTTCCCTTATTGATATCTACTTAATGTTTGCTTAAATGTGTTTGTGCTTTATTTGAATCTACTCAATTTAAACAGGTTATTCTTCAGCAACTGATTTGAGTTATGTTAACTCAACGTTTAACAAAGTTATATTTAATTAATAATAATGCGTGAAATCTGTTGCCTCAGTTTATAGTTAATGTGTATCTCTTGTCACAGTGATAGTCACAGTAAATATTTCCTCCCACTCGACGTGTGTCTGCTGTAGTTCTCCTTCCTCCTCCTCCTGAGCCACTGAAGGCGAGCTCGGTCCGTTCTGTCCCGGCACGCCGACACAAACGTGCGATCGGGAAAAGTCTCCTTCAGCTTGTTGAGGAAAAACAGCTCCAGGTTTCGACCGGCCCGAGCCACCTCTGAGTCAGGCTGCACAGCAAAGACAGTTTAATGCACCAACAATTATCAAAAGACAGTCTTCATTTTCAAGCTGAATTTGTCGGGGTCCGCTCAACAAACAGCAGACAGCAGTTCAGACACACTGCACACTGGTTCATTTAAACATTTAGCTGAAGGTATTTAAAGATCTGACAGCTAATAAATGACGTATCATTGTCCACATGCCTCAGACATTAATTTGCAGCTGATTTTTCCCCTTAAAAAGCTGATTGAATTTTTGGAGGATTTTGGATAGCTGCAGAAAATAATACTTTTAATGGGTGCACTGTTAGCATTTACAGCTCAGAGTACAATCGCTCCAAAGAGAAAGAGCGTCATGGAGCTGACATCATGGCTGACCTTTAGAACTAACACCTGAGGTTTTGTATTCACTGGCAGCCTGACGCAGCCTGATCTGCAGTCTCTATACGTACAGATTCCATACATGTGGAACTTATTCCCTCAGGCCGCACAGTTCACAGATAATTTCTCTTGCACTGGAAAATTAAATTACAGTTGAAAATGTCCCTCTGACACTAACGACCTCGTGACAAACTCACATAGTTGAAGGTTGAGCAGTTCTTGAACATCAGCAGGACGTCATCGACAAACTGCTCGGCGGTGAAGTAGTGCAGCGTGTTGCTCTTGTCCAGTTTCCTGCGGATCCCCGACAGGTCGATGGGCCTCTTTATGATCTGGTAGTAGTTTCTGGCCTGGAGCGAATTCACAGACATTAGATCATCATGAACATGGACGTTGTTTTCATTGTAACCCCCTCTGTCTGTTTAAGGAGTAGTACACTTTGTATACACAGTAAAGCAAGCCAGCGTTTTCTCTATTTAGATTATCAAAACTATTACATGCTGTCACGTTGTTTCTGCCCCATATAGTCTTTAAGATGACCGGGGGATTGGTCTATTGGACTTAAAATAAGACTCTGAATGTTGTTGTTTTATTTAATGTAGATTGTGTACAGAAGCGTGTGGCATTCCCCATGAGAAAATAAAATCAGCTCTGATGTTCTGTAGAGAGAAGAATCTCAGAATGAGGAGTTATGAGGCGCTTCACCAGCTCCTCAGTTTCAGTGTTGGACTTATTGTCTCTTGAGTCTCCGACACGGCTGATCCTGACAGATCAGAAGGTCGGAGCAGCTGAACTGCAAGGATCTAAGTTGACCACTCAAAGTCTGCAAACTAGTAACAATACCGTCATATGTTACCTGAAGACACAGGTACCTACCAAATGTTTCTGTTATGATTTGGGTTGTTTTGTGTTGTGCTCTTGTGTTGTTAGTTTCCCTGTTTGTCTTCTCCTCCTGTGTGCTTCCCTTCCCCCTTGATTGTTATTAGTTTCAGCTGCGCACCCAGGTGTTGCTCATCCCACTGCTCATCAACTCCTGCTCTTAAACCGGCTCTCCACATGCAGCCGGCGCCAGATTATTGTCAACTCACCGTGGTATCGTAACTCTAAATCAGGCTCCCTAGTATTTTGATGTTTCTTGTGATTTGCTCGTACTTACCCTCCTCGTGTTTTCTCCTCGTCAGCTCCCCGTCCAGACTTACCTGCCCTCTCGTGTCCTGTCGTCTCATCGTGTTCACTTTGGATTCACCTCACGCGTGCTGGATTAGGGTTGTTGGATCGTCACCTGGATTGTTGTCTGCACTACTCACCTTGGAGCTTGGACTCAAGCTCATTGTTATCGCTAGTGTCACTACCCCCGTTTATAATAAATTATTGTTGTTACTGTGTTCCTTGGTCTTGTGTTTGGGTCTTAGTCTGGTTCCTAAATGTTTCAAATATAAACATAAATATAATATAAGTTTAATATGTTAAACTGAAGAGACAGTGAACGCTGGCTGTGTTAGGGTCTAAATGAGAGCGTCTGTTGGGAGTTGGAGGTTGTGTGTGTCTGATAGCTCAGCCGGTTCTGATGCACCACATGTACAAAGGCTCTAGATTCGAATCCAATCTCAACCCTTTGCTTCATGTCATCCCCTACTCTCTCTCTCCTCCCAACACTTCCTGTCTCTCTTCAGCTGTTGACACCAAACAAGACAGAGCAATGTTTTATTTTCTCATGTGAATACGATTCCCCTTCTGAAGGCTAAATGTGCCATAAACTGAATGATTTTCACTGTGCTCTTCAAATGTTTAACCAATCATGTTGTCTTAATATTAGCTCAGGATGAAATCATTACATTCTTCTGCTTTGCAATCAGATGAAATAACCCGGGTTTTAATCACTGATGTGGAAAATCAAAATAAAATTTGAACAAGATTTAGGTAGGTTTACTATTTTTTAGACGTGATGTGATTTTGAAAACGATGAACATGTCACGGTTTGGATGGAAGTGAGAAACTGTTGGACTGACCAGAGGGCTGACGGGTTCATGGAACGGAGCGCTGAGTGTGTGACAATACAACAGCAGAGTCAGCTTCTCACACCTCTGCACAACACAAACACACAAACACACACACAGTCACTGAAAACACCTGCTCATCTACTTATTGAATCAAACGTCTTTTTGGATGCAGTGGATTAGGTTTTTTCTCCCTTTGAGTCACTGATAACATGACTGCAGCTTTCTTTTACTGGGATCTACAATCAGGTGGCTCGTGTCCTACCTACACAAACAAGACTAATCCCTCACCCTCTGATCCTGGTTTGACAGAGTGTACGGAGCTCTGACTCCACCGCCGGAGTGCGGGTCCTCACAGTCGTACGTCACCTCAGAGTCCTGGTCCGATCTGCAGAGCGAGCACACCCAGTCCCCTCTGTAAGACACGCAGGATCTCTGTTAGGATCAGCAGTGACAACGACAGATCAAGAAAACTGATTTGTGTGTGTAGCCAAAGACGATCAACGCCACAAGAACTTCCAGAAGACGATGCGTTAATTAAGTTAATTGTTCTATGGCTCATTAAATTAGTTTAGAAGTGTTGTTTAAAAGCCTCAAACATACTCAGTGTTGTCTTACCTATAACAAAAAATCTATAAACTCACATATATAAAAAAAAAAACGATGTTTCTGAATGCAAAGTTTAAAGCCTCTCTTGAATCAGAAGTGGGTGCAGAGATTTACTTTCATGACAAATAAGTGAGGAAGAGATTCGAGTCGGTTTGTTTTTTACTCTGGTTGGATGTTTTCATAGTGAATCTCTTCATTTGACCAGTGAGGCAACGGATAGGAAAAGTCATGTTTCTGATTGAAGAGAAAAAATTATTGTAATTTAAAAAACTACATTTCAATGAGAGTGAATTTTACCCCCAAGATAGCACATTAACATACACATGGGACAGAAATCTTTCCTCACGTGTAAAGGTTTAACCCAGACAAATGTTCAAACTGTCTGAATTTCCCTCGGGATCAATAAAGTATCTATCTATCATCTATCTATCTAATATGAAATATAAATGTTGAATCAAAGTGCAGAATCAGAATAAATGTGTCAGCGGCTGGTTTCTGCACAGCACTCACAGAGGGGAGCTGATGAGAGAGGGGATATGACAGGCCAGGTGGTAAACTTTAGGGCAGCGGTCACAGCAGAGCAGATCTCCTCCGTTCAGACAAACAGCACAGAAGTCGTCACTCTCCATCTCCTCGGTCCCTGATCCAGGTCCAGGCTGCTGGAGGCACGAGGCTCCCTGAGAGCAGCACTGATCAGGTGTTTGATCATCACTGATTTCCATTTGTACTTCATCTACTTCACAGTTTGATTCAGGTTCGTCCTCCAGCTCAACGAAGTGATCCTGATCCGTTTCTGGATCTGGATCCAGTTCTATCACCAGCGTCTGCTCTGGATCTGGGTCCAAATAAAATGTCTCTGGGTCCATTTTTACATCTACGTCCCACTCCTCAGACGCAGACTCAAACAGGATGTACGGCTGATCCGGGTTCGATTCACAGTCAAAGCCCGAGTCCTGCTCTGGTCCTTCAGAGGGGGAGCCATCGGGACAGTACGGTTCAGTCCAGGAGGTCGGGGACGATTCTGGTTGGATGAAATCTGATGATTCTGCAGGTTTAGATTGAAGAGAAGCTTCAGTTTTATCCAAACTGTCGGCCTCATTTTCACTGAATCCGTTCTACAGAAAAAGACGAGGAGAGAAGAGTAATAAGCATCACAGAGCGCTCGTAATAAAGTAAGTTATGAAAACACATTTATTCATGTCTGTCTTTATACCTGCGGAGGATGTTTCAAGCAGGAGACGTCATGGTGGATCTTAACTTGTGTTTGACATGGCAGCCGCACCAGAGACACCACCGGCTGCAGGTTCAGTCGCTCCAAGATCACTACAGGTATGCAGGAAGTACCCAGAATTCTTTGGGCCTCTGGATGAATCCTGAGGAATAAAAGAGTGCTTGGTTAACATAAAGTAAGGAGATGAATACTTTAATTTACATGTTTATGTTTTACTGAACTTGGTTGGGTAACCTTTTTCATCCCATGTTTAGCATCTAACTTTTACTAAACCTTCATCATGCAAACAGTTTCTTAAAACAGGCAGGACAACTTGAATGAAGAGGTACTCATCATTATTACATCAGCTTCAGCTTCACTGTGGTTTTCTAATGTGTCCCTAGTCTGTCCACAAACCACCAAAAGATGAGGAAAAAAATCCATCCTCTCCGTCTTTGGCCTGCTCCACTTTTCAGAAAAGGGGTGCTCAAACTTTTTTTTCAGTCTTAATGTGCAGCTGAGATCTTCTCCTCTCTGTTTTACGTGAACACACATTCTTCCAGTCTAACTCTTGATGGAAAGAGAAGAATTATATACGGTATTAATCTCAAACTACTCCTGTAAACATGATCCAATATGATTTCCACGCTGTTCTGTAAGGCCAACCTCTTCTCTTACTTTACCTTAATCTCTTTAATAAAGCTGAGGCGCCATGTTTTTTTTGTAGTTTTTCAGATGAAGGAGAGGCTGTGGTTATCTGTCCGTTGCGAGACACATTTTTTACCACGCAGGATCCTGACGTGTAGACCTATTTAAAAGACAGAGATTTGGTGTCATTCTCATCTGAGAAGTATGATAATCAAATTACATGCATGTCATTATTTGACTGTTTTCTTCCAATTCAACAACACAGTAAAACTCAGTCATTCGTTTGTCGTGGTGAAGCTTTGGTAAATAATACAGCGTCTGTGTCTTTTACTTGTTCTGCTGGGAGGCTTGGCCCCTCTGCTGTTGTTGCTGGATGTGAGCCGGTCTCACATGACTCGGCCTCCAGTGTCAGCGTGACTCTACACCTGGCTACCTCTGGAAACAGGGTGGCCCGTCTTTGGGGAAAGTTGCCATGGCTTCTCGAAGTCAGGTGCGCCATCTCCATGAGATCGTGGCCTCTTGGGGTGAAAACCCCAGTATAGAAAACACAGAAGAGGATGAAGCTACAGTTTGAAATCTCCTTTGAGCTCATATATGACAAAATGTAAGGATCAAAACGTACAGAGAGCAATCAAAGAATCGTATTCATACATTCATAAAAAAAATAGCTGTACACATCAAATCTATTAATACACATGCAGAGAGAACACTGTGTGCAGAACTTTTGCTAAAAGGTAAACAACGTACATGCATTAGGGTGAAGTTTAATTGTAAGTGTTCCTTACCTGAATATGTTTGTAATCAGTGAAAATCAAGAGGTCTGTTTCAGAAAGCCAGGTGAGTGTTTCCAGGTAGGTGCAAGTGTGCCGAGGATTAGAGGGATGGAACTTCGCCATGTGTCCAGTATCAAGGGGAATAGTCATGATTTGATTGGTGGAGAGCTCCCCCCCCGTCCCCGTCATTCAGGACAGTACACGTAGAGGTAAATTAATGCAGCATCTATGCAAGATATTTCTTAACCAATAACATGTTGCAAATTTCTGTTATTCACTTGCATTAAAAAATTAAAAACAAGTTTTAGCATCAAATATGATATGAAGCACATCTATTTGATAATTTAAAAGAATTACACTTACAGGCTACATCCAGTTGAATATGGTTCATCTTCAATTGTTGGGATATCTAGGGTTTTTTTGGTTTAAGGTTCAAGCAGATGTCACACCATTTCAATTGAAACCAACGATAAGTCACAAGCTGTGAAGTTTTGAATAACCGACCAGCAGTATGTAAATCCATCTCTACTCTAGGCAGAAGCTGCTATGTAAAGTGTCCATCAAGATATAATACTCACAGCAGGGGTAACAATTTAGGGGTTAAGTTTCTTGCCAAAGGACACAGACAGCATCCCACAATGCATTGCTACAGTCAAGTGTTTTAGATCAAAACAGTATTTTAGTGTTGAAAATTGGCTGGAAATGAACAGCAATTGTTACAGTACATCCATCCACTATCTATACAGCTTTTTACCGTTGTGGGTTGCAGGGTGGCTGGACTGGAGTCCAGCTGCCATTAGGCGAGAGACAGGATATACATTTAGAAGTGTTGTCAATCACAGGGCTGACATACTGTATAGAGACCGTCAGTGCTCTCATAATATAATATTTATAATGTGTGACTATCAACTCAAAGTTTATAGTTGATTACTTATATATTCTCAGAGTGGATGTGAACTCCTATATAACCAGGATCACAGGGACATGAACATGCCTGATGATGCAGAAAATGCAGCGAACCCAACTGGTTTCAATCACAGCTGACCTGGTTTCTACTGTAAATCCACAAATTGCCCAACATGCATTAATGGTTAATTGCGTTTGCTCATCTTGCATCGTCTCCTTTTGTTTTGCAAAGCAGGGCATCCAATTTTTTAAAGCTCCTGTTTTAACGTAGTTATGAAACAGAGAGATTTTTTTTAAATCAGAAAAAAACATATTTGGGGGGGGCTTGTTCATCACAATCTGAAAGTCCCCAAAGCAGTTTTATAGGTGTAGGCCACACACACAAACACTTACAAACATGTGTTGAGTTTGATCTGAAGGGGGTTTTTTATCATTAAAAAAAAGTTTTCAAGTCGGAAAACGTATTTTTTTTCAATCACATTTTTGAAGCTTTGCATTTTAGTACATATCAAATTAAAATAATGTATGTTTCACCAGGACTTGATGTGTTGAATTAAAAAAAACCCGTGATCTATAAATTTATAGATTGCAAATAGGATACAGATTTTTTTTTTTTTTAAAACGCTATAAGCAAACTTTGTCATCAATTTCTCATATAAAACACATTTACACAGCTCACATATTTTTTTTTATACATTGATGTGAACGTAAGCATCTTCTTGTGTTCATATCACGTTATTAAATTAGAAGGCTGAAACTGCCTCAGTGCCGCCATCGATCAACGGGCGTCGCTGTGGATTCCTTCGTGCTCTTGTTGCTATGCGCCAAATCTCGCACAAAATCGCGTGGTCTCCAAATCCCGTTCCTCTTTCAACTAGCCTCCAAGATGGTAGGTGCTATCATGTATCTCTTGGCTTTGAAATCGCGTTAAATCTATCTCCATCCGTGTTCAATTTCACTGAAAACAATCATCCGAACACGGCTAATGGTTCATACATGTCCAATAATCGTCTTCAGGATGTTTTTAACGTGACTTAGTAATATTTTAGCTGTTTATGAGGGATTTAATGTGTGGTAGCTCGGATCTCCTGGGCCCATGGCTACAACAGCAGTCACCCACATTGTATACGTGTAGTTCGATACCTGAACTAACCGCGTACTTAAACCCTCTGTTGTCCTCACCAATGTGAGCTGAGGTTATAATATAGAAATGCCTTACATGATAGTTTATTATGTTGTCTTAATGTACGGGTTACCGGTGAATACAGCTCAGTTAGCATTAGCATTCAAAGAGGCGAAGCAGCATGAAGGCACTTAGTTTCTACATGTCATTATTCAGCAGGCTCCTTTTAAAAACGCTGAGCAGCTAGTTGCTGAGATGATAAAACCATGTATGATGAAGTTATTCTAACATACTAATAATGAACATGTTGTTGACAGCCGACCAAGTTGACCAAGACTAGGAAGCTCCGAGGACATGTGAGCCACGGACATGGTCGTATCGGTGAGTTTGAGCTTTTCCTCTTTACAGCTCATCATCTTCATTTGATGCATGGTTAACGTAATGTTTTTCTTTTCTTCTTCACCATCTCACAGGCAAACACAGAAAGCATCCTGGAGGTCGTGGTAATGCTGGTGGTATGCATCACCACAGAATCAACTTCGACAAATAGTAAGTTGTTCACAGCAGCAGGAGTTAATCTGCAGCCTTCATTAAACATGCAGGCTGTTTTTATTGTATATGCAATGAGTCAATGCTTCGCAGGGAATCTATTGACAATCTCCTGTCTTCAGACGCGCCCAAGTTATATTTGGATAATTGCACTGGGCAATGTTTGGGAACTTTTTTCAGTAGTCTTCTTAAAGCTTTTCACTCTTGGTGATTGTGGACTATCATGTCGTTTTATATATATATATATATGCGCTGTTCTGGTCAGTTTAGCTTTAGTTTCACGAGTGTGTTTACATCGACTTTTTACACCACTCTGAGCTCTATCCTGGTTTTGAACACATTTGAACTCAAACCTGTCCAAGATTTGGTCAGATTTGAAAGTTTTGGATCAGAGACATTACTTTTGTTCTGATGTTTGGCCCTGTAGTAATATTTCTTGATTAGGCTTCTTTTCAGCATGATCTGTCTTGTGCCACCCTACATCTTAAGGATGCTGGCTTCCTTTTTAGCCGTTTCCCCACACGCTTTATCTCCCATTTAAACTCAACTGGGATATAAGGCCTGTACATGTCCCAGTTTGTTTTCTTTCAGATTTCTCCAGGTAGTACGTTTTGGTTTCATTTGGGACATTTTTTTTTTTTGCACAAACACAAGACTGGGATACTGAAGTCGTTGTAAGCACCCTCGACGTTGTAGAGACTAGAGTCTCACCTTGACACAAATCATTGTCTTGGTGTGCTAGAGTCCTCTTAGACTGAAGACTGGTCCTATTCACCGACTGGCCTTGTTGTAGGCCAGTCACCCACATGGGCAGTTACAAACAGCTTTACCTTTATAACTATGCAGTTGATGTATTAATGTTATGGTCACATTAAATCAGAATTAGACTGCGTCAGGAGTCAACTAATAGGGGGAATGTAATGATTTTGTCAACATGTTTGTTTGGAAGCTGGTGCACTTACTCCTTAAACCGAATACATTTTAATTGTCCAATTTAATTAGACAGCATCATGTGTAAAAAAAAAAAAAAAGACAGGGAATTCCTGATGATTTCAGACCAGAATGTTTAAAAATGCCTGGAAAAAAATAGAAGTAGTGCTTTTTTTATTTTTTTAATCTGGGTTAGAGAAATGTCTGAGCTGAAAGCTGCCGTGACATATTTAGTAATCAGTGTAACAAACAGCCGAACTTCCTACCTGAGGTCATCTCTTTATTCCGACCCTGCATACACAGATGTTAACCTTTCACGTGTTCCTCTTGTGTCTCTTCAGCCATCCGGGGTACTTTGGTAAGGTGGGTATGAGACATTATCACCTGAAGAGGAACACAACCCACTGCCCCACCATCAACCTGGACAAGCTGTGGACTCTTGTAAGCGAGCAGACCAGGCTCAACTATGCCAAGAAGCCAGAGGGACCCGCCCCCATCATCGATGCTGTGCGCGCTGTACGTACTGGTCCTTTTCTTATTCTTACGGAAATGTTCTGCCCCTCCCACTCCTTACTTTAAAAGAGTTAGTGACTGGAGTTTGGGTTAGTCTGAGACTGGTCAAAGAAGGAGCTGATGTGTTTGTGCAAAAAAACTGCCTTTTGTAGGAAGCAACGCTTTTCTAAAGACTGGAAGAAATATGATGCTAAGAAAGGAGTAAAGTTCCTCGAGTTATACAAAATAAAAACCTGCTCAAAGTTTCCTTTTTATCAAGTTTTGTATTTGCGTCTGTGGTTGAAACCTTTCCAGCACCCTTACTTCTCTTGGACTTAAAAATGTTTAAAATCAATCACATTTTGAGTTTCTAAGTGTGGCACTCGTGGTTACAAACTTTATATAGTGTGTTTTAAAAAGACGGCTGTTTCGCTGTACACAAAAGGATTTCTATTTTATTTTCAGTGTATAACATCTGATGCGTTTACTGTTAGATTCACCAACATGGATTTGTTGTTCAGCATTTGATTCAATGAATACTGTTGATACAGATTCAGTCTCGGATTGTTTTACTGAACACATGAGCAGAATTTATTCATTCATTGGGATTTAATAACGGCAGATAAAATGACCCTCAAAAGGGGAGAAAATACTGCAGAACGACTCGAGACAGAGAATCTCTCTGCAGATCTGTGTGGTTGAACTAATCCTACTCTTCTTGTTCCTTTTCAGGGTTACTACAAAGTTCTGGGCAAAGGCAAGCTGCCCAAGCAGCCTGTGATCGTCAAGGCCAAGTTCTTCAGCCGACGGGCCGAGGAGAAGATCAAGGCAGCGGGAGGAGCTTGTGTGCTGATGGCATAACGCTCTCGTCAGTCTTTTTGCAAAAATAAAATGTATAAATGGGAACTGCGTTTGTTGTCTCATTCTAGATGCCTCTTCATGTTACACTTGCAGATTATTTAACTGCTTTTTGCAAGCTGTGCAAGCAAGTATAAATGTTGCATTTAATGTTGTCTGAATAACTTTATGAACACTTCATGTGTCATAAATCTGCAAAGTAGGAATCGGTGGTAGAAGGAACTCTTGCACAGCAGTGTTTATGTCCTGATTGTCCTGATTTATAGTCAACATTAACTTTCACTGTGCATTGCAGCCCTGCTCGACAGTGTTTTTAATGTAAACTGAAATGTAAAGTATAATTACTATGGATTTGAGGACAGGTATTTATCAAGCAACGCTAAATCCAACAGAAGAACAATATTGGTGAAGTGAGTTATAAAAAAAAACAAAAACCTGAAAGTGAGACGTGATGTCCGTTTTAATTACTTAAAAAGTTGAGGGATTTTTTTAAAGTGAATCGGGGAAACCTTTCCTGGTTAATTTGGCTCAAATCCTAAACTTTCTTTCAATTAACCTCTTTTCTGCACAACTTTTCTGCCTGGGTAATGAAAGTAGTCTGACCAGTGTGTTTCCTTTAGTAAAGAATCATGTGAGACTTTGATTCTGAGCTGTAATATTTACTATGTACTGAGCTTATTTAGGATGATTTGCTTGCTTTTACTCAATACAGTGACTAACAACCTCAAAAACATGGACGAAAGCCGTCCTGACCAATGAGTCCTTTCTTTGTCGTTTTTATGCAGAACAAATATCCAGAGTCTTGGACAGTGAGATTAGAGACATGTATAGGTGCTACTAAATAATGACCACCAAGGACTCTTCTTTAACATTAAAAATGTGACAATCTACTAACTGATAAATGAAAGAAAATGCAATTTATCCAGTTTGCTTGAAAATGTAGAGAGATTTACTTTTAAACAAATGAAATGAAACCTGTTTGCCCTCTAGGGGGCGGGGTTTAACGTGCAGGATTTCCTGTACCGTCATTTGAAAACAGCGTTACCACGGCGTCAGTCAGCTGGACCTGACGGGCTAAATGAGGAGGATATGTGAGTACTGAACGATATCTGTTCAATAAGTGCCGTTCACCCTGAAAGCGTGCACGTGTGTGTGTGTGTGTAGGACCACCTGCTGACTCGCGCGGTGGTCTGCGTGTAAACGAACCGGTCAACAAGGTAACACTAATCTCCTAAACAGAAATGTGTTGACACTGCGCGTGGAACTCTTAAAGTTAACAAAACGTAAACATGCGAACGTGCAGTTAGAAACCCTGTAACGTGATGACGTGGCGGTGTTCTATTTGAGCAGCACGCGAGGCCACGTTCAAGTTTCGCAGAAGTTGAAAAAGTGAAATCTGTCCGCCTTCTACTTTCATTTGGAGGGTTTATCTTCACGCATGCGCAGTGTGTAAAATGCAGTTGCAGCCTACACACTAAGATTGACTCAAATTTAAATGTGCCTCAGTGATTGGATATAAAGCTCCCTGTAGACTTTCTTAAGGTTCAGTCCATTAAATGAACATTGATTAGTTGCTATCTGCAGTTTTTTTTTTAAAATTTCAGGTGAAGGTCTCCTGAGTTTAGTCTGACTTGTTCATGGCAAGCCAAGCCTGGCTGGAGTCCTCTCTGCGGCGCTCTGCCAGTCTGGGCCTGGAGGTGCTGGAGCGGGCCTCGAGGCGGAGTGTGGACTGGACCAGCACTGGAGCATGCCAGACCTCCACTGCTACGGAGGAGGACACGCAAACCCCTGTCGAGGTGCCTTCATGTGCTCTCTATGTTAACCCCAACCTCCAGTTTATATTGTTACTCTGTGGCAACAACTGCTCCTTTCACTTTCCAGGATGCACACACGGAGCTCGATGATGTCTTTGCATCCATCGCAGGGCTCATGGTGCAGACGACCTATCAGTGCAAGGTCAGCGACTGTTCACCATCTCTCTGTTTCTATAAGCTACGAACCTGGACTAACATGTGCATGGTGTCTGTGCTGCAGAGGTTTTATGGGTCTGGATTTTGCACCGAGCCCACAGAGACTGAAAGGAGCCACGTGTGCAGGTTCCACACACGGCAGCCTGCTGGATCAACAAAGCCCGCACTGTCAACCAGAAAACATGAAAATGCCCCACACAGAAAGGTAACGACACATTTCTTTCTCTAAAGAGTTATGAGCTGTTTTAACAAACTGTTTGCTCTCCTGAAACTGTGTAGAAAAATTCAGGCAGGATGTTGTTGGTTTTTTATTGCTTAAAACTTTTGTGGAGGCAGCTGAATGTGTGCAGCGTTAATGACCTCACTGGGATAACAAAGAGTAACGTAACGTCATCTCCGGCTGTGTCGGTTGGTTAAGGACAAAGTAAGATGCTCTTCCTCTTCCTCTTCCTCAGGCTCCCGTGTCTGAAGTAGACGAAGATTTCTACATCGAAGTTTCTCCAGGGTCGTACGCCATCACTGCCAGCGTGCCGGAGTCCCAGCAGCAGACTCGGCTGGTCCACCTCAAAGCTGGAGAGAGCATCGACCTCACCTTTAACCTCTGACGTGTCACATGACCAAAACAGTCACCTTCAAGAACTAAACCAAACAAAGCTTACCTGTCTGTGTGCTTATTGCCTGTTTGTACGCTTTTCTTTTTGCTGAATGAGTTTCCATTTTACTTTGCTGTCAAAATGTTTTATTTGCTGAATCCAGAAGCCATGTTTTTATTCCATTATACCGGAGCATTTATCATATAGATTGTATCATCTAATAATGCACTTAACATTTTACTTTCCTGCACAAAAACCACATCAGTGTATGATTAAAGTATTTTTTTATTGAAGTTGTGTTTGTTTTTTTAGATGATAATGTTTTTATTTGATAAATCGGGTGTAAACAGTCGGAGTGTTGTTGGCAGAAAACGGCCGCAGTCCAGCCGGTGGTCGAGGTTTGAAGTTGGTCGTTCCAAAAACATCTCTGACGTTTGCTCTTCTACCTTCAGCACCAGGAAGTGACAAAAACAGAGAGCTGTGATTGGGCGAGGCGCTGATCTGAGGGACAGGGAAGCTGAACCGCGCAGGTTGTGACGTCTTTGGCGCTGCTGCGCTGCCTGCAGGGAAAAACACAGAAATACATCCATGTGTAGGCAGGGTTAATAAAGAGGGTGACGAGCCTGTAAGACCAGACAGAGCTTAGTATTTCTCTCTCTCTCTCTGCGTCCTGTAGTCAAGATCTTTGCTTCATTTCTTTATTTTTATTTTGGGCCTTTTGTGCTTGTCCTAAGAGACGGGACAGTGGATTGAGTTAGAAATCAGGGGAGGAGCCACAGGTCGCAACCGAGCCCGCAACATCCGCGTGGAGGACTCCAGCCTCTGGATATAAAGCCACCATACATGAGCAGCAATGCAAGATATTAGTCAAGTTTAAAGGTCAGATATTTTGCAGATAAACTTCATGTTTTTCTAAGACTAACGTGTCTAGTCTGTCTAAAAACCTCAAAATGAGAAAAGACTTAATTTTCCTTAAATCCTTCCCCTCTTGACATTTAAATGAAGTCAGAACTCTTTGTTTTGCTCACTGATATACTTCAGACACATTTAAGACAAGAGTGTGTTCAGAGTTTGTTTCCCACCTGGCTGTCTGTGCTGTGGTTCTGGTCCAGTTCTCCTCCAGTACCTCCAGGGAGGACGCTGCAGTTTGCTCCTCAGCCTCACTGCTCTGCTCCCCTCTTCAGACAGAGACGAAGGAGGCGAGGGCACCTCAGGGTCCGTACTCTTTGCATCTGTATCGCTTTGGTCCACTTTTTTATTCGACTCCACGCTCTCAAATCCACCAGTTCTTCCCGAGCTGGACCTACACCTGCGCTGGAACGTGTTCTCCTCACAGCAGGATGCAGACGGACACCAGGAGCTGCAGACGAGCCGGGGAGTGCAGGAAGAGCTGCGAGCACAAAGCCGACTGCAGCGCCGATCTGGAGCTTGAGTTGTCAGGATCTGGAGCTCTCTGACTACTCTGTCGTGATGAGGGGCTGAAATGGTTGAAACCAGGCTGTGAGGAACCAGAGACACGGAGCCGTTCCACATCAACACCCGGAGGCACATAACACCGTCAACTGCAAAGACAGTGAGAGGGATTAAAGAGAGGTACAGAAACGTTATGGTAGAGTGGAAATCTTCCTTTATTAAAATGTTTACATTGCTGGGTTTTCTTATTTAGTTGAGGTAGGCGATCACAGTTAGTCTTGTGAGTATCATTAGAGGTCATTTTAGATTCAGTTTAGTTTTAGGAGAAGGTGCTGAGAGTGACGGCCTATTGTGTGGTTGGCATAGCACCCTCCTTCCTTTTATTTCAAGGTTTATTTTGTAGCTTTTTATGCCTTTATTAAGAGCGAGGACAGTGGAGAGGGTGTGAAATCGTAGAGAGAGATAGTGGGGAATGACGTGCAGGGATGCACGTCATTCCCCACTATTCGTCAATTCTTGGTGAGGCATCTCTTCTTCACATGATTTTCGTGTCCTCATGGTGTGAGCGTTTGATTCCAAACCTCCTGAAACATCTCTGCGCTCTGTGACGGCCATCACTCTCCCCGGCCCGTATCGTATCAGATCCGGTTCCCATGGTGACAGGACAGCATCACCGGGTCCCAGACAGTTTGTGAGAGCTCTCGTGTGGTTCACCATGTCGAGGGAGCAAACCAGCTGTGTCTGGGAGGCGACGAACCCCAAACCGAGACTTCCTGGATGGTCAAACTCGACAATCCAAACTGCAGCGCAGCCCTGAGGTTTGACACATGGCAAGAAGAGAAACGTTTCCTCCTGGTCAATCTGCACATTAGGATTTGATCTTAGTAATTATTATGAAGTGTAATAAAACCACAGCATGTTTTACCTGGACCTGCTGTATCACAGTGCCCGAGTAATAAAGACCGTCCACCTCCCTCCGGGCCAGAACTCTGCATCCTGGGTAAAACTGTGGACCGCTCGGGGTTAGAACGGTGGTGCATGGCTGGAGAGGATTACCCAGACTGCACCTGGGAGACAACAAGAAGTCAGGACACAACTGATGTTTCGGGGTGTTTTTTCTATAAAATCAAAGTCGACTGGGGGAATCACAGAAAACCAAAACTAACAAGCAGACTGTAAAACACCACAAAAAACCCTGCATGCCGAGATAAAGACAGGCTGATGTTCAGTGAAGATTTATGAATTTACGAAACGTGAAAAATCTGATGACAAACCATTACACGTTTAAATCGAACTGCTCTTAAGAGTTGTTTTTGAAACTGAAAAACATCCTCTTGATGCATCGTTGTTAGTATTATTAATGTGTCTGTTATCAGCACTAAGGGAATCAATTATCCTTCTTTCTGGATGGCAGACAGTGATGTATGTCGTTTTCATGAATTGCAAACAACAAAGCAGAGGTGTCGCCATGGAGACCAACCTGAGCACAGGTGATGAAGTGTTGTGGATGAGGACTGAAGAGGTCGGGCAGAAACACTTCACTGGAGAGTCTGATTGATTCTCCTCAACATGCAGAGGAACCGCCTGACGACATGCACACAGACGCAGACTGATGAAGACAGATTGTAGAGGAGACCGTTTTTATGCTGCAACCATTATGATTCTTTTTATTTGATTTCACTGACCTGGCAACCAAGTACATCCACGTGCCTCACCGCTCACCCATCTGCCATCATTTATTTTACTTCTTTCAAGTTGTTTTGATTATATGACATGCAGCTTGAACACACCAAATAGAAATACTTCCCAAAGCAGGAACCTGACCATCTAAGGAGAACATAAATGCAGCAATACCTTCTCAAGCACTCCATTAAAACCGACCAGAACCACATAACAGCTCCCTCTGGTGGCCTCTGTCAGACATTGCAGGTAGTCTCGTGTCTTCCTGTCCACCTGAACACCTGTGTCCTTCAGGTAGAAGATGATAAGAGGTCGACCAGCTGCCAGGGTGGGCAGAGCTCTCAGCAAGGCCTCAGGTTTTTCGGGGAGCCCCGTGCAGAGCAGGTGGACGGCGTGACAGGCGGTGTCAGAGAAGGCTACGCTCAGGGCCGCCAGGAGGTCTCTGCCAGGGCTGCAGGTGATGGAGTGAATCCAGGACAGAGCTATGTATACTGAGTCAGGAGCACAGGGGAGCATGTGGTGGGACCAACAGGTCAGCTGTGAAGCAGAAATGGAAAATTAGTCACACAGAAAGGCAATCTCAAAAGTCCAAAAAACTTTATCCTGAGGCGTGAAATAATGAATAAAAAACATTCCCAAATATTTTCTTTAATTAATTAACGTGGTGTGGGTTTCAGTGCTGCTGGTGTTGTAGTCTCTCGGTCTGTCAGTCCGTTCTCACCTCTCCTGAGTACGTCAGGATGTTGAATAGAGAGTCTCTGCGTGAAGCCTTCGTCAGCAGCGTCTGGATCAGAACCCGTTTCACTGATCCCAGAACAGCTCTCGTGTCCTCTGAGCTCTCCACCACGAACGCGATGTTGCACCTCTGTTGGCCCTCCAACAGTGGAAGCAGCGCCGCTTCAGAGGCCTCCATCTGTCTGGATATCATCTCTGTGTTGCAAGGTGGTCAGGACATGATGCAATGTTTTTGGTTGTGGTTTGAAAGTTTAGACAATTCAGTGAAAAACAGACACAGAAATTGGATTCACTGTATAACAATAAACTTAACAGACATGTTTTGGTGAGCTCTGAGACTTATTTCAACAGTCTGAAAGGAGGTTAATATGTGACTTTTAACAAAAAGCACCACAGATTGTTTTCTGTCGTACATGAATACACAGCATTTGCAGTAGAAACTGTTCAGACACGTGACTGCACATTATAAAATTCAATTTCTGATATCATTTTGATTCTTTTTTATGCCTTGTTTTCAGCTGTTTCAATCTTTTGTGCTGCTGTTGGTTGTATTTATGAAATATCATTGTTTGTGAAAATATCAGTATTTTGTTCTGATGTGTAACTTTCTGCTACTGTTGTGGTGTTATTTTTTCCCCTGCGGTCAAACTTACGTTTTACTACTTTAATATCATGTTCTTTGAAGTTTTTTTAAGTTTGGAGTACCAAAGGCACTTTTCTATCAAAGGAATATATTTTTCTTTTTTCACCTGAAAGTGAAACACAAACAAACAAGCGGCTGCATTTACCTGCAGTTCGTTCTGTTGATCTCAGTCAGCTGCAGACGACAACTTCCCCTCACTGTGGACGTTGGTTTCCATGGAGACGTGGCTCTTAATGGACCGTTTACCTGCCAATCAGCTGTTTGGGGGGGCGTTACCAAACGTCGCTGCCAAGCTACAGTTGCTATGGTAGCCTACAGTCACTATAAAATCTGAGAAAAGTAAATTTACCGAGTGAAGCAGCTTCATGATGGGTTGTTTTGTGTTATTATTGGAAGACAACATATTAACACAACAAAGAAAGAGACGTTTAGAAGAAGTCAATTATTCATGTCTTACATATATTTAACTTTTTTTGGAACAGAAAGTGGGTTATGTGTGGAATTGGTGTGTGTGTGTGTGTGTGCGTGTGTGTTTCTTCGCTCTTTAATCATAAGGCTTCATGTGGCTGCCCCAGTTTTAGAAATAGCTAATAGAGAAATAGCACACGGCTGATAGTGTGTCAGTGAGAAATGTTCACGTCATTTAGGTTGTTGTAGTTTTTTATTCATTGCTGCACTTGGGCTACAGTCGAGTGATCAAACATATCAGGAGTGTCTCTGTCTTTTTGTAAACATTAAAAGGCAGTGAACTCAATGCAAACACACACTCTGTTCTAGAAAATACAGAAAACTATATTAGAAAACACGATTGCACTAAATGCAACAACTTTGTGCTAAATGTTTAAACTCGACTCCTGAACCATCTCTGTTCAACATCAACTCTTAGCTACAAACCTTTATTATGATGAGTGATATACTGCACAATAATATATTTTTTATTTCTTAAAGAGCTTTAAATCACAATCTTAAAGTCTAAAGTGCTACAAGTTCTGCTACTCTGATTCTAGCTGCACGATATGAACTACTGTGGTGACGGCTAAGGCTACAACAAAGTGCTACTCAAGGAGCTGTTTGTTTGAGGGGACTGCTTTCTGTACACAGGAACAAGCTGAGAGGGAGTGAAAATGAATCAGATGAACAATTCAGAGTCCCCTTAGAAGGCGTCTAGTTGTTCTCATGTAAATAAATACTAGTATTGCTTTAGATCACTGTGTGTGTCAGAGATCAGAGAGGTCGCGTCACTGGTCACTGAAGTTGTGGGAACTGTTAAACAAAAAAGAAGAAAGGGAAAAGAATGATATTAGGTTTTTAAAAAGAAGCACCAGCATTTAGTCTTCGACATGTAGTCGAAGATTAGATGTAGTCCAACTTACAGAAACAAATTAAGTCTGTTACACATTGCTAAATTATTTAGCATGCACTGTTATTTTAAAACGAATAAATATTATAATGCTGTAGATACATGACATAATAATGGAACAGAATCGTACCTTTCATTGTTTGTTTTCTTCGTGAAGTGAACCTGCTCTCTCACATTTGTCCCAAACACCAACATCTGCTTTTCAGTGTCGATAACACACTGAAAAGAAAAGTAAACACAACAACACACCATGCATGAATTCTCTCTATAGTCAATGCACGTTCGGTGTTTTCTGTTGAATTAAAGAGCTCTCTTTGAAGATGGTTTTATCATTGTGTTTAGCACCCGTGGCATCCTGTAGTGCTGAAAAACAAGTGCCGAAGAAACAGCAGTTCTTCAAATGACCACATGGGGCGGGCTTCAAAAGACCCAGGTGTCCCATACACACCCATTTTAAAATGGCCATGTTGCAGAATAAATAAACATGTTTACAACCTCATCCAAAACATGAGAATATCTCACATCTTTAACAGCACACTGGGTAACTCATCAGATTTGATTTTATGAAGGACTAGGGTTAGTTTGTTTGAGACAGCATTAACAAAGTGGTGAACCCCACTGATCAGCTGCAGAAAGCAATGGATGACATCACTGAGACTTCGTCCATGTATATATACAGACTATAGAGTTTACTAATTGGAACATCTGGTGTTTAGTACATCATTTTATTGTTTTATTTTTTCAATCATTATCTATCTTTGTTCATATTTTATCTGTTATTTAATTGTTGCTGTGTGAAGCATTTTTGGATGAATCATCTTCATAGTTGTTATTATTTATTTACCTTTAGTGCCTTTAAAGTCTTGTATCCCAGAGACATCAGCGGTCTGTTACTTTCTGCAAATACAGACAATCATATCATTACATTTCTCTTAAAAGTGATCAGCATCGATGTTAGATTAATTCTTCTTCCTCACCGACTATAACGAAGGAGCACACGATCCTGAGCTGTCCGATGGTGAGGCTGAGTTCTCTGATTTGTCCGTCGATGCAAAGCTTCCTCTGAAAAGGAAAACCATCCGCCTCCATTTTGTTCTCCTCAACAAGCTCTTTCCAACTTTTAAGAACAAAAAAAACAAAAACAAATAAATGACTCACAAACTGCTCAAAGTGATCTGACAAATAGCAAGTCAAAGAGACGATAGTGCGTGTCTCACCCGGATCTCTCCACGGTCAGCGAGGACATCAGGTTCAGTTTGCAGCCGCTATCGATCAGCAGATTCATCTCCTTCCCGAAACACTGAAAACACACAGAGGAGCTCTAAACAGAGGAGCAGGAAGACTTTAAAGTACATCTTAAAAACAGCATTGTTCTCCCACCTTGCAGGGCACGTAGATTAGATCTTCCTCCTCTTCTTCCATGTACTCATTTGAATTGAACTGACTTAAATTCAGGAGCAGCTCTCTGTTGTTTAGAGTTACCATCCTCCCTTGAGACAGCTTGGCCTCCAGCTGGCGTTTCTGAATGATGTGGTGCGGCTGCTGCAATAGAAATACAAACAAAAAACAACATCAGTCTTTAACATTGGAGTAAATATGAGGCTGAATCTCAAACTCAGTTCTGTGTCAATTATATGCTCCCGAAATACCTTATTTAGTACCTGTAAACAGGTAGAGACACTACAATGATGTGAAATGTTATTCATGTTAATAACATTTAATATGCAGTGTGGAAATATTAACACTCAAGATTCAAAAACTGCAGTTCTGCATGTGACCACTAGAGGCTAGACCCTGCATAAAAATGGCTAATTTTACTGCAGAAATAAACTATTACAATAAGCATTTGTGGTCACTGGAAATCAGCATTACATGAAGGCATAACATAATGTATAATTAGGTGCATAGTTAATTTGAGTGCTGCTTGCTTTTTCACAGATGAACCTCTCAGCTGTGTTGTAAAATTATTTATTACAGACAGTTTAAAAAGCATTATTTTTCCCCAATTACTGAAAATGTAGTATTTCTTATAAATATGCTATAACAGATTGGTGTCTGCAACCCAGAGGCCGGGAGGTGACATAGCTGTGTCTTTTCATTTTGTGCAGCCTTTCTAGCAAGTGCCAATTTTTGTTTTTTTGTTTTCTTAAAACGCTCTAGGGATTTAGTCATTTGCGTGCAAACTGTATTAGTATTTCATGCAGTTTTATAAATTGCATGCGTGCCACTTGCACGTGTCTTAAATTAACTAAAGCCTGGGGCAATTTATAAATGACGTGCGCCTAATAGAACAGGCACACGTTTTTTTTTTAAATATCCGTGTCACCTTATAGGGGCTCTATACTGCACAAACACTACCTAGGCTGTAGGTAGCCTGGTCAGTGTTTGACATACACATAGTTTAAGAATCAAAACAATATTTATTCGTGGCATGGCACAAAGAAGTCACTGATTTTGACTCTTCACAACCAGCAAAAAAAATCTGCTCTCCACATGTTTAATGGACTGTAAGGAATTAGGGAAATGCATCAGAACTGTAACTTTCATTGGTTTAGTCTAAAGTAATGATGCTTTAGGCCACGAGCCCCTTTACCTCTAAGAGTGGCATTAAAAATACAAGGCCTGCATATAAAGAGACACACCCCCTGTTTTGACGTGCCGAGCTTCTTCAGTCCATCCAAAGGAAGCAGGTCAGCTGAGTCTTTATGGAGGAACTGGATCGCCTGTTTCAGCCTCCTCTGCTGCCTCAGAGCCGCAGCATCCAGGACCCCCGAGTCCCCTCGAGTCTCCTTCCGAGTCCCCTTGAACATGATCGCGGGTAACAGAGTCCAGCCGAGGCAGTGTGTGTGTGTGAGTGAGTGAGTGTGTCAGTCGGGTCTGTGCCTGTACACACACCTGCGTAACAACCACAACAAGGTATCCCCGATGATGCCTCGTAGAAAAGAGGAGACACCCTAATTATGACAGACAGTCAAGTCAGACAGGTAAACTAACTTCCGGAGAAACCCATCAAAATAAAACCATATCAAAACGATTTAACACCTTTAATCTGACCTTTTTAAAGAAGCAATAGACTAGCCCTCCTGACTTCTAAAATATTTAGCTGTTTGTAGACATGGGCTGTATCTGCAGAGGGAACCAGCGAGACAGGCTACATACATTGGTTAACAAAAAACAGTCTAAATTGGCCTAGATCTTGTAAACGACGATTCGTTTTTACATTGTTCAATTTAATATATTTGATATTGTTTTTTAAGGTCCTATGATTTTTTTTTCGAGACAACAAAAATTGATCCCCGTATGAAAGTTTATGATCCAAGGCTTAGCCATTATACAATGCCATTTACGAATACGAGCTTTTATTTTGAAAGTGTCTTCCTGTACCTGCGTCTCCTGGCTACTCCAACCTGCCTGAAAACATCGGAATGAAAACGTCAGTTTCTTGAATCGTGACTCCTGTCGAAAAATAAATAGTAAATGTTTTGAAAGTGAAGCACTGACATCTTTATTGTTTTTGGATGATTGTAGCCTTCTGATGTTTCACAGACAGATCAGTAGTTCACAACATAATAGATCAGATGTTAAAGGACTCTCCATAGGCAGAGGTCCACATAGGATATAAATATAATATATATATAATATAATAATATAAACTCAGCTTTATAAACACTTTGAATACACATTTGAGCAGCTCAGCTGAATGATAAACAGTTGCTGTGTTTCATCGTTATGTGTTTATGCTCATTTTGCAATGACAGTAGAAAACCTCCTTATAGGGCCCCATGATCTGACAGCACCATGCCATGCGAGAAAAAAATAAGCAAGGCATCGGATCACTGACATCAACAACAGAGCCTATAAAATAATATCAACAGATAAAAAAAACTGTAATCTTTGATAATTTTTGTGTCTTCTGTTTGATAACTTGTGTAGACTCATCTCATTTACGTCACTTTGTCGTTTATTTTCATAAAGTTCTTGTTATATATCCGTTTAAAGCTTCTGAGAGCTCTCACTTTGTATCAATTTTGGTGGCACCTTGTGGACGAAATTAGTCCTTTTTTGGCTGTGATGTTTTTTTTAAATCTCATTTTTCATTCAGATAAGGATTACTTCCTAAATGAGGATTTGGTGGAAAATGGTAAAAAAAACAAATCGGTTTCTGCAGCATAATCATTACTTCATGTGACACCTGACCCACGGCTGCAGTTTTACACATTAATATAACTATTATTATAATAAAAAACTAAAATACTTGAACGTTTTGTTTCAGTCATATAAACGATAACTAAGAAAAACTTTACTGGTCGGAATGTGTATGTGGGTAGAGGTTTGTGTGCTGGTGTATGCATACATATTGTATATCTTATATGCTGTAAACGGATTAACTGAGTTTCGATGAATAAAATGCAATGTTAATAAAAATCCATCTATCTTCATCCTCTGAAATGTAATAACAGTATTGTGGATTTGGTGTCACTAAAGACGTGTTTAAACAGAGGCTATACACACATTTTCTGCTTTTGTTTCTAATTATTTCTGTGCAGTTAATATTTTTTTCTACATATATGTATAATCTTTTCTACATCTTAATTACGTTCTGTTTTGTTGTTTGTTTTGTTCCCTTTCTGCGCAAATAAATAAATCCTGAAACACTACCTAAGCCTATCTAATGTAAATAAAGCATCATGTGTTGGACGTGTCTACAGAGGCTGTTCTGGTCTTGTTTTAGGAGCTGATGGTCTTTGTAGTTTGTCATGTGTCCCTCTGAGGAGCCTCTCTTCACTGCATTGCCCATGTTCCCCTTTTTTTCCCACGCGACCTTGTTTTCCAACATGGATGCCGAAAAATTGACCCACACATCACTGTTTATGTTGCCGAAGAACAAATACTGCTGCATCCTGCTGCACAGCGAGGCTTCAAACCCAACGCCCTCACTGACCGTCGTCTTGCGCTGAAGCTTAAACATTTATCTCCCCCTGAAGATGACATCGCGCATTTTTTTTAGCGGAAAAAGTCGGAGACAATGCGAAAACCGACGCGGAATGGCGTCTGCTAGGGGCCCTGGAATCTGAATAACTAGAGCCGTAGACTCGAACGGAGCTCTGCTGACCAATAGGAACGCGATCTGCGATTCCTCTGGACCAATCAGCGTGTGGGAAATCGCGCAAGGGGCTGTAACCTCATGGGTGGAGAGCGTAGGGGTTGTGCTTGTCATACATGTTCCCGGTGTGAGGAGATCGCCGAGCGTTTCCTGCACTGGTGCATGGTGGTCGAACAGGAGGAATTGTTGGAAATTTTTTCGGAGGTTCGTATATAAATTGTGTGTTTTTTTTTTTTTTTTACCCAGTGTGCATTATTCCCAGAGCCATGTCTGCGCGCGGTGGAGTGACAGGCTGTAACGCAGGAATTAGAGAGGAATAAATGAGAGATGCTGTGAAAAGTTTGCATTAAAACGTGACAGTAGCAGCAGCGAGTGAAATGTGAACATTAATGAGCTTCTCGTTTCCTCTCTGCGTCCTGACTTCAAACAACACGGGGTTGATGATAGCTTCGTGCATGAAGCTGGATTAGCTCTAACACTTTCTAAATATGCGCTTTACATAACCCTTTACTGTCTTAAAGAACAACATCAAGGACAAAAAACAGTGAGCTGATTATCGTTTTTTTTTTTTTTTACGTCGTTAGCATTGATGTTAGCATCGCAGCTAGCCTCCCTGTCACATCTCGTTTCGGTGTTTTGATACAAACATGCTGTCTTTCTTTCTTTGTGTCCGTCTGTCTGCCAGTGTGTGTGTGTGTGTTGTCTGACTTTAAACACACTGTCGGTTCAATGTCTATTAAAATGTCATTTAAAAAGATTTTGGAAAGCTACACTGACAGCTAGCTCAGCTACATTGAAATCACCAAAGCGCCAAAAAACAACAAAAAAAGTAAATATTAAGAGTTAATTATGAAATAAAACCATTTAGACATCGAGCAACACGTACATTTGAAGTAAGATTCAACTCTAAATGAATTAGTCCACACATGTAATGTGGAAATGTGTGTTTAGCATGTAGCATCACAGCAGCTACTTGTCGTTTATAAAACATGCTTTAGTTATTTTTCCTATATTAATTGTCTCTACTTGTGTTATTATTGGTGGCGTTAAATTATTTTACATAAAGCTGTAGTTCACTTTTTTTTTTTTAATTTAAAAAGCAACCAAAAAAAGATGCCAAGTGAATGAACAGTATTTGAAGTTTGTGCTTTATTCATCTTACAAACGGAGTCAAGTACAGTGTTACAGCAGCAAAGCAGAAGACCAAGAAGAAAGAAATCACACAGTGCACACGTTTAATTAGATCAAAGTGTGAAAAAAATTATTAAAAAGAGCCAGTAGCTTTGAGATGTGAGTCTGTAAGTCTTCACATACAAACAGGAAGCAGCAACAAACGGAGCGTTTTGTAATATTTCAAACTGAAGTTTGAAGTTGGAAAGGAGCTGTCATGATGGAGAACATTTCTGGACACTGACAGTTCAGTCTGTATATTGTTCAGATTAGTCGAGGTTTATATAGAGGTGGATTTCCTTTTCTAGCTGGACATGTCACCTTTCCTACACAACTGCATTAACACTGGGATATAAAAACACATATAGTCAATAGGTTTTTAAATCGTGGAGCTAGTCGCAATCTTATTTCTGTAATGAATTCTCAGGCTAAGATGCGGGGAGGTGGAGGATGTGCGTTTGTGAACGGATATATAATCTTAAAGATGAATGACTGATTATACATTTCTCATCTTGGTTCTTGTAGTTAGAGATAATCCCAGAGGAGTAAGGCAAAATCAAAGCTGGTAACTTCGAAAAGTTCACAGTTACATCTGTCTAAACATTTTAGGATCGTACATATTCAAACCACGGAGAGAACTTGGTGTTTAGGAGATAAAAAGAGTGTATTTATCTAATCACTTTTACAATTTAGCAGCTCATGGTTCAAATTTAAATTCCTCATTTGTTGGTATATCAAGTTTAATTCTGTTCCTGTCCTTTTTTTTGGAGGTAATTCTCTTCGTAATCTCTTCTGTCTTTCATCCCTCCGCGCCTCTCTTCACTTCTTTGTTAACATTTTGACGGCCTTAAACTAACATGAACTTGAATTCACGTCATAATGTGGATACTCAAAGTCTTGCTACAAGCTTTTAATTATTGCGTTCTGTTTGTGCTAATAGGTTGCAAATTCCTGAACTCACATGTTTAATCAAATGACTCTAAATCATTCCCATGCTTGTGTATATTAGCAGAGATGTGAGATCATTAAAAGGAAATGAAATGGACTTTTAGGAGCTTATTCCGTCCCTGTCCGTCCCCTGTGGTCTGACTTCCCTCACTAGCTGTGACAGCTTGCAGAGCGTCTTCATCCTCCCATGTGTGTCTTTATGACGTTCTGAAATGTGTCTCCTGCTTGTTGTGTCCCTCCAGCAGCTGAAGCATGCTCTTGGCCCAGATAAACCGGGACTCGCAGGGAATGGCTGAGTTTCATGATGCAGACGGGCAGCCGGTCACTCTCTGTCTGACGGAGGCCGTGACTGTGGCAGGTGAGATCTTAAAGAAACACTAACTACTGTAACCTGGGGAGATCAGCTATTTTTAAAACACAAATTGGTGATGCCAAGAATTAAACGCCTCACTGTCATCCTACTTAAGACACTTGTTGCTAAACATTTGGAGCATTGATTTACATTATGCACGAGCTCATAACACCCACAACAGCATTTTCTGGTTTATTTAAGCCGTCAGTAATAGTATTTGATTAACAAATCAATTCCCAGATGGCGATCAGATGGACACGATGGATACGGTGAGCCTGCAGGCGGTCACTCTTGCAGATGGATCCACAGCGTACATCCAACATGACACCAAAGCCGCCTTTTCAGACGGACAGATCATGGACGGTCAGGTGATCCAGCTGGAGGACGGCTCGGCTGCCTACGTTCAGCACGTGTCCATGCCTAAAGCAGGTAAGACACACATCGCTGCTCCTTCTTAGGATGTAGAGAACATGTTATTTGTTGTATTTTAAACGCACCAATAAGTAATCATATATTTTAACTGGACTGAAATAATCCTCAGAGATGTTCAGAGTTTCATGTTGAGCTGAGGTTACTGTTTGTGTCTTTTTGAAGGAGGAGACAGTTTACAGCTCGAAGACGGACAAGCAGTGCAGCTGGAAGATGGAACGACGGCGTACATTCACACACCCAAAGGTAAACACACCAAGAGCGTTGTGTTTCACGAGAAGCACTGAGAATTAATGTATTTAATCTTTCCGCACGTTTCTTTAATTACGTGAGAAATCGTGTATCTTAGCTGTGAGGAGTCGTTTGTTATGAAAAGAAGTTCAGAATGATTCCTCTTTGAGATCTATTAACGCAAATTAAACCAAATCTAGAATAGAGTTGGTTAGTTGGAGCTGTCAGTGTTAACTGATTTAATCATGAATAATAAAAGTTCTTTGATCTACCAAAAGCTCCTTGCTTTATTTCAGAATAAAAGCAGGTACAGAGCTCTCAGCTTAAGATGGTACAGAAAATAACAGAATTTTCCATATGGGGTGAAACAACAAAATATTTTTTTTCTTTATTTATCATAAATGACCTCTTGAACTTTTATGTTGGAGTCACTGCTCTAAACTTTAGATTGCTTTCACAGATAATGCTTTAAGAGTCTGGAACATTTTTGAATTAATTATCTTGCATTTGCATTAAAATCAGGGAAATTTACAACATTTCTTGCTCCAAGAAAACCAATTTAGAAAACCTCTCCTTAAAGATAAGTGAAACAGTGAGATTGACAACAGTTGTTTCAGGAGCCTCTTTGCCTGTTCAAACCATTCAGTCTGTTTTCATGCTGGACCTGAGTCTGGTGTCTCTACGGTCACATCCTCCTCTTCTCTGCGCAGATACTTATGACCAGAGCGGCCTGCAGGAGGTGCAGCTGGAAGACGGCAGCACCGCCTACATCCAGCACACCGTGCACATGCCCCAGTCCAACACCATCCTGGCCATCCAGGCCGATGGCACCATCGCAGACCTACAGGCCGAAGCCACAGCCATCGACCCCGAGACCATCAGCGTGCTCGAACAATACACCACAAAGGTAAATATACTGCATATAGTAGTGCATTTTTTTCTTCATAAAAAATCAGATTAGTGCTCCGTGTTTTTGGTGTCAAGCATAAAAACAAAAATTAGATAGCGCCCTCTGCTGGGAGACTGTAGTGCAACATTAATTTTTGTGATATCAATTTAAATTGAGTTTTTCCATCCGAGCCGAGAGAATCACTCCCATGATTCCCCGCCAGCTTCAAAGTCACTTTTTGTTGATGTTTTGTTTGAGCGCCAGCGAATACTTGACAAATTTATTTGTGATTTATAAAAACCAAAAACCTGACATTGAAGTGCTATCCCTCGAGTTCTGAATGTAACTCACTCAGACAACGTACACTGTGTGTCCTTTCTCGTCTCTGTCAGGTGGAGAACATTGAAAACCCCTTGGGGTCGTTTGGCAGAGTGGAAGCAGACAACGGCGTCCACATGCGGGTAGAGTATCTCTTCAAGAGTAGATTTACTTGATGTTTTTGCTCATTGATTATCCATTTTAAATATTGTTTGTTTCAGATTGTGTTACAGGGTCAAGACAACAGGCAAAGTCGGGCCTCAAATGTAGGCGAGAAGTCTTTCCGCTGTGATTACGAGGGCTGTGGAAAACTCTACACAACTGCACACCATCTCAAGGTAACATCGTGGGTGTTGTTTTCGAAGAGAAATGTTGTGTTGCTTTTGCCGACTCCAGATGTGGGATTGTTTTTGTGTCCCTGCAGCGTTTTCCTAGCTACATGTTTGCTTGTTTTTTTTTCCTGCAGGTACACGAACGCTCCCACACAGGAGACAAACCGTACATCTGCGATTATCCCGGCTGTGGGAGGAAGTTTGCAACAGGTAGCTGCGGAGAGCGTTCTTCTCACACATCCGTCTCATTCATTCATATTTCTGTTCTTTTATTAAAAGTACAAAAAGATCCAGCAAACATTTCATCAGGTTACTTTAGATTTCCTGAGTAATGACTGATTAAAAAGAAAAGCTTGTATTAACCAGAATGAATGCTCGACGAGATGTTTTAACGGCCGTCTGTTTGTAAGGGTATGGACTGAAGAGTCACTCACGCACGCACACGGGGGAGAAGCCATATAGATGTCAAGAGCTGAACTGCTGCAAGTCCTTCAAAACCTCTGGAGACCTTCAGAAACACACCAGAACCCATACAGGTACAAGGAACAACAAGTGTTCATAAACTGTGTGTGTGTGTGCCCGAGGTCTAGTTCTGGGTTTAAGGAGTGGGAATGGGAACGGCTGCTTATCCTCAGTTTAGTTAGAAACCACCCGGCAGGATTTATGCACCTGTGGTTTCAGGAAGAACACAGAATGATCTGCAGCGATAACCAGAGGTTTTCTGAGCTGGACTTTTCAAGCTGTTTGTTTTTATAGTGGTTTCACACCATGGACCCAGGCCCGGTTCTGATTAGCCAAACTCTGGTTTCATTTGATCAGAAACAATAAAAATAAAGGAACAATTTCAGTTATTTTTGCAGCCCTTGTGACGATACCATCCCCTCTCTGCAGGAGAGAAGCCTTTTAAATGCCCGATCGAAGGCTGCGGCAGGTCGTTTACAACCTCAAACATCCGCAAAGTTCACATCCGAACACACACAGGGGAGCGGCCGTACTACTGCTCCGAGCCGAGCTGCGGACGCTCATTCGCCAGTGCAACCAACTACAAGAACCATATGAGGATACACACGGGTAAGTCAAGTGTTTAACAAGAAATAACTGTATCTGAAGTGTTTAAGCACTGCACTAAGAATTGACATGAAGTTAAAAGTTTCCTCCCGTTGTCGGTCTACATGTCTGCAGGAGAGAAACCGTACGTGTGTACAGTGCCCGGCTGTGAAAAGCGCTTCACAGAGTACTCCAGCCTTTATAAGCACCACGTGGTTCACACGCCCTGCAAACCGTACAACTGCAACCACTGTGGGAAAACCTACAAGCAGATCTCAACGCTCGCCATGCACAAACGCACCGCCCACAACGACACGGAGCCTATCGAGGAGGAGCAGGAGGCCTACTTTGAACCCCCAACAGGTCCGTGTATTAGAATCATGTTCAGGCAGTCCTTGATCAGGCATGTGAGGTGACGCTTGAATATCGAGCTGCAATAGAATAAATCTGTAAACAGGGAGTTTTTCTTAGTGATTTAAGTTATTTACCAATTTAATTTAACATCTGAACTTTTCAATTCGTCTTTTTGTGAAGCACACAAAACAAGTTACCTCGAGACTCTTCGTCCTCGGTGTCTCCTAAATTGCTGCATCTTTGAGCGTCTCATTTCACGGCACCTTATGACGTCACACACTGACCTTTTTAACCGTTTCTTTTTAGCTGGTTTTTAATCCTCAACCAGTTCCCTCTTTTGTGGTTAAGTTAATGATGTAACCTTCGATCTAACAGAATTTACTGACTTTATTTCAAAATAAAAGCATGACTTCAATTCAAGTTTAAAACTCTCAGCTTTAAAAAAACTACAACATTTCAAAATAAAAGTCAAACTATTTAAAAAAAGGAAAAAAGAATGTAACATCGATAATGACTTTAAAAATGCAGTTAACTATTAGACAATTAATTTATTCATTTGACATCCCTAGTACCTGAAATCTACAGGGGAAAAAAAGCATTTAATAAAACAGAATCTCAAATCTGCCTATGTTAATTCAGACGCCATTGACGACCCGAACGTCAGCTACTCAACAGCGGTGGTTGATACTGAAGACTCCGGCTCGGAGCAGGTTCCTGTCGAGAGCTCAGACATGGCTTGTCATCAGCACGTTGCCTTGGTAACGCAAGAGGACGGAACGCAGCAGCAGGTAATGATGTGCAGCGACGTCACTACCAGAAATCATTAAAATGATTTTTTCTAAAGTGACGCTCACAGTTCTGCGCTCTGTCCGGTGTCTCTCGCATCAGGTCAGCATCTCAGACGCAGACCTACAAGCTATGGGTGGCACAATCACCATGGTAACCCAAGAAGGCACTACCATAACCATCCCGGCCCATGAACTTGCCGGGCAAGGTACTCACTCTGTCACCATGGTGACGACAGACGGCTCAGATGAACAGGTAAACATTGGTCTTAAATTTTTTGTAGTGTACAAAAATTTGTCTCATGCACGTTTGTCGCGAATTTTTTTATTTTTTTTTAGCTGCTTGTTCTCAGGTGGAAAGTGAGACTTGACTCAGGACTGTTTACAGTGACTCAGCATTTAAAAAAAAAAAAAATCATAATCCAAGATACTTCTACATTAAAAATTAAAGACAGGGGCGCGGTTAGCCTTCCAGTCAGCGTGTGCGCTCTATCAACACACGATACTGAACTGTCTGCACGCTGCCACTTTACACCTTCATTTTAAGATCGCTTGTTTTCTTTTCAAGCCTGTAATGCCCAGGCCCCGCCCTATATCTGTGATTAAATAACACTCAATGAGCCGGACTGCTGCCTGAGATCCTCCGGCAGGGCCCGACTCGCGAGATGACCGAGCCCATGTTTAACTGTTTGTTTTGTTAATCTTTATTAGCTTTTATTTTTGTGTTCTGTTCTGTGAATTTGTTTAAGATAGTCGGCCCTTTTTTTAAAAACTGTAAAGTCCTCAAAAACTTGTTTTGAAAAGTCCTTTTATGATAAAGTTATTTTTATAATGAGTAGATTTCTAGTTTTTGAAACATGCCCTGTAGATTAAAAACACATCAAAGTCAAATGAACACATCTGCAGTTCGTGTAGACCAGAGAGGAGATTGTGTCAGATTCTTTGCTTTCTCATAAAGTTTGCATCATATTCAGGAAGTGAACGTTTTCTGGAAGAGGGTGCAGGCGGGTGTTTGGAGAAAAGTCTAGCACTCACTTCTCTGGTGTCAACAGATGTGCTCACAAACTGACCTGTGACTCAACACCAAAGCAGATGTTTGATTCTTAATTATTATTTTTTGATATAATGTCTTCGTCTCTCTCAGGTGGCCATCATGACGCCTGACATGGCCACCTTTCAAACGGTGGAGGAGGCAGGTTACGGCCAAGAGCAGGACGACCTCCATCCTGTCACGCTACTGGCCACCTCCAACGGCACTCACATCGCTGTGCAGGTTAGTATCCAGACGGACACGAAGTTTAAATGTGTGACTTTGATTAGTAAGAAGAGGTTTGCATACATCGGGCCCCACGTGGTGTTATATTAAAAAAATGACGATGGATCAGTTTGGGATTCATCCCTTTTGTTTAGGCTGAAACCATCTCAGTGCTCTGAGATAATATGATACTGAAAGAAGTTTCAGGTGGTGGTAGTGGGGGGGGGGGGGTCACTAAAGTGAGTCCCCTGCCAGGTAATCTGTCCCCAGATCCCACCCTGTTGAGCTGTTAGCTTAAAGGCCTAACTGTAAATCATGTGTAGGTGGGGGTGTAGGTGTGTAGCTGCTCTCCTGCTGCTCCTTTTGATTAGGGATCAATCAAACTAAACAAAAAGCCAACAGCTCGAGGATGTGTGAGTTTGCACGTAACCCTGATTCTTAATGACCACCAGCACTCAAGTTTGCATAAATGTACTTTACCATAGTGGTTTCATTTGTTTTACCTTGGCACCAGTGTATCACTAAAGAAGAAGGTTAAACTGTATTGATACCTGTTTCGAAACCATGGCAACAGAAAGGGTAGTGCTAGGAGGCCCATTTTTTTTTGTAATTTCTTGTTTTTTTAATAGCCAATACTTGCAGGCCAACTCCTGCACACGGTTTAAAATACACCGCTCCCATATTAGTGAAATGTAGACAGTGCTCTGTCTCTTTTTCGCTAACAGGAACCTTTTGATTTGTTTTCAGAAAGCTTTGTTATGCTTTGACACTAGATTGACGAGAATGTCTCGTTTTTTGAAGTATGATTTGAACTGTGTTAATTATTAAGGGGCTTAAAGGGTGAAACAGGCCACAGGGGTTTAAAGTCTGTGTAGAGTAAAGGTGTAAAGTCTGCTCTTAACCACGTGTTAGTTTGTAACTTAAGCACCTCAGATAAGTAATGTTCATGTTAGCTAGTAGGTCATAACATCCAAACTTAACATAAATATTGACGCAGAAAGGACGTTTCCACTTTGTGTGACCAATCAGTGAAAAGCATTTTTCTTAAGGTGTAGCCTCTCGTGCCGAGTCGTCTCTGAGCAGAGTAGCAGCCGGAAATAACTTCCCCGAACTGACGTCAGTCCATAAACAGCGATGACAACACCTGTACTCTATGTAAATATGACATAGGATCCTGATTGAGCCCTCACCTTTAATCTACAGCAGAGCGAGTTTGAAAGAACAACAGTGACATCCGAGGTCATTTGAACAGAGCTCTACCGTTTGACAGTGAGCGGGATTAAAAATGTCCTCCTCATATTTCTGAGGGATGTAATCTATCACACAGCCCCTCCTCATCCTCCAAAGTATCTCACCTTTTTAAACGACAGAGGGATTTACACCTACGAGCAGCGAGGTCTAAATTGAAGTTAATACGTCTGCACATTTTGTAAAAACCTCAGCTGGTGCGTCACCTTAAATATCTCTGTCCTCCTAAATTTGACATCAAATTAAAATTAGGCTTTGTTTACGTTTAGCTGGTGCAACCCGGTGCTGAAGTGCTGCACGGATGCAGATCTCTTATCCCTTAATTTATCCTTAAGTTGAGTGTTTCCATCCACCCCCTTGTGGTTTTTCTGTCATGTAAATGACAAAGTTAATACTATCTCTCCTCCTCTTACCCCCATGTTACAGTCATCAACAATTCAGCAGGCTGTAACGTAGTTGGTCACGGTCAGAGGTGGTATTGTCTTTTAAAGTGGTGGAAGGTTAAATAGATTACGTCAGCAGTAGTTGTCAGGTGATCAGTGAATGTTTGAATTACCTGCATTGTTTTCTTTTTCTCTGCAGCTCAGTGATCAGCCGTCGCTGGAGGAAGCCATCAGGATAGCATCAAGAATACAGCAGGGAGAGTCGCCGGGCCTCGATGATTGACGGACTCAGTGCGGACTATGATTAAGGATCAAATCCTTCTCAAATGGACTTTTATTGACAAGAGAAATCACGAGTCTTCCTCCCTGATGTTTTTTTTTTTTTTCCACAAAAGAACTTAGCTTTTATGTGTACATAGAAATTTGATAACTGGAGTTCTGCTATGCTATTTTATCCCTCAACCAAAAAGAAGAAGAGGGGGAAAATGCTTTCTAATGTTTATGGTGCACAGTGCACGTTGCAGTGTACAGCTAATGCTATTTCTAATAAAATAAAAAAAAGTGTGACATTTGGATTTTTTTTATTGATTTTTGAGTCACTTTTTAAACTCTGCTCAACTTCCCTCTGCACAGATGTAAACTTTAAATTTGCCTAAAGTGCAAAGATGTAGAAAAGAAATATGATATAGATTGATTTAAGGGTTTTATATTCTAAATGTTCATTTTGATTTATTGTGTGGAGCTGAGAGCAGATTATGATGTGTGCTATCAGCAGTCGGTGTCAACAGTTCAAACTGATAAGTGAACATTTAAAAACACACTGGAGTCTTTGTGTTCAGATAGTTTTTCCACATTAGTGAAAAACTGACTTTTTAGCCTAAAGCAACTCATGAGAAGAAGCTATTGACGCTAATTTTAATACACTATCACATTTGGAAGTACTCTGCACTTTAACTCACGTTTTCGCAGTTAATTGACACACAAGTTCAACTTTCTAACTGAATACTGCAGTTAATGAGCACTTTCATTATGTTTCTTTGACATTCAAATAAAGACCTTACTCTATATATGATCCATTGTTTACGTAATCAAAATCAGAAATACTAAACTGATCCGGAGGTAGTATAGTTACTCTTGTACACAATAAAGAAGTAGAAAAAAACAGATAATAAACAAATGTAACAAAAATAACAATTACAAATCAGCAATAAATCAGTAAGTGCAAAATGTACACGGAAAGGGCAGAGTTTTAAGCAATAAGCATTTTATACTGAAGAAGCAGAGCAAGATTTTCTGGAAAAACTTCAACCATCAAGGTGCATAAAGATTGAAAGGCTTGAAGAGGTGACAGCATCACTTACAGTATGAAATCAACTTGTGTTTCAGCTTGTGGCCTTCATCAGGGTCATCCTGCAATTTGAATTTTCACATAACGGTACTGTACTCTAAATAATAGTGGTGGACAGGATATCAAAAAGTCTTAAAGTTTTAAAATAAGCCCTTACATGTCATGCTCTTACTTTGAAAAATGTTTCATTTCATTGACAAATTCATTTTTTTTTAATTCCTACAGAAGACCAGAAAAATAATACCAGTATTGCTATAATTTAATTCAAGTTTGTTGTTGTATTCTTTTTACCGTTGGCTTTATTGCTGCAATGTTAGCCTACATTTTATTTGAACAGATTTTAAAAGTATTGAAGGTAGAAGAATCTTCTTGTTAACCTGCAGTAACCAATTATCAGCGAAGTGGTTTTGATTAACAAAATCAAAACTTTTCTTGCTGCCTTTAAAAGTCACAGAAGACCTAAAAGACCTTGAAAACTTTTATGTGTAAAATTGTTTGTTTTGAGTATTATATTATATTTTAATACATACTTAGGCTTGTTATTTTAAGCAGTTCAGTTCACATCATGGTTGGAATGACTACTTACACCAAAGTCAAACACATTATTAATTTACATGAAAGTGCAAATAGTTTAATGTTGCTTTCACCAAATATATTGTAGATAAATTCCCTCTTTCTACAGAAGAATAGGAAAGTGTAGTTAAAGTATGATTTCATGTGGATGGCTGGGATAGAAATCAGTCTTTATTGACTTTATTGGCTTAGATGTGATGTTTCTTGGAGGAGGGTTGTAGTGAGTGATCTTTTTTATGTTTGGCGGCTCTTCTGATCGTGTTGTCGAAAATAATGGGCGCATTGTCTCGAGGTTAATGTAATTGTTTGACCGCGGCCACATGAAAGTCGCGCGTTCGCGCCAGTTTGTTGCCCGTCCACCGATGACGTAACGCCTACCGAAACCCCCCTCCCCCTACTCACTCCCCTCTGTAACGCCCATCTTTCAAAAATTCGAAGACGCACCGTGATTGGCTGCGCCGCAACATGTGACCAACGGTCGCGGGAAGTACTTTGCCACGCGCGTGACGATAAGACGAGGTTAGTTCTCGGCTCATTCAAACTTTTTTGTAAACATTGCTTTGCTTTTAGTGTGGAAAGACGTGTTTTCTGCGTCAGAGAAATTTCAAGAAGGCAGTGACGGATACCGAAACTCGACGGACCCGGTAGTTCTGGAATTGTTTGGAATTTATGGCTAACTAAAGTCATTGAATAATCGCTAAACTACTCCTCGGCCATTTCTGCTCGCTGGAGGGGCGTGTAGGAGTTAGCAAACAAGCTAACTTTTCTCTGATGCTAACAGAGCTTTAACACCTTTTTATATGACTTTTTGGACTGTCTACTTTTATTTAAGGTAGTTAAAAGTTCTCTAACTTTGTTTATTTTTTTGCGACAAACTTCACCACGAGATTAGTGGTGTTCAAAACCGCGTGTCTTCCCCCCCCCCGTCGACGCAGCCGGGGTTTAAATCCTGAAAATGTCGAGCTACGGTCGCCATCGTCACGGATCCCCCTCTCCGAAACCTCGACCGATCCGCCAGAAGTTACAGTTCACGTCAAGCGATGGGGAGGACGACCCCATCGAGGACGTCAACAACAGCACCGGGGGGGAGTCGGGCTTCACTGAGCTGGACTCCCCGATGCCAACGAGGAGGGACACCGTGAGGAAGCTGCTGGAGGAAGGAGGCAGCAGCCCCCTGGACCGGACCGGCGGGGACGACGACGTGGAGCTTTGGGACGAGGAGAGCTTCGGTTCCCCGTCTCATCTGCGGTCACCGGGCAGTGTTATCTTTGCAAACTGCTCGCCGTCACCGAGGAAGATGTCCAGGATGTACGGAGGCTCACCGGAGCGCTCCTACGTCCAGGACGACGGAGAGGGATCCAGCTCCCCGATCCCGGACTGTCCAGACACACCTCCACATAAAACCTTCAGAAACCTGCGGCTGTTTGATACGCCGCACACACCAAAGGTCAGTGTTTAAAAATACTTTTTTATGTTTATTTTTCAGAGGGAGAAAACACAAATTAAAACTTTGATCTCCAACACGTGTTTGCACAAACTTTTCTACTCGTGAATGTCACAACCATGTTTCAAGTCTGCAACAAGACAAATGTGCAAAAACACTTTACAAACCAGGTAATTGCATCTTAAGTTTGCTTCACTAAGTTATTATCATCAATTGGTGGTTAAAAATCAAAAGGAAAAGACATTTTTAGTACTTCTGATGCATCTCCTTCTAAATCCTTATCTTCTATAAAATGCAAGATTAATCAGCCAAATGTGCAAATAAACTAGGTCAAATTTCATCCTAGAATATTGTGCATGTCTGATCTTTTGCATAATTTAACTGTAGTTTTATTCAACCTAATGTGATCTTGCAAACACAGTCAAAACTTTAAAATGACTAAAAGTCTTAAAATCACCTGAGGCTAAATGTTTGGCTGCTTCTGGATTAAATGCCAGATGTGCAACTGGGGGGGGAAATCAGCCAAATTAAACCACTGCCAAGCTTATGTAACATAAACATACCAGGTCAAAATTTTGAATTTAAATGGCCAGTGTTGTTGTGTCAGTTAGACACAGTGACCCAGTTAAAGGACTGTACTGGCTTACATAATGTTTCAAACTAATAATGTGACCTTGGAGTGGGAAAAAAAAAACACCCACGCCCAAAAACTTTTAAAGTGACTAAAAGCTTTTTAAATCCTCCTGAGACGTTTACGCCCTTTATTATAAAGTCCTCCTTTCTTCTGGATTAAATGCCAGATGTGCAACTGGGGGAAAAAAAATGTGCCGAGCTTATGTAAGAACATACCAGTTCAAATGTTTGAATTTAAATGGAAAGCCGTGCTGTGTCAGTTAAACACAGTGACCCAGTTAAAGGACTGGACTGGCTTACATCATGTTTTCACTGTAGTGGGCAGACAGCCGGATGATTCAGCGAGTGGGAGTTATATGTCTGGGCATGTCTTTTTGAAACATTACAGCATTTCTTGCCTTTAATTTTTAGATGCCGATTTTATTCCTGAACACTTCATCTGAGAGAAACCAACCATTTTAAGTCATTTAGCCCGACTTTTTCACTCACCTTCACTTCGAGATGTCTTTCAAATATTAACAAAACCGTAAATCTATCTCTTTTTTTCTTTTCTTTTTCTCTCAGAGTCTGTTGTCCAGAGCGAGGGGCTCCGGCTCGGGATCCTCCAGCAGGAGAGTCGCCCTGTTCAAGAATGTGGAGCCTTCAGGAAAGTCAATCACAGACAGCCGGAGACAGCAGACCCCGCTGGTCAACTTTAACCCCTTCACGCCGGACTCCCTCCTCATACAGTCGGCCACACAGCAGAGAAACAACAGGAAGCGGGCGCACTGGAACGAGTACGTTTCTGTTCGGTGTTCTTTTCTTCTTCTTAGAAACAGTTCATACCTACAGATGGATCAATCCCAAAAGTTACTGAACCTAAAAGACTTAGCGGTTCAGTCAGTTGTTATTTGATTATACATTTCTTACCACGCTCTGTTGGTTTATAACGTCCCCCATAATTACCACAGTGTGTTAATAACGGGTAGCTGAGCTGGGAGGAGAATCTTTTGTCTCATCTTGAACACAGATCAAACCCTTTTGTTATTATAACCTGATACGTTAAAGCCGTTGACCAGGAACAGGAGGTTTGGCTGGAAACCAGGACCTCATGGTTACTGGTGAACTCTGCCATGTGCTTGTGAAACCCCCCCCCCCCCCCCCCAGTGCTGCCCCCTGCTGGACAGAATGCTAACAAAACATCTATTGTCTGTGACCTTTGCAGCTCCTGTGGTGAAGACATGGAGGCGAGTGACGGTGAGGCAGAGGAAGAAATACTGCCCCCATCCAAGGTAATGACACATTCAGGGGAATGTTTTAAACAATCTGTTTATTTTATTTTTTTTATAGACACTTTATTAGTTTTTCAATAAAATAGTGGGGAAACTTGAGACAAATCCAAATTTTGATTTCTTTTCTTCCTGAAACTACAAAATTGAAACTTGCAGGGTTTTTATTTTTATTTTTTTTAAAATTTTTTTTAAGACTAATCAGATGATTGATTCAAATAAATTGTGTTGACAACTTGTTCACTTTGGTAATAATCTGTTCTCTCTCTGTATCTCAGAGGCTCACCATGATGGAGAGCAACATGATGTCACGGTACACCTCGGAGTTCCTCGAGCTGGAGAAGATCGGCTGTGGGGAGTTTGGCGCCGTGTTCAAGTGTGTGAAAAGACTCGACGGCTGCATCTACGCCATCAAGAGGTCCAAGAAACCCCTGGCAGGATCAGTGGACGAGTGAGTGCCGTTTTACTGCCTCAACCATCAAATGCTCAAAAAGAGACAATCAAACAACTAGCTGGAAAAAAAAAAAAGTTAACATGCAGATTTGATGTTAAAGAATAAATGAACATCTGACAAACTAACTTAGTAAGAATGATTTATCACACACGTCCATGTCTGTCTACGGCAAGACGAAATGTTAAAAGACTTTCAGGTAAAATGTTAAAGCTCGTCGGTGGACACGGCGCATCCCGTGGTGTTTTTAAATGTAAATATTTGATGCACCGTCAAGGTCGTTTTTTTTATTCAGTAGTTGGCTTCGTTAAGCCGCATTTTACCAGAAGTCAGCCAACGTTTTCTTTGCATGAGTGAACAGACGAGTTAAATGTGCTTAAACTTCAAAACCCCCTTCAGGCCTGTCTTTAATTAAAACCGTCTGCTTCCTCTCACAGGCAGAACGCCCTGCGGGAGGTGTACGCCCACGCCGTGCTGGGCCAGCACCCCCACGTGGTGCGCTACTACTCGGCCTGGGCCGAGGACGACCACATGCTCATACAGAACGAGTACTGCAACGGCGGCACGCTGTCGGACGTCATCACAGAAAACTACAGACGGCTCAGTTACCTGACGGAGCTGGAGCTGAAAGATCTGCTGCTGCAGGTCACACGGGGACTCAAATACATCCACTCGACGTCCCTCGTGCACATGGACATCAAACCCAGTGAGTGATATTATTGATGTGATAATTGTTGTAGCCGGTCTGCAGGTGTACTTTTTACAAGCTTGGGTCTGACTGCTTCCTTGTTCTTCTCAGGTAACATCTTTATTTCCCGTAAATCGATATCGAGCTGTGACGAGTGCGACGACGATGAAGGACTGACCCCGAGTGTCGTCTACAAAATAGGTGAGCAGCCTCCACTCTGCTTTTGAAAGGTTGATGTTAGATGTCATTTCCCTTTTTTTTGTTTTTTTTTGTTTACATTTCTAACTGCGTGCTTTAAACCCGTCCTCTCCAGGTGATCTAGGTCATGTGACGCGAGTAAACAACCCGCAGGTGGAGGAGGGAGACAGCAGATACCTCGCCAACGAAGTTTTACAAGAGGTTTGTCCTCGCACTTTAAAACTTTAATTACTGTAATGTGAGCGGGGTTTCACACAGGTGTTAATGTTTCTCCATGTTTGTCTCTGCAGAAATACAGTAACTTGAGGAAGGCCGATATCTTCGCTCTCGCTCTGACTGTTGTCAGCGCCTCGGGGGCGGAGCCTCTTCCAACCAACGGAGACAAATGGCACGAGATCCGACAGGGGAAACTCCCCGCCATCCCACAAGTGCTCTCCCAGGACTTCCTCGGTCTTCTCAAGGTAACGTCGGGACCTGAGCGCTAGTTACTAAGAACCAGAGAGGGAGAAATGACTCGTACGTCTGATCAACTCCGTGTTTGACTCATTCTTCTGTTTTTCTTTTTTTTCTCCAGCTGATGATCCATCCTGATCCCAGCAGACGACCGTCGACCTCCGAGCTCATCAAACACCCCGTGCTCCTTACAGCGGCCCGGATGAGCGCCGACCAGCTCCGAGTCGAGCTCAACGCCGAGAAGTTCAAGAACGCACTACTTCAAAAGTACGTACACATCAACAACAACAAAAAGAAAGCAAATACTGAACCGTGTGTGTCCGTGTCCGACCTGAAATACACCCTGAAGGTAGAGATGGTTTTACAGCCGTTCGTGTGTCTAGATAAAATCATCAAATCTGATCTCAGATGTGGATGTTTTGTAGTGTGGTGAAAAATCGCATAAACATCGTTCATTAAGGAAAATACTAGGGTGGGAAAAAAATGTGACTGGCCTTTATATTTCTGCGTTTGAGGTCGTTTCAAGGAGGTGATGAGACTTTTTAAGTCGGTTTTGAACATGACATGATCTCCAAATATAGGCTGCAGAACACCGCTTTATATCAGTGTGTTTTGACATCGTCAAATTGATCCACCAAGTTTTTAGGCTTTCTCTGACATTTTAAAAACTCAGTCACGTTTTCTTTTAGTATTTGGGTTTTTGAGAATCTTTATCTGGTTGTCGTCCAAAAGCAAAGACATCACAAGTGTTTGTGGATCTTTAGAGGACGTTTTCTTTCCAGGTAACTTCCAGGAACTTTTTTTAAAAATGAGGAGCGTGTGGGTTGTCGCGTAATTCTCGTTCACGTCGTAGCTTCATTAACGCTCAACTTCTCTCGTTTTGTCCTCAGGGAGCTGAAGAAGGCCCAGCAGGCGCGAGCCGCGGCCGAGGAGAAGGTTTTGTCCACGGACAGGGTCCTGACCCGCTCCACGCTCCAGTCCAACCCCAGAAGCAGCAGACTCATCGGCAAGAAGATGAACCGATCGGTCAGCCTCACCATCTACTGAGACTTTAATCTGCCCTGACAGGAGGAGAGAACACGAAGGCTCATGGACCTTTATAAAAAAAGAAACCTGTTTGGAAAAGTAGCGCTCTCTTTTGTTGAGGAGAAGCCTGTCAGTCGTGTTGTTGGGCTCGAACGCCCAGTCGAAGCTGTGTAGACTGTTACCAAACTGGAAATTGACTCCATTAGACTCTCAGTACCAAAATAGTTCAGTCTCTTATTTTTTTCTGATGGACCTTTTATCTTTGGAAAAGAAAAAAAAAATCCTCAAGGTACTTCCTGTACCTTTCTACACTTTGTCATTCCTTTCTTTGCATAGACATCAGGCTCTCCTTCTGTTCCTGTCCTTGCACTTCCCTCGACAAAGACCAGAAGCTGCAGTGAAGCTCTCTTCTTCAGCGTGAATGTACTCGCCGTAGCCGCACGCACCTTACTGCCTGTCAAACGCCTGACGCTGGGTACCAGGAGGGTCTGAGAACTGACGATTTCTGTCTGTAAAGGAGCACTTTGGCAACACGTTGGTTATTGCCGGAAAAGAGAAAAGAAAAAAAAAACTGCTGCTATTGATGTTTTGTGTGTGTCAGAGTTTGGCCAATTCCAGGTTGGATTGTTCTCAAGGTCATTGGCTCTTATTTTCATGTAGCAGGAGTCCGTTTCCCCACCTCCGCCTTTACACGTTTTTATTTTCCTGATGGGATGGTAAATGGATCATGCCATTTCTAGAAAATCATCCAGTCGAATTTATCTGTGAAATTGGATCCAGAGTGTTTCAGTGTCCCTGTTGATTGGTGCTGCCAACCCTGCCTGTAGCATTAGAACAATCATTGTCCCGTTCTCTCCATCCTTGTCTTTTTTTTTTTTCTTTTTACCATAAGACCCGTCTTTAATTACTGTTCAGAAAAACATTTGCTCATCTTTTTTGATTGTTTAACCTCTAACCCACACAGTCCTTTTGTTGTTGATGTAACCGTTTGTAAATATGTTCTTCTAATAAATTCTCACCACCCCGCACCTCCTGTTGTTTCAGTGCAAAGTGATAATCTGTCACATGACAAATGAGGGTAGGTTTTTTTTTTAAATAGTTTATTTAGAGGCCTTTTATTTTAGAGGACAGAAACCAGGAGGGAGAGGGATTTGAATGAGATTAGGACTGGAGCCACATGTCGGACTAGAACCCGGGGTGTCCGTACACGGGTCACACATACATACCTAATAGTGGTCTACATTCCAGAGCAACCAATTTAGCGAGTGAATTTCTAAGTTTATCAGACGTTGAATAACTAATTCTGGTCCAGAAGCATTTGGTCATTTGGTCAAGTTTAGGCTGCAAATTCTTCTTCTTTGTACTTGTGGCAGGATTAGCGCAGAGCAATGACAAACAGTTCTGTGCTTTTTATGAAGCAAACTGTGATTAAATTATTTTCTTGTAATTAATTAATCGTAATCAATTGGTTAAAGTCCCATCCCTAAAAGAAATACAAATTATTAACTAAATGCTGACGTACTGCAGATATATTAAAAAAAAAAGTAATGCGTAGTTGTCGCTAATGCTATGCTATGTCCTAATGTTATGCTACATGCTATGCTACCTCAGTTGCATTACATAAAACATACCAACAAGGCTAACGCTCAAGCTAAGCAACATGCTATGCTACATCACAAGCTCAGAAGAAATGTATGACACAAACCCCCCCCAGGCTAATGCTAACGCTACACATAGTCACTTAAGTACATGCTCATACTTCTAAGAAATGCTGCAGCTACATGCTAAGAAAATAAAAGGCTACCACATTTCAAATGGACATGCAGTGGCTCAAATTTCCTGAAGGCCTTTCGAATATATGGTGTGGAGGAGAGAAGACAAAGTCACTGATGGACAGGAGGAGAGAGACTCCATCCTTGATGATGTGTCAGAAGATGAAAGTGAGTTAGAGGTGGAGTATCAACATGTGTCTGCTATTTTGGATGACGACACAGAACCTGGAGTACCGACGTCCCAAGCACCAAAAGTGTGCATGTCATCTCCTTAATCTCACATCAACAGTCAACACCACTGCTGCAGGAGCCGGCAGTGAAACATACAAGAGGCTGTCTTGGTCTACTTTTGCAAAATGCAATGCTCTGTGCAATAAAACCAGCAGGTCAACCACGGCATAGACCCGTTGGAGCTCCCTGTTCCTCGCTGTAGAAAGAGTTGTGCACATTCAGAAGGAGCAGGGAGAAAATCCACAATGTACGCACAGCATTGAAGATAAAGATGTAAGTTGGCTGAATTCACATTGTTTGTTAAAGACTAATGAAACATGTGAGTGAATCCACCCGTCTTAATTTTAATATATTGCAATATGATTTAGTTTTCTTTACATGGTTGTGTGATAATTGTTGTTGATTTAGATGAAATAGTTTATGAACTTATTTTTATTTTGTCTTTTTTTTTGGTCATCTGTGACGACGCAGGCCTGACATGTGGGCTTCCTGCTGCCAACGCTTCACCAGTTGCAGGACACGTTGAAGGAGCTGGAGTCGGCTCCTCTCATTGACGCCCTGCAGGATGGGATCCAGAAAGGTTTTGGATCCATCATGAAAGAATCACACAGTTTACAGACACAGAGAACTCTGTCCGTATTCCTCCAAATAATCTCTGTCGGCTGAGCATGTTGTGCTGTTTTGGAAGTTTAAAGTAAAAAAGTTAATTAAAGTTATTACCATTTCTTCATTTATGCTATTTTAGTTATTTTGTAGAAATGTAATTAATTGTTTTATTAAATAATTTTCACATTGCTATTTTATGTCTGTGTATGTGATTACCTTCATGCTTTTATTTATTGAAAGAATAAATCATATTAAACGTATTAGATGTAACACCAGAAGCATCTCTCAAACATTGCATTTTAAAACAGTCAGCAGAGGGATTGATACACACACACACACACACACACACACACACACACACACACACAGACTTTGAGTCAGTCCAGCTGGATGCAGCGTCAGAGAACCTTCTCATCTCTCATGGGCCTCGCATCCGAGCAGCACACTGCGCCGATGCTCTGAGAAGACGCTTTGGAGGATGGGAAAATGAGTTTTCACACTTGACTGTAGAAGCTCCTAAAGTTAGAGCGAAGGTGTGTGCTGTGTGAACAGTCGGCATAGCCTGGATTTATACGGATATCCATGACGAAATTAAGCGAGTAAGCCGGCGAAAACTCATCCAGCTTTCAAAGATCCTCGATGACGTCGAGTGGCTACAGTGACGTTGGTTACATCACGTCATGTACGTAGCTTAACTTTCTTTTTAGTCAGCCCGTGATTGGCTGTTGCAGTGTAAATTCCCATCAAACACAATCACACCCTTGTTTCTTTATATTTTTGATGGTTTACTGATAAAGAATGCAACATAATTTGCATCTATGATAATATAAAACACACACAAAAAAAGATCTGTCTCAAGTGGGGGGGGGGGGGGGGGGGGGGCTGGCCATGGCCCGCCGATAGCTACGGCTGTGGGTATATACTTCAAAACCACAGAGGGAAATACTGTCCTTTTCATTTACTTCATCATTTTTGTTTGCACATTATTTTTTACAATCAGATAAAAGATGGAGTCATCTTTTATTTATTTTTTTTTACAAAAAAGAGTTTTATTTATTTGTTATTTTTATTTACTTTAGTTAAATAAATGTAAGTTTGTTTTAAGTATGGAACATACTGTATGTCATTCATCCTTAAAACAAATACTTTGCACCTTTGTTTTGAGGACTCTTTGGCTCTGAGCATGCGCAGTGAGAGTGTGACCTCAGACTTTTTGTCCGCTGTCAGTTTAGAAACACAACAAGTCATTTAAAATAAAACATTTGCAGCCTGTTCATTGTTGTGTGGAGGTTAAATCAGACTCACACTGAGTGTGTGTGTGTGTGTGTGTGTGTGTGTGTGTGTGTGTGTGTGTGTGTGTGTGTTTTCCTCGCTGAGCGGAGCTGCAGCTCTTCTCTCATTTCCACGCTGAACACGCAGCAGCGCCTCCTCATGTGACTGTTCCTCCTCATCGAGTCCAGCAGACGACAGAGCAGACTCTCTCCCAGCGACAGAGGAACAACCACACACACACACACACACGCACACACAGAAGAGAAACAAGTTGTTTTACATTTAAACTTGAAAATGCCGCTGCGGGAAGAACTCCTCAAATCCATCTGGCACGCGTTCACAGCTCTGGATGTGGACAAAAGCGGAAAAGTCTCCAAATCTCAGCTCAAGGTAAACTTTATTTAATTCGTTTTTTTTTAATTATCGGTGTGAGCTGGAGAAAAGCCAAGCAGGAAACTGCCTGTGCACAAGAGAAGTCCTTTATAATGTACATCCAGAGCGCTTTTTTCTTCCTGCTCTTTGAGTTTGTGTTCACAAACAGAGACGCACCTGTTGACAGATAGACTCAGATTAAAAAACGAATAACAAACCACACAGCAAAGACTCTGTTAGATTCAATATTTCAGCAGGTAGCTCTCAGTGTTTTTAGACTGGATCATTTACTTTAATAAAAGAACAAACCCATCCAGTGTAAAGATAAATATAAACTCATTATGTCCTGTCACTGTTTCATTTCTCTTTATCAGATTATTATTTACTCCTGTTGAAATGTTATCACCTGGAAGTTCAGTCAGGAGGATGAACTTATATAGTAGTGTTGAATTTCCCTCGGGATCAATAAACTAACTATCTATCTATCTATCTATCTATCTATCTATCTATCTATCTATCTATCTATCTATCTATCTATCTATCTATCTATCTATCTATCTATCTATCTATCTATCTATCTATCTATCTATCCTAAATGTCCTTGAGGGAGTCATCCCAAAAGGATCAATAAAGTTCAGTCTAGTTTCCATCATCAGGTTATTATTACTCATGTGGACGTAAACGTGGGATTCAAACGTTAGACCTCGGCTGATTATGAGCTCCTGAGGATCTTGTCATTATTGATTAGTCAGTTTAATACTCTCTGATTTTAGTTTTGGTCGTAAGAAGTTGAAAACTAGTGAGGAAGGTGTGTCACGATGCAGCACGCTGTCTGACGTTAAGATGCTGGTTATATTATGAGGCTGTATGATGCAATAAGATTTGATTGATTGGATTGGTAAAATCGTTATTGCAGCACAGGTCCATGCAGGTGATGTAGACTATAATGACATCACAAAGACTTAAATACGATGCGAGACACTGAGCTGGAAAACATCCAGCTGCTTCCACGGTAAAGAATCCAAAAGAAAAACAAAACATCAGAAACAAACCACGACGTGTCCGTCAGTAACGCAGTCAGATACACGCAGTCAGATACACGCAGTGACCTGACGTGGATATGAAGGCGTTGTGAAAAAGGCCGCGTTGAGTAAATGTGCAGAGTTACATCAAGCAGCGTCACGATGTGGACACTCAGCTGGGACGTCGTCGGCCTCAGAGGGGAAACTGGAGCAGAAGTGAACTTGATGTATTTCCTGTGGAGATTTCTTAACGTGCGTTCAACTGAGAGACACGCCCACATCACTCCCAGCGGTGTGTCAGCCAATCATTGTTCAGCGACTCAAGCAGGAATCAACAGTGAAGGTCAAGTTTCTAGGTCACTTCACTCTGAATCTAAAGATGCAGAGCTGCTTTCTCTCTCTCTCTCTCTCCAAAGACCAGTTTCCACTCCAGACAGGTGCTGAGCAGACTCTCAGGATCACAGTCCTTCCCTCTTTCGATCCACGATGTCTCCTGTTGTTTTTCATGGATCACAGTGGTTTGTTTGTTGTGTTTTTTTTGCTTGTAATCTCGGCGGTGTTGGAAATGAGGGAAACCTCAGTGTCCTTTCGAGAATAAATAGATACTTTATTGATCCCGGGGGGAAATTCAAGATAAAGGTTTGAAATGAAAATGTTGGAGAGAGAGAGAGAGAGAGAGACAGAGAGAGAGACAGAGAGACAGAGAGAGAGAGAGACAGAGAGAGAGAGAGAGAGAGAGAGAGACAGAGAGAGAGAGAGAGAGATGTGAATGACATGCAGGAGAGGACTAATCTAAACTAAACGTTACATTTCTTTTCCTCGCGTGTTTGAGAATTTCATTTGAGGGGAAAAATGTAATAAATGTGTTTTATGTATATTGATCTGTCGCTAAGGATCGAACCTCGATCACAGAAAGACATCGGCTGACTTATTGGCATCTCTTTTTGTTTTGTATAATCGATATCGGCCGCAAAAATCTCGTTTCATTTGGCCCCTTGTATATTTATTGCACACTTAATAAGTAAAAACCTTTTTCCTGTCGTTGGATCTTTTCACCTGTGTGCTGAGGAAGAGACGAGGCAGGACAGTAAAAGCATCATGTCCTTCTCTTCATCATGATAGGCTGGTTTATTTTACTCCCTGCTGACAGGTGTTCATGATGATCAGTGCTTCACCTCGCTCAGCGTCTGATTCTTAGAAAATACTCGGTTCCTCAAATTGAACGCTTGGATTCTTCTTCTTCTTGTGTGAAACAAATATCTCAGTCCACCGTTCACAACTTTCACCAGTGATTCCTGGATTATTATTATGAAGTATTTTTAATAAGTCATGAAGACTCTTCATGTGAATTTTCTCTTTAAAAGTCTTTTTTATCCGTGTCGATTTCTTTTTTGTTTTTTTAAGTTTTAAGTTTCACTAGTTGTGTATTTGTTCTTATTTCTGTCTTTTTTAAATGTTTGGGCTTCATGTTTCTTTGACCTGCATATATGTTGTTTTTTTTATTCTAATTTTATAGACTTTTTAATCTCTGATTCAGTAAATGAGGTGAAGTTTAGTTTTGTTTGGCCCGTTTAAAAAAAGTGACCTGCGGCCGAACATCGCCAGACAAAACGTAACGTACACATTCATCTTTAACCCCTTGATGCCTGAATGTTTCCAAGTATTAAAACATTTTTTACATGTGTTTCTGCTTTCAAGTAGATGCTAAATTAAGGCGTCAGTGTTAAGCTCTGTTAAGTGTTGATTTTTAAAAGGACCAATGGTTGCTAGGCAACAAAGCCGTTTCCAACATCTGATTCTTTAGACTTTATTTGTAACTGGGGTGCGACCTAACCGCTAGGCCATCTGTGCCCCCCAAAAAGTCATCATAGAAACTCGCCTCTTTTCAGCTGAAGAGCTGTGATTGGTCCAACCTGAACGAGGAAGTTAGAAAAGGTTTCTGAGCAGAGAAGCTCAAAACATCTCACACGTCTCATGAAAACTGCTGTTTGAAGATCGGTGTCTAACAGAGGACGTTATGATTCCAGGTGCTGTCCCATAACTTGTGCACAGTGATGAAGATCCCACACGACCCCGTGGCTCTGGAGGAGCATTTCAAAGACGACGACGAGGGTCCCGTCTCCAACCAGGGATACATGCCGTACCTGAACAAATTCATCCTGGACAAGGTCGGTCTACACTCAGGGACACATTACACTCCTCACACGGTAGATATGGGACGTCGCTGTGAGGGGTTTGCGTGTTTGTTTGTCACACACTTAAGGACTTGATCTCCCGGTGGGTTTAAAAGAAAGTAAAAAATGAATGTCGTTGAAGGTGGAGGTGCATGCTCTGACCAATGACACTGATTCACCAAAGAGGAAAGGACATTAGTCAATGACTTCAGTCATTTCTGTCTGACAAAGTGAGTCATCGCTCCGCTTCTCTTTAACTGGAAACTGAAACAGTAGCACAAACATGACCTTGAGCTTAGCAGCAGCTGCCTTCTTTTTGTCCTGAGTTTTGTCTCAGAGGCTGACTGTGGGAACCTTCGAGCTCGTTGGTGGCACGTTTACTAAGAGGCCTTTTTTTTTCACATCTTAAAAACCAGTAAAGCCATAATGCTTCACACCGTTTGACTACAAGCAAGCATCATCAGAAATGGACTGAGGAAAGGAGAGCGCTCTTTTAGTTCATATGCAAATTCAGGATCTATCATCGTTTGCCGTTTCTTGACTTTCATTTAGAAGTTTGATTAGTCCAAATTCACATCCTCATCTTCCAAACAAACCTTTTCCCTCATTTGTGAAATTTGGGGGACATTTGGATTTTCCTTTTCACTTCACTCTATGAACAACATATCACTGTCTTTTTTTTGTCTTTACTGGACTGGACAGTGGACGAGAGACGAGATGTTTGGAGGATTCAAACCCTCGATCATTGTGATGTGGTCAGAAGCCTCTGTACTGTACACGGGGGAAAGGACGCAACATAATCACGAGGCCTTTTAGTAAACATGAGCGGTGTTTCTGCCTGACTGAACGCAGGAAGTACGGCTCGTCGTGTAAACCCAAATATCTGCTCACATCTGACCTCTGACCTTCAACAGAATCCTTGAGTCTGGAGATGTTAGTCACACTCTGACCACGCTCATTGACTCATAGTACGAGTACACACAGCTGCTGACCCTCTCTCTATTGTGTCCATCGGGGATTGTTCATTACTGAGCTACACAAACCTCGTTATTGAACGCTGAGTCGGCTCATTCAGCTCGCCATCGGTCGCTCAGTGATGATGTCATGACGGGTCACGGCTGGTGATTGGTCACTACCAATCGAGAAGCTTGTTTTCTTTTCCAGCCGTCATGGGGAGCGCTGACCCGGGTTGTTTGGAATTCTTCTCGCATGATGTCATAATGAAGAGTGTGAGCTGAGTGGCTGTCACCACGGCAACGTGTCCAGAGTTCTGTGGTGGTGATCAGACTCCTCTGAAACTCCCCGCATAGTTAATGTGCTGGTTTGTTATTACCTTTTAAAGTTAAAGAGACGTTTAACGGACACATTTATTTTTCAAAATAAGAGTCTTTCTATTTGATAAAATGTGTTTCGACCAGGCTGATGAGGAAGTGTTAAAAACTGCAGTTCTTGGCGTGTCCACAGGGGGTGAATTTGTTTTATAACTCGTTGATTTTGATTAGATGATTAGATGCTCTGAAGTCCATCCGTGTGCGAGTCTGCAGTGTTGTCTTTCTTCGGGACACGTTAAGGAAATGTGGCACTCAGTGAATCTTGGTGAATCTGTTAACCTCCAGACTTTCCCTCAGAGATCTGAACTGTGCATTGTTTGAATTTCCCCCGTTACTTTATGTCAGTGTCAAACACGCCGGCTGCAGCTGGCACTGAGTGCTGATATGAAAACGCTCTCATGGTCAGAGGCGACACTTCTTCTTCTTCTTCTTCTTCTTGTTTTGCCACTTTGTGACTTTTTATTTGGCGACTTCTGAGCCACTTGGGCTTTTCTGTTTTATCCTCCATGTTTTGTCACTGGTTTCTTGTTTCCGCTCTTCAGACATGAAGTACATTCAAGAAAGTTGTGTGATGTGTTTAACGGGCAACAACGTGTGTGAAACTCTGCGGCCTCACACACACACACACACACACACACACACACACACACCTCACCTCATTTAGAGAAATTAGGTTCAGGAAGAGAAACATGACGTGATGGAGAACATCACTTTTACGTTTCTTTTCCGGACACACTCGAACACAACACGGTCCCACCCACCCATTGAAGCTGAGGTGACCCGGCCAGAGGCGAGCGAGGGCGTCGGTCGGTGCATTCAAACGCTCTCTCTCCTGAGGAAACTCCACCCGGTCACTCAAGGAAACTGTGTGTGTGTGTGTGTGTGTGTGTGTGTGTGTGTGTGTGTGTGTGTGTGTGTGTGTGTGTGTGTGTGTGTGTGTGTGTGTGTGTGTGTGTGTGTGTGTGTGTGTGTGTGTGTGTGTGTGTGTGTGTGTGTGTGTGTGTGTGTGTGTGTGTGTGTGTGTGTGTGAGACCAGAAACTTAAAATAAAGGATCCTACGTCAAATGAATCGAGTTTCTACTCCAGAAAAAAAAACAAAGTGGTGTTGAAGTGAAACCAGTGAAACCAGTGAAACCAGTGGCCCTCTGTGGATCTGACAAAAGAGAGCGCTATTTTTAGCTGTGTGAGGACATTCATAGGATTGGTTGAAATTGGTCATTTATTTATCGGGAGAAAAGTCTGAATCAGCTGATGAGGTCTTTTCATGAAGAGTGATGGTCTGGCTGTAGTCGTCATGACAACAGGGTTTACACTTCCACTGATACTGAATGATAGTTCACAGACATGGTGGGAGGTCGGGTTGACCTGCTGAGGAAAAAAAAAAAGCATTTTAAATAGAAATGGAGATTCTTATCTTCCTCTGCCATGATGCTTTTTTTACCATGAATCCAGAAGACCCTGAATTCGAACTGTGAGACACCTGAAGATTCACAGCCCTGCTGCTGACTTTCCACGAAGAAGAACTGATTGTATTCAGAGCTGATGGAAGATGATGTCAGAGCTGTCGTAGGTCGGGGCAAACGATGCCACATCGGAGGCAACAGTATCATAAGAACATCAAACACCTGCAGATTGTTTTGGTGGTTTGACGCCTTGAAGCACTAAAAAAACCTTTTCAATTCCTCTTTTTGAATCATGTGTCACACCTGGCTGAACATTTGTCCTCCTGCTGTAAAAACACTGTGATCGTCTGATCAGGTCTGATTGTCCTGTTGGACAGGTACGGCGTGCTCAGTGTGTCTCCGTGTTCGTCTCGTTTTGCGTGTTCTGCTCTGTGGAGTTTCTGTGTAAACACTCAGATTAGGATCCTGAATCCTAATGAACACGAGGCTGACAAGGCTGTGATTGTTTCTGCGAGGAGACTGAAAGAGTGAAGGAAAGGGGAGAGAGAGAGAGAGAGAGGGCGAGAGAGAGAGAGGGAGTGAGAGGGAGAGTGCCACGATGACAAAGACAAAGAAGACGAGCGTGACACAACAATGTGAGACACCAGAGCTCCTCTTTCATAACAAACCCAACTTTCACAACCTCATCCTTCCAGCGTCTCTCTCTCTCTCTCTCTCTCTCTCACACACACACACACACACACTCTCTCTCTCTCTCTCTCTCTCTCTCTCTCTCTCTCTCTCTCGGCTCTGAGTTTGTGCTGACTCAATTCAAAACATCAGGATGACGCAGGATGAACCGAGCCGTCCTCATCCTCAGAGTCGACGTCTGTGGAGTGTTTTTTTCACAGCAACATGCGACTCCACCCAGAGTCTATCTTTAGACTCGTACACACCAGCAGGAGAGAAAAGAGAAGCAGCTGTGTTCTGCTCCAGTAGACATCACTTCAATGTATCAATATCATACAGTTTTATTTTAAGCCAACTTCTCAGTCCTGCAGGCTTTTGGTTATTCTGTTTTTTTTTTTCTCAGTTGAATGCCTTTAACATCCAGGTTTTTCACACAGGCCCGGCCGTCACCCTCGGCCCGCACAATAGAGCGTTACATCACATCCTGTGCAGCCTTTAGAAAAGTTCACGCAGGCTGAATGTGTCTCACTCTCAGTGCAGGAAACAATTCAATCAGTGCGAACGAGTTCAGGATTATTTATTTTTCAGAGAGCCGCTGACTCGGTTCAGTTCTAAAGTCAGAGCTCAGCTTCACTCCATGACCCCCGTCTCACCTCCTGATAGGAACCCTGTGGTGACCACCTCTTTCATATCCTCACTTCTAGTTTTTTTTAGCGTCTGTCAAAGAAACACTGAAGTCCACCAACCAGAGGCCGCTCCGAATCACGTTAGATGAAATGTATCACCACGCGTCGTGTCGGGTTCGAGCCCTCGCTCAGAGAAAGCATCAGCTGCAGCTTCTGGCTGCCCGTCTCCGCCGACAGTTTCTTTATTTTTCTTTGGTGCGGCGCTCGCCACACGCACGTCCGTCCTGTCTCTAAAATGAAGACGCCGATGTGAATCTTGACATCTTTGAATCGATTTTTAAGCTCTTGTCGATTAATCTTCACATCCCTGTTTATGGGTTGATGAATAAATCTTCAGAGGCCTTGAACGCTTGACTTTAGATGGTAGCGTACGAGCACAGTGTCATGACCTCGTCTGGGTTCGCAGACTCCTTGTGCTGCATCACAGCATCAGATCTGTCGCGTGCTGCTCGTCTGTTTTTGTTGATTTTTAATTTGCATGAAGGCTGCTCTGACATTTCTCTCTGTGTCTTTGCTAACAGCTGATTTGTGAACACTTCATGTTTCAGGCTTCACTGAGCACTCACTTAGTTTTTTTTTTGTGCAGCTTGAAGTTGTTTTGGTGTCTTCGTCGGAGGCTTGTTTGACGGGACGGCTGCCAGCAGGTCTCGATGTGCTCCTGGTCCACGTGACCGCTCGCTCGACCTGCCAGGAGTCTCCATGGAGACGCTCCTGCTCCACCGGCTCGAGGAGAACAGTTCCTCTCCACAGAACCAATTGTTCCCTTTCAAGAGCCGTCCTCAGATTTGTCTCTGGAATTTGAACCCTGCAGATTTTTTTTTTTTCTTTCTCTGGAAAAACAAACTTCTCGTTCACATGAGTTTGTTGTTTCTCATCATTTAGGATCTCATTTGTTTGGGATACTTGATCGCTATGTTAATACTTCATTCATTCATTACTCTGAGATCCTTCAGTGTCAGGACTTTAACGTGTTTAGTCTTTTTTTGGCGATGTTCATGTTGAAGTGTTATAATCCAAAGAAGTGAACTCAACTCAGCTTTATTTATAGAGCACCTTTCATGCATAAAACATGAAGCCCAAAGTGCTTCACAGAAGAAAAGACAGTACAGAATAGTTTGTATTGACAAAAATAAATAAATAAATAAATAATAATAATAATATATGTTGATATATTCCAGCTCACAGGGTTTTATTTCTCGTCTCTGCTCCCTACAAACCGCACTGCTTCCTTAAAAACCGAACCCGCAGTTCTCCGTTGGTGTCACACAAGAAACACTGACTCACCGCGGCTGCTCTTCTGCTCTCACTCAGGTGACGGATAACTTTGACCGTCAGGACTTCAACAAGATGTGCTGGACGTTGTCCTCCAGGAAAAACCTGGACCAGAGCAAGCTGTTCATCACCAACGACGACGCCTTCAAGATCTGGTGCATCTTCAACTTCCTGTCGGAGGACAGGTACCCGCTGACCATCGTCACGGAGGAGGTGAACCTTCGACACGCGCAGCTTTCACTTTCATTTTCCAGCCGATGCATCCTTTAGCAAGTTGGAAAAAAGTCAAGTTAATGAAGCTGTATGAATGTGATCACGTTAAGATAATCCAGAAATGTCCAGTGAAAATCACACAGTGAAAAAATAAAAAAATATAGAAATATAAGTGCAGAAAAAATATGCATGAAAACAATAATTAAAGAGCGAGTAACATATGCATCAAAGAGAGTGCATGTGGATGTTTTATGTTATAAAGCAGTGCAGACTTTAGCATCACTTAAACACATGCTGGACGGAGGGATTGATTTAAAAGCATTCTTGGACACACACACGTACTTAACGTCTCAATGCTTCACTGCTACGTGAATAACAGTGCTGACACAATCAGCACTGAGATCACATCAGGAAACGGTTGTATCTAACAGGAAGTAAACAAGTCACAATCAGATCAAATACTTCATGTAAACATTGAAACATTTCAGTCTGATCTCAAACACAACATAAAATAATTTCTGCGTTATTAAAAGAAATATCAGGAATCTTGAAATGTGCATTCTTGGAGCAGGACTTTTACTTCCACACTGAAGACCTTCATTGATCCACGCTCAGGGGATACGTGCGTTATCTTGCTGCGTACAGCCGGATGAATTTCTCAATATGCGACCGACTTCGCCCAGTAACAGTCCTCTGGTTCGACTTTCTCTTTATGTTGGGGGGAAGTTATTAATGTAAATGTCCCTATCGAATAAGTCTGTACTCTTCTGGTTTCCAGTTTGAACTTCCCTCTTCAGTAATAAATCATTAAAAAGGCCATTTGTTCCTGTCACAGTTTGAAGCTCTGTTTCTGCAGTCTTGTTGTGAATGTGCAGCTTCGACCGGCCCGCTGAAAATATCTTACTCAAGAGCAGAGAAGGAAGTTTCCAGCTTCCTGTTCTTTCACAAACGCGGGATGATTTATTGTTGGGCTCGAACAAACAGCTGAATCACAGGAAGGTTGTTTCCCAAAGACATGAAAATCCTCTTCAGCCCGCCCCGTGTAGAGTCGGATCAGAGGACACACACAGATGATCATGTGCTCCGGTGTTTACCGCCCTGCGTTGTGCGTGCACACACAGATCGAGTACTTCTTGCGTAAGCTGACGGAGGCGATGGGGGGCAGCTGGGTGGAGGAGCGTTTCGAGGACTACAAGCTGCAGCTGATCTCGACGCAGCAGAGTCTGAACGCCTGGGAGTTCATCAAGCTCATCGGGTCGGGCCAGTTCAGCAAAGGGATGGACCGCCAGACGCTCTCCATGGGCATCAGCGAGGTCTACCATGAGCTCATCCTGGACGTGCTCAAACAGGTGGGGCAGCACACACGCAGCAGGTGACCCAGCTCCATCTCCGAAACCGAAAAACACAAAAGATAATAAAATGGTTGCAGATGAAACGTCCTCGAAGGCTCCTCAGAGTTTTTTTTAAACCGAACCTGGTTGTTGTTTTTTTTTTCTGCAGGGCTACATGTTGAAGAAAGGTCACAAGAGGAAGAACTGGACGGAGCGCTGGTTCATGCTCAAACCAAACGCCATCTCGTACTACGTGGGCGAGGACCTGGCTGAAAAGAAAGGAGACATTTTACTGGATGGAAACTGCTGCGTGGAGGTGAGAAGAACTCGTCAGAATATGATCTTCACCTCAAACACACCTAACTTTAAATCATCACGTATGAAGGCCCAATCAAATCAGCCGTCCATTATCGATGACACTTTTCCCGTTCGGGCTCGTAGGGGGCGTGTGCCTATCCCCGCTGTCATTGGGCGACAAGCAGGGTGCACACTGGAGTGTTGGCCAGCCAATCACAGGGCAGACAGCCACACTCTTGTGAAACGTACAACGTGTTATCAGTTTGTCTATTCCCATGTTTTCTTCGATCCGTCGTGGTTTAGCAGGAAGCTGCCGGATGAGGAAGTGACGATGTGCAGATGACCGTCGTGTCGCACTCTTCGTGTTTTCCGTGTCTCAGCTGCTCCTTGTGTTTTTTTTGTCTGCAGCCCCTACAAGACAAAGAGGGAAAGAAGTGCCTCTTCATCATCAAGTCGTCGTACAAAAGCTTTGAGATCAGCGCGTCGGACAAGAAGAAGAAGCAGGAGTGGATCCAGGGTGAGTGGGCTTTTATCACCTCTGGAAATATTCTCAATTTTTTGTTATAAAACTCTGTGTTCACTTTAATCTCACAAAATCACTTCTGCTGTTTATTAAACTCTACAACTATTAATGTGTTCAAGCTTCCTTTAGTTTCACTTCATTTCTTGGTTGTGCCTTTAAATCGATTTTTCACGCGAGCTTTGTCAGTTAAATATAAAAAATCAGTGATTAAACTCGTTACAAACAAACTTCTTGAGCAACGTCGACGTTTTTGTGCGTTTTTAAACGGTCACGAAAAACTTTATTTAAAAACCTTAAAAGGATTTTAACCACAAGAAGAAATAATAGGAGCCTCTTCCTGATATTTTAATCATTAAGTATTGCTTAATTTGCAGATGATATTATTGATTCAGGACTAATTCAAAAGCATGAACATGAACCCTTTAAACTTCTTCAAAGTATCTGTGCTCAGTAGACATTCAATAGAAACTGAAAGGCTCTCTGAGATGTACATTTCCTAATATTATTATTACTTACGTGGCTGCTAATATACAACCTGTTACTATTAGTCTGGACTCTGTTTTCTTCCCCTGACAAACAAAGTCTGGGGGTCTTGGCTGGACTTTGTTGGAGCAGCTGTCCGCCGGCTCTTACTGTACATGTTTCTCTACAGCCATACAGACCTGTGTGAGTCTGCTGCGTCAGGGCCGGCCGGCGCTGCACCACGAGGCTCGACAGAAGCGGCGCGACATGCGGCTGAAGCAGCAGGCTGAACAGGAGGAGCTGGAGCTGAGGATGAGGGAGCTGCAGACGGCCAACGAGGCCAAACAACAAGAGCTGGAGAACATGAGGAAGGTAAAGTGTCCCCCTGTGAGTCCAGTCTGCTGAGGAAACGTCTGGTACATTACCCGTTCTCTCAAGTAGCATCCTGTGGAGGTCGATCTGCAAGTCGTAAACGGAGCTCAATAATCATCAGGTCACGTGTCAGACGTTGTTGTTTTTGGTAAAAATGTGCAACCCTTGATCAGTTTCTGTCCCAGTGCTGGGATGGATGAACTCCGGGGTGTCTTTATAAAAGACAACCACGTCTGTCTCAGGTTTAAACGCACGGTCTAGAAAAACCACCAAGAGGTGGCGCTGAGGCGAAACAGGAAAAAAGAAAGCATGCTACCTAATATGTCAATTTATGTTTTACTCGAAGCCTTTATCCAATCAAAACGTGAGTTACAAGTTTTTACAATGAAAGAGTTTCACTTATGACACCAGAACTGTGTTTGTACCAGTCTGTAAACATGTTTACTTGCACTTTAATGATCAAGATTTTAACGGGACATAATGAGAATTCTCTTAATTTTTTTGAGTCTGCCTCTAGTGGACACTTAACGAACTGCAGTTTTTGTTTTTTTTGTACACTTTTTCATTTTTTAATACCAGAGACCGTCCCCCTGCTGGCCATTAGGACAACTGCAGGTATTAGACTCGTTCCTAAATAACCGTCCTTCATTTTGTGTCATTACCGAGGTTCCTTCACTTCTCTTTTAAACTGTAAACATGTTTCTATCTCTGCACAGGTTATGTACATTCCTTTACATAAGTTGTATCAGTCTATTTTTAAGTCTCAGGTTATTATATATGAAAGAGAGGGAGGACAGCGGTTGTTTATTGTAACAAATGTTTCGTGTCCTGCATGTCTGCTCGGGGATCCCTCGAGATCAATGAAGTATCTATCTGTTATCGTTGAAACGCATTGAGACGGGTTGCAGAAGTGATGATTCTTAACTTGATCTATAAATAGAAAAATCATTTAGAGATCTGAAAGCTCTGCAGGTTCGTAAACTCAAGTTAAGAGTCACGGTGTCTGTTCTCTAATCCTTTGTTATCTGTGCAGCGTCATCACAACTGGCAGCTAAAAATAAACTCTTAAATGTGATTCAACAGCATTCCTCCTCCGAGGTGAAGACGCACCTTTAAAAATGAGAGCGGCGCTGTGAGGAGTGACACTCGCTGCTGATGCTTTCACACCACAATTAAAAGTAGGTCACCTAAAAAGTGTGGTGGCTCCTGTGAAACTCAGAGCGAGCTCATGAATACCAATAAAAAGATCAGCGCCAGCCTCTGAATGATGAATAGTCTGTCACACGCTGCCAGCAGAGGAATGTGTATTGACCCAAGAAGAGGGTGTGTGTGTGTATGGGGGGGGGGGGGGGGGGGGGGGGGTGTGAGGCGTTAGTCTCCATTGAACATGTTTTTCCAGTAAATCTCGCTGACTCACGCCGTCTGTTGACACTGCTGCCTCCAGTGGTGTTAAATTAAGAGTGTGTGGATTCCACAAATACTCATGAGCAATGGTTGCTTCCTGTTAGTACGAATAAATGGGGTCAACAGGAAGTGTAAGTTGATCATCAGAGATGCAATTTATTGGACCTCGATCTTTAGCGCAGGAACTCTCGAGCATCTGAAACGTGAGGAGTCGTTTGTTTGACATGTTGGATGACTAAAGGAGTTTATGTTGGGACGTTTTATAGACAGTAATCAGTTCATTCATTGAAAACATATTTGGAATAATAAACTGATTACAAGCCCTAAAGTGGATAAATAATAAGTTACAGGTCGGGCTGTGAAATGTATTAAAAATTGACATTCAGAAGCTCGTAATTGAGCCCATGTCGATTTATTTATTTAGAGTATTTTCAGCTCAGAGTCACGTGACGACACGTCCAATCCGCCACATGGAAGCAACGTCTGTCGCCTTAGTGAAGACGACGACGATCAAAATGAAGTGAAACGTAAACACTGCGGGAAAACTGTTTGCAAGAAAAATTCATTTTCTACACTTTTAGAGAAGTTAACTTGAAACTAAAGTGTGTCGATGCTTTGATTTCAGTTTGAAAAAATCAATAAAACCATAAAATAGTTAATCAGATATGATCGCTCTTGATTACAAACCACCGCTCAGCTTTATTAGCTGAACATCTTTACAGTAGAGACCTGTCAGTGAAGGATGAAAAAACAAACAATCATTCAGTTAATCGTGATGGAGGTCAAACTTGCAGTTTGTTTTCTTTTTAAATGTTAACCTTTGCATGAGTCAGCAGTCGTCTCTTCCTTGAGTTGCCCTGGTGTGTGTGAGGTGCAGTCCGCCTCAGGTGTGTGCCGTCTCATGTTCTGCTTCTATGAGGAACAGCTGAGCATTGTGGGGGAAATCCCCCAGCGTTACTCGAGGACGAACGTTTGTCCTGAGACGCACGCGTCGCCGGCTGACGAAAGCTCGCAGGGCCAGAGGCAGAAAACTGGCAGCGTGGGATCCATAGACGTGTTGCAGCCACACGCGTGCACACACACACACACACACACAGTCGCTCACTGTGTCGTTGTGTAACACACACGCTGCAGAAGAGAACAACACTCTGTCCCTGTCTGTGACACACTGCACTCCCATGAATGCACAACAATTCGCCATTGAGGTGACGGCGCATAGACGACTTTGTGAATACACAATGAACACACATGTATGGCCACAGTGTGTGTGTGTGTGTGTGTGTGTGTGTGTGGCTCTCACACTGCTGCTGTAAGTAGACAGCCACAGTCTTAAGACGGTTCACAGTGTGGTGACAAAAGTTAGCAGAGCTTCTCATCGAGAGCTTCTTCTCTGTCTCCTTTCCATCCATCTCTACTTTTATTTCTGCTTCAATGTATTTTAATAAGTTTCTGTTGTTTCACTTCTGTCTCAAACGACGCAAATATGAGAAACCCTCGAAGGCATTCAGAGGTCGACTGACTCCGACCTTAAAGTTCAACAATAAGACAAAGATCCTCCGCTCGACTTCGTCGACGAGGGGGCCGAGTCCACTTTCAAATGTGAGGAAAGGGTTAAAGTGAAGAGTCAGTGGAAACAACAGAGAGGTTCTGACCCATGAACTCTGAACTGTAAGAGGAGGGTGGATATGGATATGACGACATCATGGAAGTGTCCTTCATTTGAGCAACAGTATGAAAAACGCAGGCAAGCAGCAGATTAGGAAGCCTGCACCGTGTGCATCCTCAACCACGTCGTCATCGAGAGAAACACACTCGTGTACTCGAGGTCGTTGAGGACGCAGTGTGCTTCATGTTTTTGTATATTTGCTGTTTTTACTTGTAGCCTCCTCTGCATGTGCGTTTAAAGCAGCTACTGAAAATGTCCGACTTGTCTGCAGATGGAGAGGTGTCCTCAGAAGACGAGAGGGGAGAACGTTTCTTTGCTCTGTATAACTTCATGTCTTTGTGGTGAATGCAGGTCTTTTTATAGAGGGACACATTCACATCGGTTAATAGACGACAGACCACACGACTTCCTTTCATTTAAAATGACTGCAACTCGATCAGATGTGTTAAATTAATGGTGTACTGCTCCTTCAGGGGCGCCTTACTAAAATCCTCTCTTTCTGTCTGTCTCTCTGTCCGTCCGTCCAGGCTCTGGAGGAGTCGGCGTCTAACGCAGCAGAAGAAGAACGACGGCGTCTCCAGACCCAAACTGAACTCCAGGACCGTTACAGGATGGACCTCGAGAGGGAGAAAATGGTAATGTCACCTCCATCTCGTCCTTACGTTAGAACTAGTGGTGAAGCAAGAACAACACACACACACACACACACACTACTTCCTCTTTCTAGTTAATAGGGCTACTGTGCTGTGTGTGGTTAGTCCAGCACGTCAGGCTGAATTGATGTTTGCTGTCTGCTGATTTTAACTTGAGACTCAGTGTTACAGGGTCGTTGGGTAAATGCATAAAAGGCATGTGCAGCAGGCCTCTGACTGTGGTCATCAACATCCTTGAAAACTGATAGAAACACATCCTCATTTGTCTGATCTTCTCGGATCAATAGGTGCGTCAGCAGATGGAGGAGCAGGTGGCTCAGAAGTCCACGGAGCTGGAGCAGTACCTGCAGCGAGTGCGGGAGATGGAGGACATGTACAGTCAGCTGGAGGACGCTCTGGAGGAAGAGAGGCGTGCCAGACAGGACGAGGAGGCGGTCCGCAGGCTGCAGGCACAGTCAGTACACACAGAGAAACTCCTCATCACACCTTCATACCTGACACTCTCTGCATGAACAAACATTTGTCTGTCCCGAAATTTCCATATGTGTGAAAAAGGGTCCAGATGGTCTAGCGCCTCTAGTGGCCAGAGTGTGTTCTCCACCTCTGACATGAAGCAGGTAACAGTTTAGTGCATGACGATGGGAATCCTGAAACGCAGACAGACTCTCAGGCTGGATCTTCTCCTCCTTTTTTTTTTTTAAAATTCGAGTCACAAAGCCAGACGTTTAACGTCTACTTCCCTCTCTCTCTGCTACATTTCCTCCCTCGTCCTTCCTTCCTCTCTGCTGACATTTACTTTCCACCTCACGTTTGTCTAACCACTGGTGAGCATGTCAGCAGAACTGACCGCAGTGCTTTATTAAAACTAACCGTTAGACAGCTATTGTTCCTGTATCAGTCCTTCATATGTTCCATCATTCTTCAATAAACAAAGGAGATCTCGTTTTGCACCACAGAGAGAGAGAGAGAGAGAGAGAGAGAGAGAGAGAGAGAGAGAGAGAGAGAGAGAGAGAGAGAGAGAGAGAGAGAGAGAGAGAGAGAGAGAGAGAGAGAGAGAGAGAGAGAGAGAGAGAGAGAGAGAGAGGTGAATGACATGCAGGAGAGGACTAATCTCGTCTACGTTACATTTCTTTTCCTCGCGTGTTTGAGAATTTCATTTGAGGGGAAAAATGTAATAAATGTGTTTATGTATATTGATCTGTCGGTCTGATGCCGGGACGTTCACTGTTTGACCTCCTTGTTTTTCGTTGTTGTTGTGTCAGCAGCACGTAGCGTGTGTGTGTGTGTGTGTGTGTGTCACGGGGTCTGTGTGCTTCTATTATCGCTGCCTCTAACATCTTATTTTAATCTCCTAATTAAAGAATATTTACCGTAGTTATTCCATCCGTTATGTAAACAAAACACCGGGCCCTTTGTTTAAATCAACACACAATAATCCATCAACAACAGGATGATAATGATACACACCCAGATGTACAACCTGACTGCACCATTATCATGCTCTATAACGCCACCTGCTGACACACGGATGCAGTATAGTCAATACTTAGAGAACAAACTAAATATAAATAAAATATATGTAAAAAAAAAAATAATAATACAAAAAGTCAAAAATAAAAAAAGTCAAAATCACTTCTTACATAAATTTAACATTTAAATATTAGTGTTGACATTGGCACTTATTTTTACTCACTGTTGGCTTTTCAAGTTAACACTTTAAGTATTTATTCAATATTCACAAACTTATTTTAAAGGTGGAAATTCCCAAAATGTTGGGATTGAACGAAAAACTAATATTGAACAGAAAGATAAAAACAAAGCGTCCCTTTTGTACAGGTTGTTGGAGGAGGAGGCAGCGAAGAGGCTCGAGTTGGAGCAGATCCACCTGAAGCAGCAGCACGCCATCTCCAAGACGGAGGCGGAGAAACAGGAGCTGGAGAAGGAGCGTCTGGCGAAGGAGAGCGCACTGCAGGACGCCATGAAACAACTGGAACAGCTGGAGCAAGAGAGGCAGGGGGCGCTGGAGCAGTACCAGGTCAGCCCAGTCAAGTTGTTGACATCATATCGTTGCTAAAAAAAGTTACAGATACGTCTTCTTCTTTATCTCACACACGCCGGGACCAGACAACAAATGTATCCAAAGGTTTAAATAAAAAAAGAAAAAAGAAAACAATGATCAAGGAAATCCCCCGAAACAGGGGTGACTTTAAATTTGAGTTGAACCCAGGGATTGTTTAAAAAAGAGTTAACCAAAATAATTAAACAAAGGCCTGAAAAAAGAAGGAGACAAGCACGCCACACAGATTTAAAGTTCAACCCCGAGCTTTCTGAAATGTAATCAAAGATAAATGAGAAACAAAAGAAGCCAAAAAGAACACGCAGAGGAGCCAAGCGAACCACGTGAAGGGCCGTCGCTCTCGGCACCTTTCTCCCCCCGAAAACTACCAAAAGACGAAGAGATTCACCTGAAGACACCAAAAGACCCAGAAAGGGACGACAGGTGATCACCACACCCAAAGTGAAATAACATCACCGAGCAGACTTGTCATGCGTGGGGAAAAATGGGGAAGAAAAGCTCCTCAGCACATCCAGGCCCAGGAGGGAAAACGTTTGTGTGTTCAAAGAAAGGCCCGGTCCGTCTGAACTGTGACTGATAATGTAATAAGGTTAAGATAATGCCTCTTTTCACCACAAGGGGTCACTGTATGACTCCTGGACGAGAGGAAGATATTAAGTGTTTAAAAATTGCTGTTATAAACCTTCATTAATGTAAAGAAGTGTTGAAAGAAAGGAAACACACCATCTCTGTATTTATCTAACCTGCTAATGTGTGTGTGTGTGTGTGTGTGTGTGTGTGTGTGTGTGTGTGTGTGTGTGTGTGTGTGTGTGTGTGTGTGTGTGTGTGTGTGTGTTAACCAGACGGTGGTTCAGAAGCTGAATGATGCAACCAACAACACAAAGACCTGGAAGCACAAAGTGGCCGAACACGAGGGACTGCTGCGGCTCATTCAGCCAGGTAAAGGTGACGCACCAACATCGTCTAACGAGTGCGCGAGAGCTCGTCTAACGAGTGCGCGAGAGCTTGTCTAACGAGTGCGTGAGAGCTTGTCTAACGAGTGCGCGAGAGCTCGTCTAACGAGTGCGCGAGAGCTTGTCTAACGAGTGCGTGAGAGCTTGTCTAACGAGTGCGCGAGAGCTCGTCTAACGAGTGCGCGAGAGCTCGTCTAACGAGTGTGCGAGAGCTCGTCTAACGAGTGCGCGAGAGCTCGTCTAACGAGTGTTTGAGAGCTCGTCTAACGAGTGTGAGAGCTCGTCTAACGAGTGTTCGAGAGCTCGTCTAACGAGTGTGCGAGAGCTCGTCTAACGAGTGAGCGAGAGCTTGTCTAACGAGTGTGCGAGAGCTCGTCTAACGAGTGTGCGAGAGCTCGTCTAACGAGTGCGCGAGAGCTCGTCTAACGAGTGTTTGAGAGCTCGTCTAACGAGTGTGCGAGAGCTCGTCTAACGAGTGAGCGAGAGCTCGTCTAACGAGTGTGAGAGCTCGTCTAACGAGTGTGAGAGCTCGTCTAACGAGTGCGCGAGAGCTCGTCTCACGAGTGTTTGAGAGCTTGTCTAACGAGTGCGCGAGAGCTCGTCTAACGAGTGCGCGAGAGCTCGTCTAACGAGTGCGCGAGAGCTTGTCTAACGAGTGCGCGAGAGCTCGTCTAACGAGTGCGCGAGAGCTCGTCTAACGAGTGTGAGAGCTCGTCTAACGAGTGTGAGAGCTCGTCTAACGAGTGCGCGAGAGCTCGTCTCACGAGTGTTTGAGAGCTCGTCTAACGAGTGTGCGAGCTCGTCTAACGAGTGTGCGAGAGCTCGTCTAACGAGTGCGCGAGAGCTCGTCTCACGAGTGTTTGAGAGCTCGTCTCACGAGTGTTTGAGAGCTCGTCTAACGAGTGCGCGAGAGCTCGTCTCACGAGTGTTTGAGAGCTCGTCTAACGAGTGTGCGAGCTCGTCTAACGAGTGTGCGAGAGCTTGTCTAACGAGTGTTTGAGAGCTCGTCTCACGAGTGTTTGAGAGCTTGTCTAACGAGTGTGTGAGAGCTCGTCTCACGAGTGTGAGAGCTCGTCTAACGAGTGTGAGAGCTCGTCTCACGAGTGTGAGAGAGCTCGTCTAACGAGTGCGCGAGAGCTCGTCTAACGAGTGTGAGAGCTCGTCTAACGAGTGTTTGAGAGCTCGTCTAACGAGTGTGCGAGAGCTCGTCTAACGAGTGTTTGAGAGCTCGTCTAACGAGTGTGCGAGCTCGTCTAACGAGTGTGCGAGAGCTCGTCTAACGAGTGAGCGAGAGCTCGTCTAACGAGTGTTTGATAGCTCGTCTAACGAGTGTTTGATAGCTCGTCTAACGAGTGTTCGAGAGCTCGTCTAACGAGTGAGCGAGAGCTCGTCTCACGAGTGAGCGAGAGCTCGTCTAACGAGTGAGCGAGAGCTCGTCTCACGAGTGAGCGAGAGCTCGTCTAACGAGTGCGCGAGAGCTCGTCTAACGAGTGCGCGAGAGCTCGTCTAACGAGTGCGCGAGAGCTCGTCTCACGAGTGCGCGAGAGCTTGTCTAACGAGTGCGCGAGAGCTCGTCTAACGAGTGCGCGAGAGCTTGTCTAACGAGTGCGCGAGAGCTCGTCTAACGAGTGCGCGAGAGCTCGTCTAACGAGTGTGAGAGCTCGTCTAACGAGTGCGTGAGAGCTTGTCTAACGAGTGCGCGAGAGCTCGTCTAACGAGTGCGCGAGAGCTCGTCTAACGAGTGTGAGAGCTCGTCTAACGAGTGCGCGAGAGCTCGTCTAACGAGTGCGCGAGAGCTCGTCTAACGAGTGCGCGAGAGCTTGTCTAACGAGTGCGCGAGAGCTCGTCTAACGAGTGCGCGAGAGCTCGTCTAACGAGTGTGAGAGCTCGTCTAACGAGTGTGCGAGCTCGTCTAACGAGTGTTTGAGAGCTCGTCTAACGAGTGTTTGAGAGCTCGTCTCACGAGTGCGCGAGAGCTCGTCTCACGAGTGTTTGAGAGCTCGTCTAACGAGTGTGCGAGCTCGTCTAACGAGTGTGCGAGAGCTCGTCTAACGAGTGCGCGAGAGCTCGTCTCACGAGTGTTTGAGAGCTCGTCTCACGAGTGTTTGAGAGCTCGTCTCACGAGTGTTTGAGAGCTCGTCTCACGAGTGCGCGAGAGCTCGTCTCACGAGTGTTTGAGAGCTCGTCTAACGAGTGTGCGAGCTCGTCTAACGAGTGTGCGAGAGCTCGTCTAACGAGTGTGAGAGCTCGTCTAACGAGTGTTTGAGAGCTCGTCTAACGAGTGTGCGAGAGCTCGTCTAACGAGTGCGCGAGAGCTCGTCTAACGAGTGTGAGAGCTCGTCTAACGAGTGTGAGAGCTCGTCTAACGAGTGTTTGAGAGCTCGTCTAACGAGTGTGCGAGAGCTCGTCTAACGAGTGTTTGAGAGCTCGTCTAACGAGTGTGCGAGAGCTCGTCTAACGAGTGTGCGAGCTCGTCTAACGAGTGTGCGAGCTCGTCTAACGAGTGCGCGAGAGCTCGTCTAACGAGTGCGCGAGAGCTCGTCTAACGAGTGTGAGAGCTCGTCTAACGAGTGTGCGAGAGCTCGTCTAACGAGTGCGCGAGAGCTCGTCTAACGAGTGCGCGAGAGCTCGTCTCACGAGTGTTTGAGAGCTCGTCTCACGAGTGCGCGAGAGCTCGTCTCACGAGTGTTTGAGAGCTCGTCTAACGAGTGTGCGAGAGCTCGTCTAACGAGTGTGCGAGAGCTCGTCTAACGAGTGCGCGAGCTCGTCTAACGAGTGTGCGAGCTCGTCTAACGAGTGCGCGAGAGCTCGTCTAACGAGTGCGCGAGAGCTCGTCTAACGAGTGTTCGAGAGCTCGTCTCACGAGTGTGCGAGAGCTCGTCTCACGAGTGCGCGAGAGCTCGTCTCACGAGTGTTCGAGAGCTCGTCTAACGAGTGCGCGAGAGCTCGTCTAACGAGTGTGCGAGCTCGTCTAACGAGTGTGCGAGAGCTCGTCTAACGAGTGTGCGAGAGCTCGTCTAACGAGTGTTTGAGAGCTCGTCTAACGAGTGTGCGAGAGCTCGTCTAACGAGTGTGCGAGCTCGTCTAACGAGTGCGCGAGAGCTCGTCTAACGAGTGTTCGAGAGCTCGTCTCACGAGTGTGCGAGAGCTCGTCTAACGAGTGTGCGAGAGCTCGTCTAACGAGTGTATTTTAGCGGTGCACTGCTTTGACTGCACTGGGGAGGAAAAACAGGTGTAAAAATACAACCACACAGACTGCAGGGCCAGCGAGCAGTATTAGATGCTCGTTCGATCGTTGTTATAAAAAGTTCACACTGGTGCAAGGACAAAAATAAAATGTTCAAAGTACAAACCAATAAGAAGACGTGAGACTCTGAACTCATCTCTTGTTGTCCACCTCTAAATAAGCATGTTGTGGTTTAACTGGTTACATCATCATCCAGCTACAGTCAATGAGCAGCGAAGACAGGAGCTAACATGACGTATAAATAATACTGTTGTTTTAATTCTAAAAATCAACTTGTGTTAACGTTTCAAACGTGTTGCCTCACAGCATGAAGGTTCGGGGTTCAAATCCCTGTTAAACGGAGGCGCTGTGATTGGTCGCTGAACAGTCCAGGGTGTAACCCCGCCTCTCGCCCAATGACCCGCTGATGTGTCTCAGACTGTTAAAACATCTTTGTCCCGTCTCCTCATGTGGCTGAAGAGACGTTTCCTTTTCAACGGATGGCGATATGTGGACACATGGACACGTGGACACATTTAACGGCGCTCTTATTCGAACTCATTCATCAGTAAAATGAGTAGAGAGGAAACAACTTGGCTCGGCCTTCAGCCCACTATGTTCAGTCTCCTCAGCCAGACGTCCAATCAAACACAGCTGAAAACCAAACATGAGATATCTGACATCAACAGGTTCTTTCAGGCTTCATGATAATCGTGTCGTTTACTACAAAGTAAGAGGACGCCTTTAATACAGTCTCAAAACTCATTGAGCACACACTTTTTTCTTGAATGTAAAGCGATGAAAGCTTTAATAAAATAACGATGATGATTTGTGTCACGGATATGAAGTCAGAGAGAGTGTGAGAGCTGTAACGCAGACTTTAACTTTGAACCTGTTTTTTCATCTGTTGTTAAGAGAATCTATCAAACGAATCCCCGTCACCTGAGGAGAAGCGTCAGAGCAACTCAAACTGTGCAGATTTAACAAGCCGCGTGCTAATATCACACAAACACAAACATTTTGTAGTTGCACACATGATAATTGTCGCAGCGAAGAAACGATGCAGAACATCTTGAGGTTTTTTTTTTTAATCTCCCCTCTCAACTTTTCAGATTCACTGACACTATCAAAAATGTTTATAAGACCAAATGAAACTGCCAACTATTGATTTTTGGGACAAACTATTAAAGGTCGGTCGTCAACATTTAATGAAATATCTGCAGTGTTAAAAGTCTCTTGTTCCCCTCCTCCTCCTCCTCCTCCTCCTCCTCCTCCTCCTCCTCCAGGTTCAAAGGGACCACAGAGGATCACAAACTGGGGCCCGGCAGCGTTCTCTGATGGGGAGCTCAGTCTGAGGGAGAAGAAATGGCAGGAGCTGAAGAACCAGGAGAACCAGGAGAACCAGGCCCAATAGAGAGCCCAGCTACATAAGCCCTGAATCATGAACACGTGGCCAACTCAGACAGATACAAGGAAGGGCTGCTGGAAGAAAGCGGTTGCTAAGTGAATTTTCAGAGTGAATTCAAGTGGCAGATCTTCGACTTTTAGGCCTTTTTAGTATGTTTAGTGTTACACTGCAGGGGCAGCTCTCTGTTATTAAGACAGCTTAGATTCAAAGAGCAGCACGCAGACTCCAGTCATGTTTTTACATCTGAAGAATAAGGTTCACTAACTCCAACAAAAAAAATAAAAAAATACTAAGTCAAGAAAAGACACAAAGGCGATAAAATGGATATGGTTAAGTTTCATTTATTCAACGACTAAGCCCGTTTAAAAGAGGGTCAGTTGTGTGTTTGTTCAGTGATTCGGGGAGTTGCGTTCCCAAAGTGTAAAGTAAAACTAATAGTGAAGCTCACAAGAGGAAATTGGCTCAACAATATTTAACTTTCACGTTGAATTCTTTGATGCATCTTAGGAACTTCACATTTAAAATAAAAATAAAAAGGTGTAGTATCGATCTTGTGGTAATCAAGTACTTCCTGCTTTAATGAAAACAACACAGCTAACATACTAGAGGTTTCAAATGTACAGGAAGGTGACTATATTTCAATGAAGGAGCCGATTCACCGATTCACATCCTGTACGCGAGCTAGCAAAACAAGAATCACGCTGTACGAGGGAGACGATAAACTCACGGGCAAAATGTTTATTCATGTAAACATTCTTGTGAGATTTTGGGTCTTTTTCTCACCTAGTTTCATTTGCACTACTCTTTGCAACTCGCTACGTCTCCCCCTGCTGGCCATCACAGAGAATACAGGTTTAAAAAAAAAAAAATCTTTAAAAAAGAAGATGTGCAGCAAAGAGTGTTCACATCACTACCTTTCCATCTGTTTCACGTTGTAGATTTGTATCTAAGAAAAAGCACTACTTCCTCGGATCAGGCTGTTTGTAAAGTGAGAGACGATGTGAAGCTCAGCTCTCCTTCCCTCTGAGTATTTGTGGAACTCTTTGGGACCATTTTTAAATCGAAATACTCTGGATCTTTGTACATATCTGAACGATGTCAGTATTGTCACACTTTCTGTTTGAGTGGTTTGAAGGCATTATCACTGGAGGACGACGTTTTTAAAAAAAAAATGTAAACATGTCTAACAAGGCTGTCGACTACATCCTACGATTGAAATGCCGTGTATAATAAACTAAAATGTTATCTTTATAATCAAAAGGCTGTTTTGTTTTTAATCTCTAGTTTATCTAAAGAAGTTCCTCTTTCCGTCCGGTCTTTAAATGCTGTTTGAGATACGCCATCATGGCTCGAGTCTCCCCCAGAACTAACTGCAGAACATTTGTGCCTTTGAGACTGTCGTGAGTGATCAATGATTTCCATGTAATGTTTTTATAAATATGTACAAAGCTGAAGACTGAACTGTGTAATAAACATGTCCTAAATAACTGCTTTACTCTAAAGACTGTTTTCTCCAACTCTCCTGCAAAGCACATTGGAATACAATGAAATAAAACAAAATGCTAGATCAATTACAAACTAACTGTTGTTACCTCTTCTGTCCACCAGAGGGGGCCAGAGGGCCACAAACTGCATGCATGCACAAGTTCTGAACGTAGTATAAGTATTTGTGATTGCAGAAGATTCATGAGGAGCCACAGTTTCTGTTCCACCGCAGTAAACACGTCCGCTTCAGGTCAGCTGGGGACAAAAAAAAATAAAAAAAAGCAGCGATATGGAGACTCATTTCCATGACTTCATTGTCTCTAGATCTTCCATTTTCCAAAATAAAGCCGCTCACTGTCTCATTTCTTCATTTGTTTCCAATACATACATGCATATCTTAAGGATCATGTTTTGTTTGATGATTTTGAAGTTGTAATGTGTAATTTAATTGTCATCTTTTTTTTTTTTTTCAGTCTGGCTGATAAGGGACGTGAAGTTTAAGTTCAGAGACAAAGTCACTTCCTGTCACTGTCAGGTTCACGGTGCAGAGAGAGTCTGGGTTGGACTTTTGGAGCCGTATTTATCATGATATTTAGGAGAAGGCAAGACAAAGACAGAGCTCACCTTCCTGTCTCTCTCTCTTTCATCGTACGAACCTCAGCGTTAGAAACAATGCCTGAATATCAGAAGCACACAGCTCATTTAAAATACACACAGCCCGTCTAAACAGAGCTCAAATTCCTGGATGATACACGGACTGCCTACCACGGTGAATACTGAAACAACAGTCTTATCTCACTCGCAGCTTCTTCAAGTCTACTGTCCAGTTTTTGAACTGCTTCATTCCGGCTCGTTACTTCCTCTTATGATCTCTCAAATCCATTTTTCATTCCATCCCAAAGTGACTTCATGTCCAACTTCAGTCCTGAATTAGAATTCTGGATCTGGATCCCAGATCTTTGCTTTTCTCGCTTCTGTTTTCTGGTCGTCACTCATGTGGATCTACTTTCGTTAAGTTCACCAGCACGTTTATTATTTCCAACAAAACTTATTTCAGAAAGCCCGACAGCCTTAAATAACTGGTTTACATCCGTTGTAAGCGTCAAACATGCTCTGATGCAAAGAGTTATAAATATTTAGCAGGGTAAAGACAACAAAGAGAGTTTTTCTAAGTATGATAATTGTTAGTCGGAGACTTCCAGAAGCTAACAAATGTAACCACATTGTGAGGGGAAATGTACGCGGACTGAAGTCTTACACAGAGACGTTCAATGTGACCTGTGACCCTTTGTGTTGTTCTTGGACACACTGAGGTATTGAACCATCCACTCAAGGTATTAAGTAATCGCCTCCTTCTCTGTGAATCCTTTAAGTGCAGGAGGGCGTACGCGAGTATCTATCAGAGTGATGAGACGCTCACAGAGACGGGCTCTTCTCAGTCAGGCTTCACGTTGTAACGGACCTGCATGTTGTTCTGTGAAACCTTGTTTGAACCTTCAGCCGACTCCCATCTTCTTCCTCCACTTCGAAACGACTGCAGAATTATTCTAACACACATTTAATGAACTACTTTGGTTTCAGCCTCTACAGATATACCCTGCACCATGAGGAAGGTTAATCCTTTGTGTTGTTGGAAACTGGTTTATTATGTTTGATATTAAAATACAGGTCTCATTATATATGTTATATAATAAGAGACAAAAACGTTGTTGGTTTGCTTACACGAGCTCTCATTGGGTCAGAGCAGCGTCGACTGTAAAGCACACACTGACTCATAAAGCTGCCATTTGAACGAATAAAACTTCCGAGGTGAAATGAGAAGTGTGTGGAGGTTCTGTTTGACAAAGAGCTGACCGACGCAGAGCTTTTTCTCCGCTCAGTCTGCTCTTCTTCAAGAAATCGGACATTAAGCATCTAATCCTGACACGAAGCAATACACATAAGAGGCTGACGCTGCCAGAGCACAGAAACCTTGTAAATTCTCTGTTTCTAGATCAGCCCCCCTCGAATGATCCCCAACAATGTTAATCGACTCCATCCTCCGTCCGTATCGTGCAACAGTCGTTAATTTGAGTGAGACGGGACAGACCAAACAAACACACAAAAATACATTCCCAAAAATCTGCTGTCCAGATGCGCTCGGCACATACCACAGCTGCACTAACGCTGCTATATGCAAGACAGTGATGGCCTGTCATTAATGCCAAGTGCCGCGCCGGATGCGCTCAGTCAACCCCCCCCCCCCCCGCATCTCCCACCAATACCCCCACAACCCCCAGCAGCGTCTGTATCCCATCATCCCACTCTCTCTTAAACATCCTCACACTCATCAGCCCGAGGTTATGAGGCTTGTGGCACGCGCGCTGCATTCCTGGGAAGTGATGCGAAACAGAAATGCATTAAATTCTCGATCTGGAATCCATCGCAGGGGGTGTATGTGAGTTAGTGTGTGTGTGTGTGTGTGTGTGTGTGTGTGTGTGTGTGAGAGAGGGGGAATGGGGGGTTAGGTTGGGGAATAAAAGGACAACGCTGGGTTAAGGGGGTCTCACTGCCCCCTCGGGTCCCAGAGCATCTGAATTTACAAAGTGTCTGAAGGCGTCTGAGGAATTCAAAATATATAGGGTTAGAAAGTTTTAGGAATTCTGGGTATTTACAGCGAATGGGGTTCTTGGGAGCCCCGGGGCCTATGGAGGTTTACGGAGCGGAGCGGTACTCTTGGTACAGTAAAATAAAAGGCCTGCAGAACATTTACCTCCCTTCACAGTATCGTGTGTGACAATTCATGGAGCCCAAGGGTGTATTAGGGCCACATTAAGAGTTCAGCAGAGCATCTGGCGAGGGAGTAGACAAAAATAGCATATCACTGGATCTTCGCATCACAGATTTTTTGCAGAAGATTAAAAGGTCCCCAAAGAATTCCTGTAAGGGTCAACGATGCAAACAGATGTCCTCCTCCGCCTCATAAAAATGAAAAACACAGAAAGTGGGTCCAGGGAGGGAAGAATTAACAGCAGCATTCCACTTCACACCAACTTCACACCGACGATCACGGCAAAAGGTGGCGAAATATCAACCTCAAACTGATTTCACCTGCGTGTCATCCCCTTTCTTTCTCCCTGTGCACAACAACTTCATGCATTGCACAACATCCCATTAGAATTTGATTTGTGTAATTTGGGACAAACACCAATGATTGAAGTTTTTTTTGTTTTGTTTTTTTGTTTTTTTTTTTAGTTTGGAGAGGTTTCGTGAGGTTCAAGGGTGCAAAGAGACGGAATTTGGGACACAGGATCTGGCTCCAATCAGTGCATCTGACTGAGGTTGACTCTGCACCCACAGGAAGGCCGAGCCAGAGGCCACAGCGGGGAAATCAAACCCATCTTTCTCAATTGTTCATTCCAGATATAAATATCTTTCCACAATGAAAAGCGGCAAGCGCCACTCTGACCTCCCATTTGTATTTTTTTAACCTTCATAGGTGAGCGGGGAACATGGACACATGTAGATGTTTATGCAGACACAGAAAATGCACATTCAATTAAACACACTTACGTGCATGCAGCATTACTGTCCACACCTGTTTGCTCTTGCATGAAGATAAATGCAATGGCACAAGTCTCCAAGCTTATAATGCAGGCACACATTCTCGATGTGCTTCAACGCACTACTGCAGCGAGGCACGCTCTTCCTAGACCTGAATGTTGTTCCCGGCCAATCAGGTGCACAGCCTGATATGAACTGTAAAGTCATGAAGCAGCGCGGTGTCTGCAGGTCGGTCTTTGCCATGTGATGGATAGTTTACGTGACTAGGCAGAAAGACTTCAAAAAGCCAATGTCTCATCTTTTCCCTCCCCCATGAACACAGAAGAATGTGTGGCAAGGCGCAAATATAAAACACAAGTTTTTCTGTGAAAAGAAGAAAGAAAGAAAAAAAAAAAAAAAACCTGCAACCCCCATGGACTATGTTGCACTCCCACCAACTCTGCAGTTATTCGGCTGTTAGTTAAAACTGTCTCTGATCATGACTGAGCCAAGTCTGGAGCTGGCCTCTGACCAGAGCATTGTTTGCCCCACATGCTTCTTAATTGCACAGAGAATATGATATTATGTTAAAAATACCAGAGCGCAGTCGGGCTACAGGAAAGCGTGTCAGCGAGTCAGCAGAGCTCTACTTAACCAGGTGAAAGGCCAAGAGGCTTGATGAGGCGGTGTCGAGGCTAGCATTACCTGCACGCTCCTGTATAATCAACCCTTCCCTAAATACACACCCGATCCCTTCCTCCAGGTTAAGAGTGTCTTTAACATGACAACCAAAGCTGCTGTTTATTACCACAGAGCAACACGAGCTGCTTTGTTTACCTGTCTAAAAAGAAACACTGGCTGAAAGGAAACTTTGGCACCTTCTGTTTACTGTCATGATTCCTCCTGTAGCAGAGACACAACAGCCTAAAGCTTCACTGCTCCACTGCTTCCCTCGTTCGCCTCGATGATCGACGAAGCTCCTCAGCAAGTATAATGATGTTAAATAGTATAAAGATCTTCAGGGTAGATTGTAAGAGCAGCTCCACGTCAGTGCGTGCAGGGAGCCGGGTCAGATTTGAGCGTGCAGCTCTGATTATGAGCGCGCTCGTTTCTGAGTTTACTCCAGCTGTTCAGCAGCTTCTGAGCACTTCAGTTACAGGAGGACACTTTGCAATCATTAGCATCACCTCAGGGTCATGTCTTATTTTAAACCCGTCGTCTGCAGATTTTCAATGTGTTGCACCTGTGTAAGGAGTGATAGGTGACGAGGCCTTCAGGGCCTGTTGGTCATGGATGTAAGTTCTAATGTGAGTGTCATTTATGGTTGGTCTGTATTAGCATCAATATCTCTGTTTGATTTTCACAACTTTTATTTTAGAAATGATTTTGATGAAAATCTCTGTTTTACATGAAAGATTGTACAGACTTCAAAGTGCTGCTCTTTGTTTTCGGGGTTTGTAAAAATCTACTTTTACTTTGAAAGTAAGAAGATTCACTTCCAGGCCAAAGTGAGCAGGTGTTCGTCCTCACACCGTCCGCCACTCCAACTCCAGTGTTTATCTTTATACTTTCATAGACAACACTTAGAGCATTGCAAATGTTTTAACTTTTAAAGGGCTCTGTGATACATGTCGTCTTGAAAAAGAAGGCAGCCAAAATTATTTAAAAAAGATGTAAAAATGGATTTTTATATCTTTTTTTTTTATTTTTATTTTTTTTTAACAATTACAAGTTAAATGAAGCTAAACGCCTCGTCACTAAAGTGCTTTTAGCCTGAACTATAAGTCAGTGAATCAATTAGTCTGATGCAGTAATGAAGCAAAAGACACAAAAGAGATCAGATCAAGGTTGTTCTCGGTCAGTTTTCAATATTTTATATTTCGGGCTGCCGGTCAAACAACGGAAGAGATGTGACGGTGTCTCAGAGTCTGATGGAGAAAAGAATTAGCAGATTAATAAATTAATCATTGAGACAGATAATGAACTATCTTCTAATGTTAAATGAAAACATGAATGAGATAATCTGTCATGATCACATTGTTCCTTTTTGTGACGCATCGATGGCGAAACAAGTTGTAAAAATCAACTATAAAGATGGGACACTTCCATGGATATCATTAAATTAAAGACATTCCAGCTCTTTCCCGTCATGTTAAAGCTTCAAGGAACATGACCGATAAAAAAAAGCACATAAATGAGCACGTTGTTAAAAGAAAGTCAAATACGGTCCGTAGGTTACTCAACCCATCTCCCTCGCTTAATTTGAAAGTGATGAAACATGCCATAAACAATAAAGTTATAATGAGGACAATGTGACAGTAATCCTCTGGCTGCAAACTCCACTCTAACTCCCTGATTCTGATGAAGTGTTATACAAGAGAGCAGGGGTCACATTTCAAAGGCTCTGCATCACTCAGTGGGGAGACCGAGGTGAGTGATGGCCAGGGACTCTCGCCAGATTTCACTTTTTTTTTTTTTTTGATCCACAATCACCGCAGCATTGTCAGCATGCAACGCATTCGTGTCAGCCCATGAGTCATGGCAGCAGAATGCGATGGAGCAGGAAACATCAGTTCTGATTACATTGCTAACTTCATAGGGATTACTACAGTAAACATGCTATTTTCGAAACACATTTACGGGCCACTTGAGGGACATCAATCTGCTTGAACTGGAGAAGAACAATGAAGAAAGCTCTAAAACATCTTGGAAATGTGAGCTACGTTTGTACTGCTTGTTGCCTGAGTGCAACAATAAAGCTGGATAAACAATTGTAAACAGGGACCAATACAGCCTCACATTTATACTCATTATGAGTTTTGTTTTTTGGGCTTTTTTTTTACCGCGCAGGCTTGATGATTTTAGGACAGATTGATGTGAACAAACAGCAAGAAAAACACAAATCTAGTTTGTTTTGAGGTACTAGAAATGCCTCTGATATCCGAGCCGGATGATGACAGGTATGCTGGCTCGTGCACCAGTCAGTGCACTGACTCACTAATGTTAATTTATAAATCCTAAACAAAAGGAGGAAACCGATTCTGCTTCAGAGCTCCAAATCAGCAGCACCAAAAAACAAGCGTGCTAACACCAGAACATGTTCAGGTCTCTGCTGTCACCATGTATTCATCACGCCTGTCCTGATGAGTTACTTATAAATAACTTATCAAGTTAGGATCAAAGAAACGACAACATCATCGCTGTAGGAGCACAAACCACGTCTGAAGAGATGTAAATCAAGTTGCCGTTCACTCATGATAAACATTTCCAATAGTGCATTCTTCACATTTTGATTAAATGTGAGAGAAATTATCCTCACTGATATGAATAAATAAATCTCTCCCTTCTCCAAAAGCAGACGACAAATAATAAAGCAGCTTTACTTAAAAAAACAAAAAAAAAACTTCTGAAAACATTTCGATCATCCGAGGAGGACTGCTCCTGAAATTCTCCTGATCCCACATGGCTCAGGGTGAATTCTCCTGATTATATCTTGTTAGACTATATATATAATGACGACCCCCTTTGGACAGTGATTTCACACTTAGAAATCCTCCAAATATCAGGATTTTTCCGGGATTTTCTGCATGTGTGAAAGCTCTATCTGACTGCTGCAGCATGTTCAGAGGGGCTGAAAATCAAACTGGCTTTTAAGTCATTTTCTCAGTTCTTATCATCGGTCAATAACAACACGTGTTAATTAATAAAGCAGTTTCAAACTAAAAGTCAGTGTTTTTCATATGCATTATTATTATTATCCCTGAGCTTGTATTTCATCATGAGAGGAACAAAAAAAAAGAGTTCATTTTCTTATGAAATGAATATTACATACTCATATCAGCCATATTTGTGAAATGTGTTACTGGGGAGGAAACAAATGTTCAGGGTAGGACAGGATAGAAAAGCAGTTTTTCATCCCACAGCATCAAATAAATGATAAGTGGAGAAAGTGAATAATCTCCAGCTATCAAAGAGGACACGAAGCCCTGAGATCTGAATCTGCTCAGGGGTCAACATAAGAGTACTGGTTAAACCGGACAGCCAACAGATGAACATTATCTTGGAATGGGTTGAAGCTGGAAAACACCAAAGTCGACCTCATCTGAAGAACTGTCAGATGATTATCACATAATTAAACTCCTCGAGCCAGTTGGTTACATAAGCATCTTTTGCATGTCATTGTTGGTGAGCGTGACTCCAGAGGTGTTTTGTAACCGAGATAAAACATTACAGCCACACTGAGAAGCTATCATTAATATTCATAAGGAGAGAAAAGTAATAATGCTTTTGGCCACACTATTTCTTTTGCATGGTTGACCGTGCTGCTGTTGATCAATATGAAACACATCTCTGCCAGGTGCTTCGATTTCTGGCTTTGAGAATCTTTTCTCCATCTGCACCTCCACCCACTGCGATTTCAGGACTCTCCAAATCAAACCATGACGTATTTACACTTACAAGGCAATATGAAAGATAAATGAGAAAACCAATATGACCAAGAATGTCAGCTGTGAAACACAAGTATGTGTCAGCAGTAGATCAAAAAGTAAATTACTTCTTTCAAAACTTTTTTTTCTTCCGATTTTCCACCTCTCAGGAAACACAAATGGAGTCAGTTTCGAGCGATAGATAGCTCAGTATTTTCACTGATGAGTCTCTTTCTTTTACTCCTCACATCCAGCTGCTGGTAAAAAGGTGAAAGCTGAAACTGGGGTTCTTCTTTAAACTCAAATCGTGCCTCTCGTTTCAGGCGAAGAAGAGGCTGGTTGCTGCCACTTTTATGTCTGCGTTGGATCACGGTGATGTTTTATACATGCACGCCTCCGAACGAAGCTTACCTGCCCTGGACACTGTGTGTCATCGGAGCTTCATCACTGATTTTAAATCTCTCACTCATCACTGTTTGTTGGGTGAACATGTTGGATGGACTTCTTTGACCCCACGCAGACTTAGACGTATTCTTAACTTCATCACTCTCTTCGGTCTGCTGCCTTCACACCTGCTGACCCTCATCAGTCAGAAGATGACAGGGATTTATAATCTTCCATCCCTGGACCTCTTCTTATTATCTGTTCGAAATGTCAGAAAGGCGTTTAAATCTGACTGTAGATGTTCTTTCTGATGTTTGTTATTTGTGTCTTTTAATTACCTCAGGATGTATTTCTGTGTTTGTATGGCTGGCTGCTCGTTTTGTCTAGGACACTCTTGAAAAAGAGATTTTTTATATTTCAACAAGTTTTCTTTCCTAGTTAAAAAAAATAAAAAAAATAAAAATAAATAAGTGAACTGGTATCTCTCCAGCAGTCAGACTGATTTCCACATTAGTCTGAGCCTATGACTGAGTTGTTGCCGTCTAAGGCTGAGCGCTGGAGCTAAGGCAGGTTTGGACACACCGTTAGACCCGCCTGCCTATTGGGTCAGCTGAGCGCCTTCTCGTGAATAACGCTTATCCTTACACGCTTCTCACACCGCTGTGGATCACAGCTATGATAGATATAGATGGTAGATAACACTTCCAGCATGTAATCCCGTTATTTCGAGGGGTCACTATTTCTCATGCGAAGAGAAACAGAACATCTTTTGATCAAAAGCCACTGAAATGTAGCAACAACGGTAAACTTCCCTGACTATTCAGATAAATATTTTTCTTTAGCTATCTGAACATCTGGTGTATGATTAAGTCAAAAGGCATGAGACTGCGGGTACAGTATAAACCACTGAAATCATAACCACTTGTCATGTGTGTTGATATCCGCATAATTCATTAAACACGGAGGAGCAGCGCCATTGCAACACATAGAACCCATTGACAGCGTTTTCAAGTGGGACATATGGTGACAAACGGTCAGAACATCAGATTATCCAACATCTGCGGCTTAACAAAGTGTTGAGTATTTTTGGCCACAAAAAGTCACTTTCTGATTTGTTTTGGAACAAAATCTCACCCTCTCCCAAACTGATATTCTTACACGCTACTCACATGTTTAGCTGTTTAACAATGGAAAACAGGGCGAGGAGAGGGCTACTGGCAAATCATGTGCATCTGGAATGATCTTAATGTGACAAACTGAACATTCACAGCTTTCACAAAGACTCCTTCATCATTAAAGTGGAAGAGGTTTCCTCTAAGAGAAAAGATATCTCCACCTGTGCTCTCAGCTGAAGCTCAGTGTAACTAAGCAAGGCTGTTACTTTAAAGAGCTCAAGGCTGGTAGGAGTGATGGAACAGACATTTTAATTCATACAGATTTTTTTTTTTTGGAAAGCAGAAGAAGAACCTTCTGATGACTTCTCACCTGCCACTTGTTGTGTTTTCCTTCTTCTTCTTTTTTACAGCTAGTTTGAAACAAAGTTTTGTGTGAAAACGTTTCTAAACAAGTGTGTTCCACTAAAGCTAAAGCTAATGCTAATGCTAATGCTTTAGTTCAGTGGTGCTTATTTACACTAATAGAACAGAGAAACAGATACAGTACATACATTTAACCAATGTGCAAGAACGTTTTTAGGCATTTTTTTCTCAAATAATTTGTTCACTACAGTAACTTTTAGTTCTATTTATATCCTTACTTCAATTAATATTATTAGATTTTTTTTTTACTTGAACATGTTTTAAGTTTTAATAATTTCAGTGATTTTTAAATTTTCTTTTCTTTCCTCTGTCATGATGCTTCTGGTGTCTTGTGTGAAACATTTTGAATTCTCTTGTTTTTGAAATGTAAAATATAAATAAAGTTGACTTGCCTGAAGAAAAAGCAGTAATATCAAAGTTTTGAAATACAAAGAAAATTTAAATAAAAACCAAAATGCCTTCAGCTCCTTTCCCTCACCCTGTCATTCCCCGTTCTCTCCTTTCAAACACTTACAGCGCATCCTAAATGTGTCTTAAATTTAAAACCAAGTCATACAAGAATTACATTTTTTATACGGTAAGCGATTTAGAATTTTCCAGTTTCATTTTATGTTTTCAATCAGTTCTTACTTTCATGAAGACAACAAGGAGATGCAGTGTGCTTCAAGACTTCAGGATAGAAATGACTAAATAATAAGGTTTGTAGACTCAAGAAAATGTTGATATTCTACCATCTATAACATTAATTCCATAACATTAATTTCAAACAGGAAACAGAACGACGCTTCACTGGTCATTGATGGAACGATAAATCACTGACAGAAAAACTGCGCTCTCCGCACATTCGTCACTTGACACAAGATTGACTTCACATGCTGACTAAAGGCTTTGTCCTGCCTCAGATAGACTGCTGAGACATTCGTTTCACTGTTTATGTGCTGGAATTCAAATGACAAGCTTCCCAGGAATCAGAGGTCCCACATGTTGTGAATTTGAAAGACAGTCACATGCCAGGCTCTCGCTAAACAGAAAAAGATATTTTTTAAGAAATCTGGAAAATATTTGTGGAATTTGAGAAATGGGACGGACGGGTTACGATGCAATTGTTATCCTTGTCACTAGTTGAAACCAGACTTAATTATCGGTCGAACAAAGTTTTTCATATTTTGACCTTCACATGCTCGAACTGCAAATCAGCCACCTGCCATCAACTGAGGCTGAAGCCAAAGACTGACTGTCGCCCAGGTTACTACCCTGATGTAAACAAGCAGAGAGGACATTTTGATAAAGTTGTATGTACTGTAGGATGTTTAAGCTTTATCTGGTATATGGACCGGAGTTCACATGCATTGACATACAAGCAAAAGCAAAGCAAAATAACAGAGTGTTCTGCCTGTCTAGTCTGGAGTCTGGTAAACATAGATGGCAACAGTTTGTTCTGTTACTTCTCTGTAAGAGCATCCGTCAAGAACACTTGGAACATTGGTTTTCCCTTGGGCAAATTGATATTTTCCACCTGTAAGTGGTAAATAACTGATTCAAAAAAAACAACACACACTGGGATTTTCCGTTGTTTGGAAAGAGTGTTAGAAGAATGTTTGGGCCTCACATTTAGACAAGCGCACATCGCTCAGCGCAATTCCTCAGAGTATTTCCTTTCAGACCAATGATGAGCACCACGGTGTTGCATACCAGAGGAGGGGAGTTAATAAAATCCCTGTGATTCTTGTCTTTCCATCTCTGTAGTTATAAAAACACAGAATGAAATGTGCTACTAAAAATAGACACGGACTGTCTAATAATATAACAGCGGTTGGCTGCCAATGTCGAGCTCACTTTGTGCTCTACTGACCCCAACCTGTGGAAATCAATCACAGCCTCATCTGTCACCGCACCAAACACCATATTGTCTTTATTTCTTGAACCTTCTTTTTTTTCCAAAAGCCATTCTTGTCACAGCATTTCAAGGGGGAAATCAGCTGTCCTGCTGGTTTGGATAAAAAGCTATTATCTGACGTGTTTGATGTCACAACCTAGAAATGATGAGATTTTGTGACCATGGAGCACATCCAGCACGCAAAAGAGGACAGAGGTCAACTTGTATAAGAACGTGAAAGGATCGTGTCAAAACATATCACTGAATCACCTGTGAGGCTCGTGACCAGGGCTGTGCTGTTGCCATGACGCCACTGTGTGTAATCCATTCAAGGTATCCAAATGCGTGACTCATGATGTGCTTCTATAGACCCATCAAACCTTTGAGTGCCAGTGGCTTTCATAAAGTCATCATAAAACAGACCTAACTTTGGCACAACTTTCTCTTGAGACCGCCTGAGGAGATGGCGATGATGATGATGAGGATTTGTGGAGGCGGTAGTGTTTGTCATTTTGGGCTGGATTGCATCAGCTGTAATGCAAGTCAGCACATGTTGTAGTGAAAAGAGAACAAACTGGAACGATCTTCCATTAACTGTAATCTGTCAACTGTGAGTTCAGGTCATCACCAGGAACTGTGCTAATTCATAACATTAAGACTGTAAAGTGTCAGCTGTGTGTTGCTGTCACGTTTGTGTTTTGGAAATGTGAAAAATGTTCATCCTTAACCTCTGGACTGGTTTGTGTAGAAACAAATATATACTGAGAGGTAACTCGTTGTTTTCATACTTTACATAATTATTTCAGCATGGACCCATGTTGTGAAATCAAACTAAGAAACTGAATGCAGATCATGTCTATATCTTTGATCTCTGGTTGCATGAAAGTTCCAATATATAAAAGATAACATCACGTAAACGTTGTGTGTGCATGAACAACATTACAGCAGGCGTTGCATTGGTATTGACAACTTGAGTCTGCACACAGCTCTGCAATACTCTGCGTTCGCTGGCTGAAACCAAGCGTTTGATATTGGAGTTGGAGAAGAAAGAAATTGAGCAGCAGCTGATTAATACTGAAGTGACTGCAAAGATAAAAAGAGAGGAGATGAATGAACAAGGTACGAGGCTACCACAACTTACAGTGTATGATGCTGTAACTAATAAATCAGGCTTTAGAGATCAGGTATTTTTTAAATCGTTACAATGATCAAAACTGCTTTCACATAATGTGTCTAATTTAAAGTGTTCATTTGAAGAAAGGGATGTTTAAGTTATAAACTCTCTACTTCTTTTCTCTTTAAACAGCACGAGGCAGGAAACAAGTAGGACCTCAGTGTGTGTTAATCCCTAAACAGGCTGAACACACTCCTCTTGTTTAGAATGGAGGGGAGCACAGGTGCGTGATCTGTAGCACTCAGAATGATTGAACCGCTCATCGAGAGCTCAGTCAAAAGCACATGTTCTTCCCTATAATTGACACTGCATGCTGTAACCACAACAACACATTGCTAATCCAAACACAATTAGACTTACTAAGTAACAAATGGCTAACTAGGACTGAAAAAAGATCCATTTTAAAAAGACATCTCCTTCAGGATTAATTCAGTGACCCTGAATGAATGGCCCACATATACAGTGCTATGCAACTAGTTGTAAGATAAACATGAAGAAAAATTAGGGGTGGGACTTTTACGCGTTAATTACGATTAATTCATTACAAAAAAATAACGCGTAATTTTCTTTAACACATTTAATCACAGTTAGCTTATCGCTGGCTTCGCGCTAGCTTTGCGCTTGCTTCGTGCTAGCTTCGAGCTAGCTTCACCACAAGTACAAAGAAGAAGCGTTTGCAGCCTAAACTCGACCAAATGACTGTCTTCAGGATCAAAATTCAACGTCAGAAATTCAACGTCTGATAAACTTCAAAATTCACTCGCTAAATTGGTTGCTCTGGACTGTAGACCGCTCTTAGTGGTAGAAGATAAGGGGTTAGAAAATGTGCTACAGATAGCAACGTGTGATCCAACTTTCCAGCTGCTGAGCAGAAAAACTAATTTCAAACAAGATCCAACAGCTTTATGAAACTGAGAGCATGCACTGAGGTAATTAGTTAAAATGTGTTAATCAAGTCCCACCCCTAAAAAAAATATGTAGGAGGTCTATGAATAATATGTAACGATAGATGTAAACCTTAGAGAGAGAGAGAGAGAGTACAAAAATAAGTGTATATAGAAATCTGAAATGTCCTCAAAATGTTCCTTCAACCGCCAAGTAAAGTGGGGGCATTAAATCAAAGTTGAGGTTTACACTATCTAATAAGCACTGGTCACGCCATTTTTGTGATTGCTGACTCGGTTGTAATCTCTATCTGCATGTTTTTGGTTTGACTTTCTACATGTGGGGTGGATGAGGTTGACGTGAACTGTCCCACAGTCCCTCCCACTGGGTCTGGCATTCAGGTGCAGCTCCCTCCCTCCCTCTATAAAGCCTCTGATGGTAGCAGGGTAAACCTCAGACTTCAACTCATGGTAAAGTCTTTACAGCCTTGGAAACAACAACAACACCAAACTCTACTCAGCAGTGCCCAACAAACGTGGATGTGCACCTTTAATTCTTCACGTCTCATTACAAGCTAGAACCTGGGGTAAGTCACTTTGACTCAATTTTAATTAAAGAATCAAGGTTATTTTTTGACATTGAAATCGATTGATCAGATATTTTCACAAGATAAACAGGATTTTTTTGGGATGGGTGTTTTAAGGAGTATTGGTTTAACAAATGTTTAAATTATTTGGATTGAGGGTGTATTAATAACTGGACTTATCCTTTCCAACTTCATTTATTTGTCTAATTAAAAATGGTCAAAACAGCATAATGGATGTATTACTCCTTTTTTGTGCAGCTGTTAAGACTGTCTAATGATAATAAATCAATCACCAGCAGAGTTTAACCTTTAGATGTGATTTCCTTATTATCATTATTATTTTTTTATTTTTTTTACCTCCAACAGCCTTCGGTCAAAATGAAATTAGCCCTGCACACCGTCATCTGCTGCTGTGTTTTCACCACTGTCCTGCCACTGGTGAAAGGTGCAAGTGGGGAGCTCAACACCAGCTTGAAAAAAAGGTGAGCAGCCGGATCAAGAAGCACTGAGAGAACATTGTGTTCACTCTAAAGAAAAAGCCTCCATATTGTGTCCTTCAGCATCATATCAGGTGTTTGCTCGTTAATATTCCAGTAATGTTGAAGAATCTCTTTAAGGTAGATGCTTAAAGACTTTGGAAAGCTTTAGAAGTTAGATAATTAGAGTCTGGCACAGCTAACACACTCGAATTATAAGAGTCTCTGGAATACGTGTTGCCGTGAAGCAATTTTTACGATAAAAAAAGGTAACGTGATATTTTGATTGGATAAATAAGGGACACTAACTTGAACTTTTCTGGGTTTTTTTTTTACTTTTCTTCACTGCAATTACCTGTCAGACATTAACATACAGGCCACATAATTATAGAAAAATCTTTGATAAGTAATTGACCAATATATGCTAATGCATTGGTATGGGATTATTTGATAAAAAGACTTTTTGGGGTGCAGATGGTCTTGCGGTTAGGTCGCACCAAATGTACAGAGACTACAGTTCCCAAGCCAGCGGCTGAGATTCAAGACCAGCATGTGGCTTCTTTCCTGGACATCATTCCCCCCTCTCTATCTCTCTCTCTCTCTCTTGCTGATTTCCTTATATATCCACTGTCTTCTTTAATAGCCTCAAAATAAGCCTTGAAAAAAGTCATTCTTAAAAAACGGACTCATCAGCCAAGGTTGCGAGGAGCCCTCTGAAACAGACTCGCCAAACCGAAAATGTAATCCACATTCGTACATGTCCGACCTTGCTTACAGCATTGATAACAGATTCAGAACAACTTCAAACACTTCTAAGAATCAAAAGAAAACATCTGATATGGTGTCATTGGTGTAATGCTGTGCTGTACTATGATTGAACAACCTCTCCTGTTCCTTCGGCAGGTTTAGAGTTTGGCTTCAGAGTCGCATGAAGAGAGACCTGCATGACGGCTTTGCCACATCTGATGAGCTGTGCTCAGACCTCCTCGATCGACTGATGCAGGAAGGGACTCTGAACAATGTCTCACCTTCACCAAGGTAACACAGAAAACCTTCTGAAAAGCATTTGTCAAAATGCTGCTTTTCCGATATGACAATATGTTCACAAGAAACGCCCATCACGTAGGAAATGTAGTTAATTTTAGACTATGGGTGTCGATCCTCTATTGAAAGATTTTTATGAATTGATTCACTGTCAAAAATGTAAGTTTGAATCCTCTCGACATATTATATGGTGCTCGGTCAGATTGACAACCCTGGATAAACAGTATCAAGAAAAGAGCCTAAACATCTGTTTTTCTTCTTCCAGCTCCGGGCAACAGATCAGATCCAAGAGGTCATCATCATCCAAATCAGCTGGCTGCAAACTTATCACGTGTTCAGTCAACGACCTGATATTCAAACTCTACCAGAATACAAACACACAAACAGACATCATTGCACCTAAGAAACATTTTGGTCCCACAGGCTATGGTCGGCGGCGGCGCCGCTCACTCCTGGATGTAGTTCGACCTGCCGTCCAGACAGGAAGTCAAAGACCAAAAACAGCGACAGGGCAGACAGTCCGTCGACTCATAAGCACACTCAAAGAGGTCTAAGACTGGCATGGGAAGGCACAGGAGAATTCTTGGTTGGGTTAGTTGCACACAGCAGATGAAGACAAGTCCCCTTTGAGGTTTTAGATTTACAACAAGATATGCAAAAAAGATGGCTGCTGCATCTGAAGGTCCGCCAGGAGAAGATTGTTGAGGGTCACTCTGATTGAAAGCGAGACATCAATAATGTTTAGCTGTAGCTTTTTACTGTGTTTCACTCTGAACAAGTGTATGATTTATCCCTGAAGATCTCTTCTAAGAAAGAACCGAGGCCGATGACAGAGAATCCTTTTTTTTTTTTTAAAGCACTGACTTTACTGGATCCCAAACTGCAACAAGCAGGAGCCTTTTACAAACGAACTGTGTGCTGAGCTGCTTGTGCTGTGATTGGGAAGTGCAATGTATACATGTATGAGGCTGAAACATAGTCACCAATATGTACCAATCAGCTTGTATGTAATGATATATTAAGCTACCTTATAATAAAATATACAATTATATTTTTATACAGCTATAATACATATAATACGTGTACCTTTTTGATTTTAACTTCAATGAAGTATCTTAGATGTGTAGATAATTATATTATCCAGTGTGTGTTTTGCTTATTGTATTAACATGTTGTTTGTATTAATAGCTTGTTGCTTGAACATATCAGAGATATTCAGACATTTCTGGATGTGGGATGAGTAAAAAAAAAATGGCAGCATAAAACAACTGGATAGTGGTGTTTTTTTTTGTTCAGGCTTTCTCTTCACTTTCTATGCTCCAGAAAGAGATGGATGGTTTCTTTTTGATAATGAAGTGTATGGATCGATGTGCCAGTGACAGTGTTGTGCTGCCATCTAGCTTTACAGCTGGCTATGTGTAACAAAGCAGGCCCGCCATCTTTAAAACCAACGCAGAGCACTTACAGTGTCTTTTACAAATGTTGTGTTTAGTTTAGTTTTGAATGTATCTGCTTCTCTGTTTGAATGTAATAACTCTTCGCTGAGTCATGATTCAGCTGCAACGACTTGACGTGGTATTAGTTAATAGGATTCACTTGTTGTGATGAGCGTTGGAAGAGTGGTGATGGTTTTCAGCTGGCTGTGACGCCGGTCTCGTTTATAAAATAAATGAATGAACGCAACAATAAAAAAAAAGAAGAACCTGACGTTATTTTATTTTCACTTCAAATTGACATAATAATGTCGGTCAATATGTGTGCTGATGTAACTAAGTTTATTTCATTAAAGATATCGGGCGATAGATTTGTAGAAGATTTTTCTCTCTCTCTAACTGGTACCTGTCACAAAAATCCCATATCAGGCGGGTCATTTACAGAAACGCAATAGAAGCAAAAGGGCAAAACAGTAAATTAAACAGACAAGTGGATATAACACACCAATGTGATGCTCGGTCACAAGAGATCTGACGTGCTGTACTTCTGCAGAAAATGACTCCAAGTCTTTTGTATGTTTGACCAACGTAGTAAAAACTTCTGTTCAATCTGCAGCAGAAACGTAAGTGTGTCGACATCGATAGCACGAAGGAGACACTGTTCCAAATACTTTTACCAGTCGTGCTTTGGTGTAGGTTATAACATTTCTAAAAAAAAAAAAAGCAGCACCATCTCATAACAACCCATGCACAGAAGTGAAATATCTCTCGAGTCATCATGTTCTTTCGTATTTGTGTAACCACCGTATTTCAACATAATGAACTATCTTTTGGCAAAAACTTTGATGAATGGATCGAGGGGAGCAGGAACACTCAGGCGAGGTTTAAGTAAAGCTATTAATAACTTTGGAATTTGACCTTCACTGATATCGAGCAGAGTGTTCACGCTGTCCTGAAATCACAGTTTCACCATATATCTGGTTATTTTCATGAAAGCATCCAAACATTCCCCCATCTGCAACAGGTCCATTAGAATCCCCGACCCAAATCACTTCATTAAATGACTTGTTTATTTTGAGAATGTTTCCAAAGACGATCCACAAAACTAAAGACACACAACATTCACATTCTCTCTCTCTGAATTCACATTCAGAGAGAGATTTATCACCCGTGGTTTGTCATAGTTCTTTCCTTTCAATAAATGCAACTTCCAATTCAGCGCTCGTCTCGTCTGACTGATGGCAGAGGCTGCTGATGTAAAGAGACCATCAGATGTAATTCACCAATGATTAGCAGGAGCAACTTGGGGTTAAGTGTGTTGCCCAAGGACACATCGGATTGAACCCCCAACCTTTGTGTTAGGAGAGGACTCTACCAGCTGAGCCAAAGGCACCCACAAGAATAAACAACTAGAATGCAGCTTTTTATTTGGGTCAACAAGACTCACCAGAATCTGTATTAAAAAAAAACATGTTCATTATTTTGCTTTCTTAGTTTTGATGATTAAAAATGTTTGCAGCCCACCAACTTAAACCGTAAAATATTCACATGTGCAGTGAGAATGAGTCAGGCTTTTATTTGGGTTTAAATTAAAATTTGGACTTCAAAATGTTGGCCCCTTATTACAAGTTATTTCAGCATAAGCCTTTAAGGGACGAGGAACAAAGTGATAAAATGGATGTCTGTTGAAGTGACGGGACTGTAAGGTCAGTAATCTTATCTCAGAGAATGACCCGGATGTTACAAAACGAGCAACAAGAAACACTGCAGTACTGCGTGTACATGTCGAGGGCATTATACTGCCAAAAGGCCTCTAAAACGTCTCATCCGTTTTCTCCGGTTCTGATCATAAGAATGACGTATTTTAGAAGAGAAAAGGAAGTACTGCAGCTTCTGAAAAACTGAGCTGTGGGTACACACATTTCTATGTGAGACTTCACTGTTGGAAGACTTCCCTTCAATGTCCAGATGGGGGTGTTGTAAGCCCTACACCACCACCTTGAGCCACCCAAACCACAGCTTCACATTCAGGTACTCTATGTGTGCCACTGACGATCATTTGTATCTGAGACAATCACTCAAACTACAAAGGAGCCATTTTCTTTTCTATCAAATTTGTCATGCTCTTGAATTCTAAACTAAATAACAAGATAAGAATAGTTAGTGACATTTACTTGGTCATCACTGTTGTACAATCAGTCATCGTTGGTAAATCAACCCACTCAGTGTGAATCAGACCCTGACCTGTGTCACCACAGCACAGAGGTCAAAGGAAAGTTTTGTCAACTTCCTTTCTTTGTTTGTCAAGACGTGCTTCTTGAATGGGGAAGAAGGAAGTCCTAATACACAGACAAAGAGGCTGCAATTTACACTCAGATAAAATAATCCATACTTTACTGTATTATTCTCAGACACTGGTTTATCAGCTTAAAAGACAAATAAAAAAAACAAACACTCAGGTCTTTGTGCATGTTCTCTGTGTTTATCTTTTTTTCCCAAGGGCAGGTGAGATTTCACCCGCACAATGAACTTCATTTTCTCCACTACACAAACAAGGAGGGGCATAGTCTAACCCAGTTTGCATCCTCTTGATAAAGTGACAGAAGGGCTTGTTCTTCCTCCAGCACTTCCTGTAGTTCACTGATGCAGATCACTTCCTCAAAGCCAGTTGATGCATCAGCTGTGCACCCTCTTCACTTGTCCCGTCTGGCAGTGAAAGGGTGAACCAGCAGGACTTGTCTTCAATCCTCTGACGCCAAATAAGGGTCTCTGCAGTCCCCGAGGTGATAACACTGAACACAGGACCCTACAAACAGTAAGTACACTGCTGGCACAACTATTCTTCGCCTCAAATCTCAGCTTATTTTTCTTCTTTGGTTCTGACACAGTCACATGTTTTTTTTTTCTTTTCATTACTTTGTGCTTTGGTATCAGGAAGCTGAGATACCTGAGCTCTGTTGTACAGAGTGACACTCTTAAAGTACTGTGGTTAACACTGCTACCTCATACCAAAAAGCAGTTTCGTAGTAGAATCTGACATTCATGTTTGTGCAGGTTGGACGGGCGGGAGAGGTGGTTTTTTCTGGACAATGTCCAATATCTGCTAGTTATGAGCAACACATCTACAAATCCAGAGTTTCTTTAAAGATATATTAGGTGTAAATATCTCTTTACCTAAAAACACTGCTTACATGGCTGCTTCAGTGTGAGCCTTGTGTTGTGATAAAACCTTTTTTTTTTTCTGTTTGAAAAGGAGACGCTTGACTAACAAAGACTGAAAGACTTTTGAGAGTTATTTCCTCCAGTGACTTTTCAATCTGAACTGGAGGGCAACAATGATTAGCTTAATGCACTTGTGTTTTTTTAAGTTCATTCTGCACAGCAAAACATCCAGCACTCAGGTCCATGACTAAGCTGAGCGGATGATATGACGAGGCTGGGAAGGAACTGTCTTGAATATCTGGAAGGGCAAGAAGCCAATTTGAACAAGTAAAACAAAGTGGTTTTACCTGTTCTCTTGGGTCAAACTAATTAAAGTCTACTGATGACTGAGTGTCAGCACACAATTTGCTTGGGCTCCTGCATCAGGCGTGGCGGCGGCGGCGGTGAGAATGTCTGCTCTTCAAAATGTTGAAGACCGGACAAATACAGTCAAGCTTAAACAGTTTTTCCAATTTCATCGTTAACATGAACAAATGTCTCAACCAAAACATAGATGCCAAGTTTATTGCTTGTCATTTGTCATGTTGTTAATGTCCTACATGCCCTGCATTCCACTATCAGGCCAGAACATGCTGCGCAGGCATTTCCCAGCAATGCCCCAAGACTCAACATGCCTTTTAAGGAAAGTCCAGTTGCACACATTTAAAGGGATACTTCACCCGTTGAAACATGAATCTGTCTTGAAATTGGGTCACATACAGTATGTCGTAGAAATGTGAGAGTGTATTCACACCAGCGAAGTCCTTCAGTTCGCTTTCTTTAGTCTGGATCAAATACAGTGTTTGTTTTTTTGGTTTGATACGGTTCGTTTTCACCTTGCACTTTTTGAGGCCCAGGATTGGTAAACAAAAAACGAGTGTGTGCAAAGATTGTTCAATTAGTGGACAAAAAGGTCTGGGCCGGGGTTAAGTGGTTATCGGCAAATGAAAGTTAACAATCGTGGAGATCTGGCGTGCTGCACTCGTTTTCCTGATATTGAGCAGCAAAAGCGTTTGACTCTGTGACAGTGTCTGTGAAAATGATTCATCATGGCTAGAAGGTTTCAAAGAATAACAAAAAGGAGACCTCTTGTTCTTGAAAAAACGATTAATGATAATCCTTATTTTTGCATCTGAAGATTTTAAACGTCTCACTGCAAACGTGTTGCACAGAAATGTCCACGCACACTTTAAGAAAAATGTGAAGAATATTTGGTTATTGATGTACACTGTCCCTGCATATCTGTGCAGAACATTCAGGCTTGCAAAGGAGCAGTGTGACTCCAGTCCAACTCTGCAATGTTTGTACACGGCTTTGTGTACTTTCTTCTGACAGAAAAAAACAAAAACCCAACCAACCAGGAAATACAAAAACCAACTAAGTGTGTCATGTGAAACTTCCTCATCCAACTGGCAGCCTCTTCTTTTACTTGCAGGGTCACTCACCTCACACTTCTTAACTCAAACTAACATCTTTCATCAGTCCTTATTCAGACACAGTGTAATAAGATCTAACTCCAGAATAACAGACCCAAAGACCTCTACCACATCTGTGTGATCATCGTATGTGCCCGAAAGAGGCTGCAAGAGCTCCAAGTAGTGTTTGAGGGAAATTACAGTTAGCACATTTTCATGTGCAGTTCAGTGGAGCTAAGGTTATATTGCTTGATTAGACCATTCAATTGGACTACTGTCTTTGTGCCAGTACACAAACACAGAAGGTCGAATAGTTGATAGAAGTGTGTTGAAGGCCCCCTCAGACTCACACTCACACACACACACGCACACACACACTTAAATCCCCTTCACTCCAGTCCCCCTTCATTATAAACACAAGTTGCGAGATGGGCAGGTGCTGTTCAAAAGCTTCAGAATCATGGCAGTCAAGTGAGCATCTTGGCAAAGTAACGCAGCTGCAACAACACCCAACAATTCTTTCTCACTTTTCCTTTCCACCTGCACGGAACAAATCTGCTATTTTAACAACACTTGGCTGCAGTTTTCTCCAGCTTAACATTTTTTATTTATTTTTTTTCCACTTAGATTGAATCCCCCCAGAACCCACAAAACCTGACCTCAAAATAACATAAGAATGCACTCTCATCTTTAAAGTTAGGCAACAGAACACAGATAGAATGTGGTGTGCGTTGTGCTCGCTGCAGGGAGCACAGAGAAGAATTAGGACACGAGCATAAATCATCAGCATATATTACTAGTGAAGAAATTAGCTTTAGCCACTATTCAGACCACGCTTTCTTCTGCTGAGGAGGAGACGAGCAGCAGCTCAGCCAGGAGCTGCAGCCCTATAAGGACGATTTCACATTTGAATTTCTTTTTAAACAAGCTTTCTTATCGATGTCCTGGTAGGTCTATAAACTGGTATTAGAGCTGCTTTAACCACCAAATTTCCCCCATTGGGGTGATCAATAAAGTTTATCCTTATCCTTTGAAAGCAGCATACCGCATCCTGTCTGAAAGGCCCTTTAATCAGGTTCATAGACTTGAAAACTGGATTGGATTTGCTGACTCTAATCCAACAATGAACCATTGATTAGCATGTAGCTAATTGAATCTTTGCTTCTCTCCAGTCAACACAGATCAAAATGAAGAGACGGGACACGCCTCTGTGTAAGCAGCAGTCTACACCCTGCTTGGGGAAAGGTGAGTTCAAACTCTGGTGTTGAACACAGTGAACACAGCCATGCACAGTCACTCGGTCGTTTCAATTTCCTCTTCACCGGGCATCTGTTGGCAGTGCTGATAAGTCAAATGTTCTCTATCATGGTTCCCTGGTTGCCAGGCAACGATATAAACTGTACAATCATACCACAAAACACTCTTGTTCCTTTGCCTATTGTAGCATTAAATACTTTGACATTCATAAACTGGCAACATTATGAGGCGTATGCACCGGCTGGCCAAAAAAAAAAGTAAATATGTGAGAGCGTCCCATTGGATAATTACTGCAGGGGTTATTATGTTTCAGCTGCATCAGTTAACCCTAACTGCAGGGAGCAGCTTCGAATGATCAGCTTATTCCATCAATGGGATTGTTTCTTCCCTGATGGCACGGGCGTGTTCCAGGATGACAATGCCAGGATTCATCCGGCTCAAGTTGTGAAAGAGCCTGAGACATTATTTTCATACATGGATTGGCCACACCTTAACCCCTATTGAGAATCTTTGGGATGTGCAGGAGAAGTCTTTGCGCAGAGGTCCGAATCTACGAGATCTTGGCAAAAAAAATGAATGCACCGCTGGATGGAAATAAATGTTGCAACGATGGAACAGCGAACACATGCTGGTCCAACACGATGTCAGAGTGTATGACCTTTATTTTGGCCAGGCAGTGTATTTGAAAGGTTTTATCGATATAGAAGCAAACAAGAACAATTTAAGACTGACTGTCTTTGATTTGGGCGTGTGCCGCGACACCAATGTAGTATCAAGTGCCAAGTATCCAACCAACATGGAGCCACTAATCCACATAATGCTCCAAAACAGATGGTGTGGCATCAACTGTGACAAAAGCACAAACTGAAAGCTTTGTCAGCACTGGCTTCGTGCCACATAACAAACCGGTTTTAGGACTTTTGTAAAGTCGTTTAAAAGGAATCTTTATGAGTGTCTCTTCTTTAAAGTAGCCTCCCCTGATGAGGGAGCGTGCACTCTTCCCCCCCCCCCCCACTGAGATGACATGGTTCTTTGCATTCACTGCTGTCGGAGTTATTACTCACCTAATTTTTCAATTTACATCCAAGCATGATTGACTGTAAGCTGCATAAGGATTTCTTTAAGTCCCTTAAACGATAAAGGAAAACACGTTTCTTCTCAGCTAAATTAGTTCACAAAACTATTGAGATAGATAGATTTACTTTATTGATCCCAAGCTGGGAAATTGTGGACATTCCAGCTATCTCCTGTAAACAAACATAAACCATTAAAGGCTAGATGAACCAACAAGACTTGTTGGGATTGTTTACTTTTGGGCAATAATGGGTTCTTAAAAACTTCAAAATCCAAGTGAGAGCACTGTTTACATTCAACTAATGGTCTATTTGCTTTTAAAACTGGAGGCTATACTTAACTGGGTCTGCTGGGAAAATATTGGCTTTCCCTGAATGTATTCCCATGGATTGGATATTTTCTGAGCCATAGAGGTTATTACCCTCTTTATTGTCCCATTTCACAGACAGCCTCTCACATAAGCAGCCAGTTGTGACATACCAGCTTGGATTAGCAGCCCCTGTTGCCATGACGCTCTCATACCCCTAAAATAGAGATAGAGAGGGACACTCAAGACAGCAACAACTAGCAGCTGCATTATACTTATAGGCACCGGAGCGCATAAAAAGCAGAGCGGAGCCTGAGCGACACAGATGCAGTGAAAACCTTGAAGAGACAGGTCGTGAATACGAGAAAGGTGGTCTTGACAGGGTCACGACGTTCAAGCAACACTTGACTGTTCTCTGGGACACAACAGAGAGCGGCAGACACATGAGAAAAGTGCAGCCTCAAGTTAGAAGCAAGTCAACAAGAGGCAGAAGCATATGTATGAACGCTGAAACACCTGAGTCAACAGGCACAGACTGAAAGATCCAGACATGGCCAAAATCACGGGAGAAGGTAAGCGACAAACAGAGCTTCCTCCACTTATCACCGAGCTGTTTAGTGACACACAGGTGCTATGTGATGAGATGATAATAACCAGTTAAGAAATGGTGCATTCTGGACTACAGTCTGAGGCACTGATGGGCTGAAAGTTTAGATTCTTAAATAAGTACATCAACTCCTGACTAAGTGACTGCTGCATTTTTTGTTCGATATATTTTGTTTATTGTTCCTGAAAGTATGTCGCACATTAATACAATTCTTTGGCATACTGTATATTTAAAGATCGACGCGTCATAACTAGACTCTGCTCCGTGTGGGTCACATTTCTGTAGCTCAGGGGAGGTAGGTCAAGGTTATCCTAAAGAAAGCTCAGCTGTTCCAGTAGAGAGAGTGCACACTTGGGCGGGGAGCTCGCCAGGAACGACGGTTCTGAAATGTGCCAGAACGTTCTGCCAATGTAAAGGCAAATGTTGATGGTGTCATCTGTGGGGCGCAGAGACAGCTCAAACTTTTCATGCAGATAGAGTTGCATGAAAACAACTTGAGATGGTGTGTCTGCAAGAGTGGTGTTTGCCATTCAATACACCGGCAATGCATCATGAGGTTGTTGTTTTTATTTCTAACATAGGTATTATTGCTGTATTTGGCCAAGTGACCATTAATATTATTAGTAACAGTGATGACATGGCGATCAGAATAGCCAGAACCACTGATGGGATGTTGGATGGCAGAAGTGTTTTAACACTTTGTGACCTGGGGGATTTAACAAGCAGCCAAATCTATTTAAAAAAAGGAAAAACAATTCAGCTGACCTTCACCTTCGTTTGATCACAATACAAAGTTAGCACAGGGTATCCAGTCTCCAACGTTCACCCAAGTTTATATAACAAGTTTAAATCAAGTGCAACTCAATAACAACATTGATTTAAAGGGAACCAAACAGATGGAATACAGACCAGTGGGGAGCAATTATTACAAATACACAGCCATTAAATACCATTTCCTCCAGAGCTGTGAACACTGAATATCTCTGCCCAACAGATTCTGACGACGAATGAAAAACAAGTAAAAAAAAACCCCAGCTCTTCCAGTGTTTTCTGTTTTCTCTGTCTTGCATACCATTCTCAGTAAAATGCAATTTCAAGGAAAGTGACCCTCCGCCCCCCCCGAGGGGTTGAGAGTTCAGAGCACGAGTCCAGGACATCTGTGACAGTGATCGAGTGTGTTTACTGTAACTTGTCTTAGCTAAACATGCAGTCAACACTGAAACACAAGTCAGCCACTCAAGACATGTTTACTGGTGAGAATTATGACGAGGTCTTGGAAACACGCCCACCTTAAAGAATATAACTTTGGAGGTCTCATGTTTACTTGGCTGATGTTCGTATTTATGGCTCACACTAAGATAATGTTATTTCTACTTTAAGTGTTGACATACTTTCTTTTTATCACATTTCTGAGATGAAATAGAGCAAGGCAGCAAGTTTATCAGATGAACTTATCAGATCACTGTTGTTGTGTCCATGACTTGTTCCATGTCATGGACAAAACCACTCCCCAAATAACAACAAGGCGAACACATCTGATTGGGACGTAAAACATTTAGCTCAGCACGAGTAAAGGAGAGAGAGCACATCTTAAAATGAATCCTTCGAGACTGTAAGGATGGGACTTCATTATTATTAACATTTAGTGTTTAGAAACTGGAGAGCTCTGCTTATATTAATCATAATTCAAATAAAGCATCAAAAAACACGATCTTCAGAGATGACTTGAACTCAATCAGCAAGACAGTGGAGCATTCACTAAAGCTTAAATCTTTTCTCATCTCCTTCAGACATGCCACGACTTTTCCCAAAGATGTCAATGTGTGACGTGGATGAGAAGGTCCGGCTGATGGCAGAGAAGGTGTACGCCTCGGCCTTGAAGGAAGAAGACAATAAGGATGCCATGGCACTGTTTACCATGCCTGAAGACTGTCCCATCGGACTGCATGAAGACAGGGAGAGGGCCCTGAAGAAGGAGCTGTTAGAGCAGCAGTCCCAGGAGTCTGCCAAGAGGTACGACATGCAAACATTTGATCATCTTCTCCCGCAGAGAGACAACAATATTCTAGTATTTTTAAACAGACAGGGATGAGCTGCACATTGTTAGGAGAGTTATGCTTGTTGTCTGTCTTGTGTCACTAGGAAGAAGAATTTCATGTTGAAGCGCTCGCAGTCGGTATCTTTGCAAATACCGGTCCACGGTGACTGGCCCATGTCTGTGGGGTCTCCAATACAAAAAACCACAACAGACTCTTCTCTACCAGAAGCTTCTCCAGATTTCCAGAGAGTGACCATCAGTGGAGATTACTGTGCAGGGGTAACAGAACATTCACTTCACTGGATCATAGCTTGAATTTACGTCGAAGAGGACATTTAACTTCAGACTTATTTCAAATGATTGTTGATGAAGAGAATTGAAAGCGTAAAAAAAAAAAAATGCTCCTTTCCTTTTCCAGATCACGGTTGAGGATTATGAGCAGGCAGCCCAAAGTCTCCTCGGGGCGATGTTCATCAGAGAAAAATACTCCAGGTTGGCCTACCATCGCTTCCCGAAGACCATCGCACAGTTTCTCCGTAGTGCCAAAAATGAGACGTGGCAGGAGGAGGATGAGATCTTACCAAGTACGGACACTGAGATAACTTTCTTTCTCCTCAGTGAACCAACTTGGAAGGGCAAATTCTCCTGCAATTTTTACATCTTCAAATGACTCGTATGCAATTAACAATGTCACTTAATCAACAGCGGAGGCACTCTCCTGTTGAACTAAAAAAGCAACACGTGTATTTGCATTTAGCAAAGAACCTCCAACACTTTAAATCATATATTATCACATAATCTATGCGTTTGGCTTCTTGGCTTTTGGGGCAATTAGGGGCTATTTGGTGGATTGCTAGTAACAGGGTTGTCAATTCCTGAAGCTCGCATGGACACAGTGTGTAACTGAGGTCATTCTGTCAATTCCTGGCTACAGACTGAGCTCTGCCACAACACAAACAAACATGAGAAAGATGACGTACTATTGCATTTTGAGTCATAAAAAGTATCTCAACTTCACAACACATGGATGAGATCTATATGTGCTGGTCATCTGTCTGTACTGAAAGCAATACTGAAAATACCTTTCAATATGATCGTTCTTTTTTTTTTTTTTTTCTGTAGACATCTGGCCTCCCCCTCATGAAGGGGAGGACCCTTACTCCATGGAGGGGATTCCAGAGAACCTCAACTACGAGCTGCAGATGAAGGACGGCATAGTTCACGTTTACGACAACGCCGAGGCCCTGAAACAACAGCAGCCCCACAGCCTCCCGTACCCTGACCTGGAGACCTTTGCCATAGACCTGAGCCATGTCCTCGCAATGATAGCTGACGGCCCCACGTAAGTACACAAACATCAGGAGTACTCTTTTCTGCTTAGCCCCAAATGGACATTATACATGTTTTATCACAAATTGAGCCAACATGGTGGTGCTGAAAAACAGATTTTCTTTTCCCTGCAGTAAAACGTACTGTCACAGGCGGCTGAACTTCTTGGCCTCTAAATTCTACCTTCATGAAATGATGAATGAAATGGCAGAGTTAAAAGAGCTGAAATTAGTTCCACACAGAGACTTCTACAACGTCAGAAAGGTTGGTTGTTATTTTTCCATCCCGTTTCAGTATGCTAACAATTTACAACTGGTAAACGTTTTTATGTAATACAACACTTCCTCCGACTTATTTTTGGTTTCAGAGCTTCCAGTCTAAATAAACTTGAGTTTATGAATGTTGTGTAACTTGTGCAATTAAGTCATGCACATTGTCCCTGTTTGCTTTTTGTCAAACACAGGTGGACACACACATACACGCCGCAGCATGCATGAACCAGAAGCATCTGCTGAAATTTATCAAAACCACGTACCAGACAGAGGCGGATCGCGTGATCTCGGAGAAGGACGGGGAGAAGATGACACTGAAAGGAGTCTTCGACAACCTTCACATGGACCCCTATGACCTCACCGTGGACTCTCTGGATGTGCATGCTGTAAGAACAAAAACTTGAATGAATTAGTCCGATATCGTTTGTGCCAGAGTGTAAATATCTACATCAGGTCAACATTGTGTCATTGATCCAAAAAGATAATGTCCCAGATGCAAATAGATCAGATCACAACTCCTGCCAAGAATTCATTTCTCATTATTCAAAAAGCTCCAGCTCATTACACTAACCTGTCCTTGTTGACACGAGGATGCAATTATTGGTGTTTATGCATTTCATATGGTGTTACGCAATCGTTCTACGTTTCATGCAAGGTCGTCTAATGTGTAATCTGAAAATAATCAATACAGTCACTTTGTTGGAAGGAGGACGTGCTCATCAGTACATCACATTCACTCCCTCTCACGAATCTCTCTCCTAGGGAAGACAAACATTTCATCGCTTCGACAAGTTTAACTCCAAATACAATCCCGTGGGAGCCAGCGAGCTGCGAGAGATTTACTTAAAAACGGACAACTACATCCAAGGAGAGTACTTTGCACGGCTCGTAAAGGTGGAGTATGAACTGAAGCACTAACACCGCTGAACGGCCCTGCAGACATTATGAGAAATAATGAAACAGATAAGGACCAGGGTCAGGTATCAATGAATTAAAATGATTCACCTTTTTTCAACATCGTCTGACATCTAACCGAAGGAAAAACATTTGAAATAAATTAATAAATGGAAGACGACCCGTTGGGAATAACTCAGGAAGGAAAGAGCTTTCATAATGATTCTCTTGACAAAGCTTTCTAGGAAGACTATGGGAAAAACAACCAAAGTTTAATTTAATTGTCATTAAAACACAAAACTAATAAGAAGGGATGTGAGCACCACCAAAAAAAACATTCACTTTAACATGTTTTTAATTGCTTCTACTAACTTGATTTTTTCTCTTTCAAAGACGAAAAGCTTTTTTGAATATTTGTCTTCAGTGTATTTTGTGACGATGTCTGAAAGACGTCAATCAGACGTCATAACATGTCTTTAAGAGGATGCAGTAGACTTTAAAAATATGACAAAAGCACCTTAAACACGTTGTGTTTTTGTCTCTCAGGATCTGTTCAGTTCCCTTTTGTGATGTGACAGAATCATCCCTTACATGCCCCGCGAGCTGTTACAAAAATGTCGTTTTTCTGATGTATGAAGAAACACCGCTAACTTCCTGTGGCTTCAACGTCTGTTTCAGGAAGTGGCCAACGATCTGGAGGAGAGTAAGTACCAGCATGCCGAGCCCCGTCTGTCCATTTACGGCCGCTCTGCCAGCGAGTGGGAGAGCCTAGCAACCTGGTTCATCCAGCACAAGGTCCACTCACCCAACATGAGATGGATGATCCAAGTTCCAAGGATATAGTAAGTGCTCAGTGAGAGTAAAAATAAACGATGTGACAGCAGGAGGATAAATACACTTATCTTGACACAAAACAGCCCTGGAACTCTTATACCACCATAACGGAAACTATGCGTGTTTACATTGGTGTATTATTAACTTTTATTACCAAGACTGATATAAAATAACTGCTCCTTTGACTTCACTGTTTCCTCTTTTTAACAAGAGTGATAACATCCAAGTCGCCGTTTTAGGATCACAGTCCCAAAGAAATCCTGAACAGAGCAATTTTGATGCCAGTGTTGTCAAATCTTTGTCTCTAAACTTGCAGCAGGTATTCCAAGTAGCTTTACGGATCACTATTGGATACCTTTGTGTCTGTCTTAATCCCGAGCTGACATGTCCGTGTTGTTGTAACACAAGTTGATTTGATTCCTTTTGTCTTGCAGTGACATTTTCAGGTCAAAGAAATTAGTGCCAAACTTTGCAAAGATGCTGGAGAACGTTTTCCTCCCGCTCTTCGAGGCCACAGTCAACCCGCAGAAGCACAAAGCGGTGCACATCTTTCTCAAATATGTGAGTATTTTTTCAAAAAGGACAGAACTGACAATCAACACTAAAGTGTGAGGTGAATGTGCAGCTTTATGAAGTGGCAGCACTGAGAAGACCTGCCGTTAACCTGCGTGGTTAAGTAAAGATTTGTTTTGCAAATTTTTCTGCTGTTATCTTCGGTGTCTTGTAGGTGACGGGATTTGACAGCGTGGACGACGAGTCCAAACACAGCGACCACATTTTCTCCTACAAAAGCCCAAAGCCAGAAGGTTGGACAACTCATGACAACCCTCCATACACCTACTACCTGTTCTACATGTATGCCAACATCATGGTGCTCAACAACCTGCGCATGTAAGTCCTGCACGTTTGGCCATGCAACAAGAACCTCGGCTAGAATTGGATGCTGATCCATAAACATCCCAACAGACACAAGGGACAATAAAGTACTGATGGTGATGTGCATAGACGCCAGAATAATTTCACCCTTCTAGAATCTCCTGCACACACTGGTGTGTTATTTATTCCCTTTTTTGGTTGACCTACACAGCATGCAAGTACTGAGGAACGTGACTCATGTGCTCCGTCATTTCAGAAAGATCTGAACAAAGGGGAAACAAATGGTGTTTTGATCAAAAAATGTTGAAAGCAAATAGAAAAATGCCTTCAAAAATATAAAAATAAATAAACTACGAGGTCAGCCTCTGATGCATAAATCCAGCATTGCTATGTGATGTTAAAAATGTGATTAAAAAAAAAATGGTTGCACCCTTATCGTCATGTGTACCTGGAGGGGGTTGAAAAGAGATCTTATGAGACAGAGGTGAACGTGTCTATTATAATACATCATTAACTGAGGTTTACTTGGTATTAAAGAAGCTTCTTTAAACTTGTCATTTTAAATGAATAGAAATGATGGTTTATTGTTTTTTCTCCCCAGGGAGCGAGGACTGAACACGTTCCAGTTTCGGCCACACTGTGGGGAGGCCGGCTCCATCACACACCTGGTCTCTGCCTTCCTGACAGCTGACAACATCTCCCATGGACTCAACCTCAAAAAGGTGCATCTTCGAGGGCTTCCCACTCAACCTCTCCTGTGCTGGAAATGACATATACACAATGACACATACACAAACAATGATTGTTGCATGTTCAGTTGTTACCAAAAACAACAAGTGCAAGACGCAAAAGAAAAAGAAAAAGCCCTTAATCCAGGACCTAGGATCTCATCTGAAAAGGCTTTAGATATTGAAAATGGATGCTATATTTTATTTACAATGTACAACTGAGCTTTGATTTTGATTGTGTCACTCCTGTGTTAATCCCAAAGAACTAACACTTTCAGTTTTACAGACAGTTAAATCTATGAATGTGCATCAGTCTTGACCCTCAGAGAGATTATTTATAATCACTGTAGATCGTCACTATAATTACTCCACCTTCTCTCCAGAGTCCCGTGCTGCAGTACCTGTACTACCTTGCCCAGGTGCCTATCGCCATGTCCCCACTGAGCAACAACAGCTTGTTCCTGGAGTACTCCAAGAACCCTCTACGAGAGTTTCTCCAGAAGGGCCTCTGTGTGTCGCTGTCGACTGACGACCCCATGCAGTTCCACTACACCAAGGTCAGGGTCACGGGACAGAGTGGGGATCATATTACAAACACTAAAATCAACACTACAGTTGTTTGGAACTCAAGACAATCATACGAGCAGTTTCGTCTTTTACACACACAACCAGAACTCAGAATTCACTACAGTATATGGGAAGGCGGTTTCGCCCTATGTCACGTTAAAACTGAATTTGTTTTAAGGTTCAAGGTTCAAGGTTCAAGGTTCATTATTTGTCAATTCCAAAATATGTCAGACTTACAGTGAAATCGAAATTACGTTTCCCCCCTCCCCACGGTGCAATGTAGATAAGAAAAAGGTAAATAAAATAAAACAAGGTAAAAAAGAGGTAAAAAAGATAAATAATATTTACATTAATAAACCTAAACAAACCTAAACCTAAACATTTTACATTATATCCTTACATGTAAAGATCCAACTTCCCTCAAATGTTCCTGTGAACCCTTTTCAGGAGGCCTTGATGGAGGAGTACGCTATTGCCGCCCAGCTGTGGAAGTTGAGCACCTGTGATCTGTGTGAGATAGCCAGAAACAGTGTACTGCAGAGCGGACTGTCACATCAGGTAACAAATATACTACAACTACTTTAAACAAGTAATGTAATGACCATATAACCTTATTATGGCTTGTTTCTCTTCTCAATGCAGAGCAGTTTGAGGAAAGCTGAGAAACTGACTCTTCCCATGTCACTTGAAATGTGTCTCTATATTTGTCACATTATAAAAAAAAACAGAAAAACATGGCAACAATCCTGCGCTCATATTTAGTTTTTACACTGTGCTCTCTCTCTATTAGTCTTCCATTTCCATTCACGTTAATCTGTATCATTATTTTCAAATATTTTTAATAATTTTAATCTGTATTATTTCTTAACAAAAAGTCCTACCAGGGACGAGTGTCGTGAATTAGCTTCGGCTAAAAACACTATGATGCATACATCAGATGACTGTTCAAGCTTATCCATGTTTTTCTCTCTGTCCCTATTCAAACCTTAAATGAATAAATTAATTGTTTGGCCTTCAAGGTCAAAGCAATAGAAAAGCCGGTTTTAAAGTTTGAACTGGAAGTCGACACTAACAATTCAAGTAATCAGTTTATCAGTTTACCGAGTATATTCATGATAAACGTTTTAAACTTTGCATAAACTACCCAACATGTATTTTGCACATTTGCCCGTAGGAGAAGAAACACTTCATCGGTTCCAACTACCTGCAAGGTGGGCCGGACGGCAACGACATTAGACGGACGAACGTGGCACAAATCCGCATGGCATACCGGCATGAGACCCTGTGCAACGAGCTCAGTTTTCTAGTGGATGCAGTGAAGGCAGATGTTGGAAACAATCCGACTGAATGATCGACCAGGTCAGACCAAACTGTGCCCTGCCACGTTCTGAAGGAAGAAGGGGCAAATTGTGGATGTTCACTCCCTCGGTGCAGACATCTGTTTTGGCCTTCTTAATGTGGCTGGATCAAAACCTGATTTTCAGACTGTGTTCAGTGCTGGCTCTTTAAACTTTGCAAAATCACTGTGTGCCTTGTTTAACTGAGCTTTTTGATTTGTTTTTGTAAAATGTGAAGTTAAGTATGGTGCTTCTTGGTGGACTTTTTTCTTTTTTTTGTAGCTTGGATATATGCATGCTACAGAGCTCTGCTATCTTCACTGTACTTCTAAAACTAGAAGTTCACAGAGATGCACTGATTTGAAGGCGCTGTTATTAATAGCACAAAAAAGAACGTTTTTTCTAACTTTTTTGTAAAGGGAATTAATTGTATGTCCATAATAAAACACGTATTGTGAACTGCAGCAGGTTACATGAATATCTCTAATTCTTACTTAAACTGGTCTCCAATGGAGAAACCCTTTATTCTCCTATGTATTGAATTATTTATGGTGGAAGTGTCTTTATATACATAGTAAAGCAAAACTTTTAGAAAGACTTCTTTAGAAAGATTGAACATGATGATCTATCGGTACACCTTTAGTAATTGATAAATACTTTATCTTGTAAAGACTTGAATTAAATTTGCAAAAGGAATCAAGTCGGATCAGGACCCCGATTGAGAGGCTATTTTTTTCATTACTGGGATTAGTAATAATCTCATTAAAGAACAAATAAGTTAATTTCATTTTTAGTTTGATTTGTTTTAGAGAAAAAGGTTAATCAAAAAAAAAAGAGGATAATCAAACAGAGAAACATGCAGATAGATTTAGTGAGGTCATTTCTTTAGGAGTCAGGAAGGATTCAGCAGCAGACTTCACTTTTTATACCAGATGAATTTTACATATAAAAGGCAACTTCTAACATGAATAAGGTGTAAAATAAAGGAGTATAATCACTCACTATAACAATGACTATGGTCAAACGTAGTACATTGATTCCGTTATGTGTACATAATCGGTGGTTGCAGGCTTTAACATGTTTATAATGGTATTTTAGCAAGCGTAAATGGATGTGAGTGGGAACTAAATGGATGTGAGTGGGAACAGTTACTTCCGAAACCAGAGACACCGAATCGGTGACACAACGGTTCGTTAGCGCTACAGTTAGCAGTTAGCGGTTAGCGGAATAAAGAGCTGCTTAAAAAGCTTAAACTAAGAATATTCACGAACTTTATACTCATTAACTCCATGATAGAAACATTTACAAACTCACCCGCTGTTATGTGAATTATTATGTGAAAAATATGAGTGACTCATCCAAAGGTTGATCATGGAGGTTAAACTGCGCAGCTGGCTCGTGCACATTTCTGAGGGATAAACATTTTTTCATAAAAGAAGGTTTTTGGCACAGACTGCAAATGTGTTTCTGGTTAATAAATTCAATAATAAATTCAGGCTGATCAGGCAATAAAGTGAAAAATATTTTCTTGCAATTATGTTTTTGATTGTTCTTATGTCAAACACTTCAAATATGTTGATGTACTAGTTTAATTTAAAAAAAAAATAAAAACAGATTTTTAGAATTGCATTTATTTATCAGTTATATCAATTATAATAATAAATAATTGTGATAAAAAAAGTTACTAATATAGGGGGAAATAGTTGAACTACGAAGGATAAGTTGAAACACAATTTTGTGAAATGTTCACTTTATTCTCGGTTTTGTATTTTAATTTGATCCCCAACATTTCAAGTGTTTTCTTTAATTTTTGTGATATTTTCTTTTCATTTGGAAATGACCAGGATAAATGGCTTTTTATGACCAGTAATAAAACCTGTTTGAATGATTTCAAGTGAAAAATGACACTGGCTGAACCTTGTTTCGATCCAACATACACAAAGTCATAAAGTGCAAAAAGTTTATTAAGGACAATACAATTATGTTCAGATCTTTGCATTTTCAATACAGTCTGTGTAGGATCAGATAGTTTATAGTAATCTATAATGAAGTCATCTTACAGGGTCCTGTTTGTGTTGGTGTTTACATTTCCCTCATTGTTTGCTTTACTTAGCATAAACCACACAGCCAAAGACAAGACTCGATCTCTGATCCCCCTCCTCCTCCTCCTTCACCTTTCCTGCTTCATCTAAACTGCTGAAGAAGAAGAAGCGGTACCGTGTTGTATAATAATGTCTTCAAATTGAGATAAAATCATCTGTTGCTGAAGCGTAACATCAAGAAAGCTACGGTGAAGTTTCAAACTGTGATCTGTCAGCATTTACAATCAAAAGATTCTTTTGGTCAACTTAAGTTTTACTTTCTTCAAAAAAAAAACCAGAAATAATATATCTGTTAAAGAAATAAGAAGCTCGAGATTGGAAAGACCAACATAACTTTAGTCTCGAGTATTTGTCGAGTAACTCCCCCCTTACCAACATTATAACAACGTAAAATAATGCATCATATATCAGTTATATGGGAATTTATCACTCAAATAAATTATTTATCACTCATGAAATCATCACGAATCACAACTACGTCCTTTTTTTCTTTTAAAAAGGAGTTTCTTAGTGTGATCTGCTAAACAGTTCTTCAATGCTTTTCTAGAAGAGTCCACTTGTAAATGAAAGCTGCCTCTCCAATTAAATCTTTAACATTTCATTTTAGGCAAGTTCAGAGCAAAGATATATAAGGTTGTTTTGTGAATTTAAATACAGCAATAAAGTAAGAATAAGCACTGGTAAATTAAAAAAATATATCTACACAAAATAAAAGGATAACAACAGTATAGTTGACAAACAGTGGTTATTTCCAACAGTGAAGAAGACACAACAGCAAGCCAAGTCATTTAAATCAAAGTAATTATCTGTGTGTATCAGGAAGAGTGTCAGTCACTGTGTCGGGTTCTGACGTGGATCAGAACTTCAGTTTTTCTCTGGATGGCTCGTCAGACATGTAAGGTATAAACATGCAGAGCATCAGGACAGCTTCACTTATGGAAAGTAATCAGGTTCAAAGGTCGAGCGGACACTGCGTGTGGGGTTAAACACTTTCTGTTTCTTGGTATTTATGGCGACGATCAGCAGCTTGTCAGCTTAGCTTAGCACAAGTACTGGAAACGGAGGGAAATGGCTAGCCTTGTCCCCATCGAAACAAAACAAAACAAATCCACCAGCACCTTTAAAGTTTAGCAAGTCACTAAGGAAGTAATTTAACTCACTGTTTTTTTATCACCAAGTAGATTGAAAACATCACAGCAACAACACACACGACAAAACGTAATACAACACACACAAGGACAAGAACACAACTTAAGATCAAACTAATATGAGCTAAATTCAGCAATCAGGCCAATTAGAGTGAAGTAAGGAAAAATATTTTCATGAAGATAAAATAAAAGATATGTCCAAACTAAAGAGGTTTTTAACAACTTTTAGTTTTGTTTGTACATTTTGGTTCTTGAAAGTGTTGTAATCGAGACCACACCAACCAAGAACAAGACATACTTGAGACCAGAGCGCTCCAAGACCGAACCTTTTAGGGATCGAGACTGAGACGAGACCAAGCCCAGGCAGGCTGAGACTGAAACAAGACCATCAATCTTACTGCTGTAACACCGGGAACCTAATTAAAATCAAGCTACAAATGAATTGAAATTATTTGTTATTTTAGATAGGAGCGTTTTCCTTCCCTCACAGTAACAACTTGGAAAAATATCCTGCCGGTGGTGGTCTTTACTGGTCTTGAATTTAAAATCCAGTCTGCCCAGTCTGAGAGCGAGAAAAAAGCTTTCTCGATTCTGACCCCTTCAGAAAGTGGTCTCGATATTGGTCTTGAGACTTTGACTTCTACAACACCAGTTCTGAGTAAACAAACAAGACAATGTTAATCTGAGTGGTTTAGAGGTGCTGGTTGGATAATTTTGTTGTTGTTAAAGCTCCTGTGAGGAGTTCTTATCTGATAATTACAAACTGAAATTTATACTGGTGCCACTCTATGATCTACTGAAGCAAACAAGACCATATGAAGTGAAGGAGGTGTTTGGCTGCATGCTGCTGAAACAGCTGTTTTTAAATTTTTTCCAAGCCAAACATTGTGGATCGAGTGAGATGTTTGACGTGTACAGGACATAATCTGAAAGAGATACCACTTTGTCCACAAGGGGGCGCCAAATTCACCACAAAACAAAAGTTCCTCACAGGAGCTTTAGGACAAAACCAGGTGAACTAAATCTCGACTTTGTGCTGAGCTGTGCAAACCACCTGCTGACCCGCCTGAGCGTTAGCCCCCCCTTCGTATAAACATGAAAGGACAACAACTACGACAAAGTGCCAGCTTAAGTTTTCTCCTCCTATGTTGCAAAAATTAACCAGAGAATTTTGATTCTTCTGTGTGCTGGATCAATAATTACAAATAGGGAATTTTAACTCCGGGTAATCCCACAAATTGCCCATACAGCACCACATCTACAGTACTCGGTTACAAAGAGAATCCTGGGACATTTTTAGGGATTTAAAAGAGGTAACGTTTCATTTTCTGATCCTCTCAATAAACATCGTAAGAAGCTGGAAACACAGTCCTATGCCCTTGTTAGCTTTCCAGGAAAACAAACAAACAAACACGGTCTCCTCTACAGTGAAAGAGAAGTTTTGTGTTTCAACAGGTAGAGTCTACTTGATGTGTTTTAATTCCCCTTGTTTTTTTGAACTGGCTCAGTGTGTTGCGTGTTAAGGCCTGTGAGGGTGGCCCGCTTCGTCGGCCAAGTTGAGGATGTATCCAGCCATGTCGTCCTCTGTGGGGAAATCAGGCATTACCCACGATTCATTGGCAGCGGTGACTTGCAGGCGACATATTGGACAGTTGCGGCATTGCCCACTCCTGCAAAGACGTGAATGAGAGCGTGAAATAACAATCGTTGTTGTTTAAACCAGTGATTCCTAGAGACCCGCAGGTGAGAGTCTGAGCGCACCTCCAAGATTCTAACAACGCAGACGTCTTCGCGCCGACCGGGGTTCAATGATTGGCTACAGAGCCTTATGCCTTAAAAATGGAGCGGTTCCTGAGGAAGTCCGTTCTGACCACTCTGACCACGTTCAGTATGAAACCACTTGCTCACGTGTCACATTAGCAAGGTCTCAGTGAAACAACTAGATGTATACAAAACGAAGTATCATGATAAGTCAATGGCAATGTGCCTCAGGAGATCTGACATTAAATATACCTGCTGTGATTAACACATTTGTTATTTTTTGACTGTTCAATTGATTGTTTGACAACATTAGCTGCTCTTAAACACAAGCCATGATTCTGATAACAGGCGTGAGGATTTACAAAAAACCTTAATGAAACGTGGGCGACTGAATGCTCATATTGTTCTGATAACTGTTTGTTTTTTAGCTGATGAGGAAAAGAGAACCTGTTAACTTCCTAAAATGCAAAAGTTTATTTTTGCCTGATTTAAAAGTAATTAAAATGTAAGATATGTTTCCCTGATGATAACAATAAAAAACAATGATATAGCCTTTAAAGCTTACGTATTTAATATGTGTATATGTTTTCAATAACACATACGTGAAACAAAATGGCTGGTTAATCTATTCAAGATACATGATAATCATGGTCAGAAATGTTAATTTATGCACAAATTTGTCTCTCTCACTCTTTATATACGAGACCAATTGTGAATTGGTTTGCAATGTTTTGTCAATTTCAAAACAATTTTGGAAACACTGGTCTAAACTATGAGAGACTTCAACTTTTCCGTGACAACTTTAAAGAAAAAAACATTTTAATGAGTTCAAGCTCCGTGAATCATCTTACCATTTGTCAATGCACTTCTGACAGAAGCTGTGTGCGCAGGGCAGAATAAGGTCGGCGTTTCCATCCATGCAGATGCAGCACTCCTCCTGATCAGTCAGCTGCTTCACTCTGCATGCGCCCACAGACAGGAGAGAGAGAAACACCTCGAATTATTTCCTAAGGAGGAAGGTACTTTCAAAAAACTCTATTCAAAATGAAATGCCCGAGGTGTGATGCATTTCGAGGAGCTCAGAATGAAAGTATTAAAATATCCGCCTGACAGCGTGCTGTAAAAATGCATGAGAATTTAAAAATGATCCCTTCAGTCAGCTCTAGATCCCCCCAGGATTGGAAATTATCCAAAGGGATAAACAGAGATCCTAGTGCAAAATCTGTTGTAAAATCCATCCTTTCAGCAGCCTGCAGGTCATTAAGAGAAAAACTTTTCTAACTTTTCTGTTGCTCACAACTGATTCCAACAGCTACAGCTAATAAAGCTCACATGCAAAATACATGTTAGCATGTTCCTCTAATACTGTAAGTGTCTCTAGTCTGTCTTCAAACCATCTAGTCCATCCTCTCCGTCTTCTGCCGGCTCCAAGTGTGCTCAAACAGGCAGTTTGCAGATTTTCCCTTCATGACATCACAAAGGGCAGTAGCCCCTCCCCCAGGTGGGTGACACTCCCACAGCTAGGTGTTTGTTCTGCCCTCTGACCGTAAACAATAGGACATGGAGCAAGAAAGCCTGAGCCACCTGAGCCCTTCCAGAGAGGGGGCGTGGTCAGACACAGCTCATTTACATATTTAAAGCTACACACACAGAAACAGCCTGTTCTGAGCAGGGCTGAAATAGAGGGGTTTATAGACATGATCAAATACAGGATCAGAGTGGATTTAGATCAGCACACGTCACACATGTTTTGAGGAGCTCTGATACTTATTTTGAATGGTTCAAAAGGAGGATAATGTGTAATCTTTTATATTAGTCTTCATCTATTATTGTTAATATAAATGTTCAAATTCAACTTTTTTTGTCCCCGAGGAGCAATTCAAACTGAAATCAAGCTCTAAATGAATGTTAATCTGTTCAACCTCAAACTGCTGTTTGTGAACTTTGCTGTTCATGCTAATACCAAACGTGCTTTTACCACTGATACTGGCATTGTAGCTTCAGGTCTGTTGTACCTGCTGTTGTTGTTTCTTTGTCTTTATCCATCTTTCATTCTACAGGATCAGCACACGCTCAACATAAGTCTGGTTCTGCTCAACTTCTCTCTACAAACTGCTAACTCCCTATGGAAACATTAAAGAGAATAATGTGGCTTTCAGGTAGACGCTGTAAAAGTCGTGGAAACTACTTCATGCACCCACCTGCCCATCCACATGCTGGCCTGGCAGGACTCTGTGGAGGGCAGCTGGGCAGACGGGCCCTCGCTGGCGCCCTCTGCAGACAGCACCTCTGCAGCCTGGCTGGTGATGTCACGATACAGCTGGATAAACTGGTACAGGTTCATGATGCGTGATGCTTCCACCATACCGTTCTCTTTGTTGATCTGGCAGGAGGCAAAGGCAACAGAGTGACTCGTATGACACAATGGTGTAGTCAGTTTTTAGATGGAGCATCACAGGCATTCGAATGTTTGTCCGTTTTTGGTCAGTTTTAAACTAAATATTCAAACTAAATAAAATGCAGACTGACTACAAATAAGTGCAAGAGGAATAATTCAAGAAAATGTTTCTGCCTGCAATAACTTCAAATGTCCCTTTTTTGGCATAAAAACAGAACTAACTCACTATACAGACTCGCCCCCTCACAGAGAGAAAGTACAAGATCGAGTGTCTTATCTTCACACAAAACCATAAGGCGTCCGGTTATTCTGAGCCAACGTATGCACTCACATGCTGGGTTTATTGCTGTATTTCCTCGAACAGCCTCTCAGATAATACACAAGAGAGAGGAAGCCCGAGCAATAAAAAAGATGAACTTGAGGAAGAATCACTGAAACTGGATAAAATGAACAAAGTCAACAGCCATGAGGCTTAACAAAATGAGGCTGTCGTGTAGACAAATGATGAGTGAAACAGATTCCTTTAGAGGCTGATAACCTGCTCATCAGTGTTGTTTGACCTTTTAATGTTAGTTCTTTCTTAGCTGATTGGAGCTTCTTCATTGTGCTGTCATTAAATGCTGCATCATGTTTGTTGTTTCTATTCGTGTAGTTTCCTGTCATCTTGCAATATGTGCACACAGTCTGTTATCTTCTCACCTCATTTCCTGTCTTGGTGAAGACAAAATGCTCCCACCAGTATTTAGTATTATGTTTTTCTCTCCTTCACAGGTTATGTACATTTATGCTATATAAGTTTAAATCTAATGCTAATGCTAACTGCACAGGTTTAACCTGTAATTATGTTTACTCTTAGTCACATAGGGGCTGCTAAATCTTGTTTGGGGATTATTGTATACAGAGGGGAGGGGGGACAGCGGGTGTGTATTGTAACTAATGTCTTGTGTCCTGCCTGTCTGTATACTGCTACTGGATGCCTTCAATTTCCCTTGGGATCAAGAACCTATCTATCTATCTATCTATCTATCTATCTATCTATCTATCTATCTATCTATCTTATCTCCTCCGATTTAAAAGACGGTGGTGCGTCCTCAATCTCTGATTCTTGCTCTGCAGCTGCTGACGCTCACCGTGTTATTGAGATTTCATATTTCAGAGCGCCGATGTGAACCTTGACGCCTTTGAATCTGTTTATCGCGATTCATCTTGACTCATCTCCTATTGTCATCCACATGAGTGTCTAAATAATATACATGCTCAGCGTGAGGTTTTTAAACGGATCGATCTAATAAAATAAAACACAATCAAATAAAGACTTTGCATGTAAATGTCACAGGTTACCTGAACAAGTGAAGACATGTTAATCATCCCTGACTGAACACATCTTCTCCAGCACATAAGTAAATAAAGCGCTTAGTTGTACTCTCTCCTATAAGAAGACGACGGTCTTGTACAGATGCTCTCGCTGGTGTGTGATCTGTGTGCTCGTCTCTTTGCTCTCACCTTGGTACAGAGGACCCTGACAGCCACTTTCCACAGAGCTGTGGCATCGGATCCTGGCTGAACCTCAAACAGCAGGTGCTTCTGCTGCCCAGACGCTAGCTTGGCCGTACTGAGAGATGGTGCAAAGAAGAGAGCGCGTATTATCACCTCGATCAAAAAGCACGTGTTTACTCTCACTGCTGATTGCTGGAGCAGTAAACTGTACAGCTAGACAGCAAAACACACACACACACACATCTGTCTATATGTTACTCATTGATATATATTAGCCGAGAGTGTCTTTGACAGAGTGTCGTTTTTTTGTTGCCATGACGATAAGAAGCTATCAAAAAGTATAAGCAAAGAACATTCAAAGAGGAGGAATAGTGGGGACAAATTCAGCTGCACCTCCTCGACATTTAAAAAATGATGTAAACAGATGAATGTCTGCATGGTTGAAGATCGAACAACTCCTGAGGGAAAGCTGTTGTTTTTGTTTGAACATGTGCAAATGACTTACACGTCATTTAGTTCAGAAACTCTCGCCAGAAACTCCTCGTACGTTAGGTAGCCGCTGTCACGCACAAGTCCGGCATGTTTCATCAGCTTCTCAGGCAGACGGGTCATCACCCCCTGACCTGAGAGCTGCTGGCCCATCCTGGCTGCTGCAGCAGCACTTCAGAGACAACACCGACAGAAGACCGCTCCTCATTCAGTTGGGCAGAGCCTGGTGGGAAACAAAAGGTTAATACGCACATTTGTTTTTGTCTTATCCAGAACTCTTCCACTATTCAGGATCAGTTCAACATGACCAGACCCTCATAAAGACTTGTGTTTTAGTCTTCACACCCTTCTGTGTCTCTTTCAGGTCGAATGTCATCAAGAGGCAAAGTGTGACTGAAATTCATAAATAAAGGATCGGGCTTCGAGTCTAGTTTCCGTCCCAGACGTGATGGATGAGGTCGCACTCAGGTGGAAAATAACAAACTAGTTAAATTTACCAGTCATGGCTTTGTACACAGGGAGTCATCATATTGAAACAGGAAGAGATTTGCGCCTCATAATAAGACTGTACAGGAATTAAAAATAATAATAATAATAATAATAATAATAATATTTATCTAGTATGCATGCTGACATTAATGGAAAAAATCTCTCATTAAAAATTAAATCTTGTGGTTAAAATATAACAACAAACCAACCACACGTCACAAAACATTACAGCACAATGATCATTTAATCTTCATGATCTTGCTGTCATGGCAGTGGGAAGACAATTCACGAGTGAAACACGATTCTGTAGTTTTCGCTTCATCTGAACAAGTCAATGCCAACCACAAAGATCTCGGTTTTCTGATCTCAAATCCTCCTTTAAAAAAACAAAAACCTTTAACCCTGACGTGAATCTGTGAGAAACTCCGATCCCTTACTTAATCAAATCACATTATTCGGTGTAACAGTACAAGTTTTTTAAGTGCACTGTGACTAGGATTGGACAATTCATCGAAAATTAATCAAAACCAACATTCAGAAACTCTAACCGATGTAATCACGCCCGTGTTGAATATTTTGATGATTATTTTCACGTCTAATCTTTAACATGGAAGCAACGTGTCTGTCGTTTGGACACACGTTAAGGAAGACGACACAGAAAATAAATAAAGATGAAAAATGTAAACAATGCAGAAATACTTGTGTCGTATTTATTTCAAGTGATTTTAGTTTAAAATATTCAATAAAACCACAAAATCTTTCTTCAGATATAATCGCTCTTTTATTAAAAACAACATCTCAGCTTTAATAAAACTAAATCATTGTTTATTAGGTGAAATGTTTCATGAATCATGCCAACTTGTGAAAGTTCAGACATTTATAAGAACTTCAGATCATTTTTGGCTCCTCAATTATTTATTTTATATTATGTTATTATTATCATTTTATTTTTTGTTCGCTGAAAAATTATTTTATCGTGCATTATGTGATTTTTTTTGTTGCTGCTGTGAAACTGCACATTCTTGGTGTAAGATAAATAAATAAAAGTTTCTTATTTGAAGCAGCTGACAGATGAGCATTAACATCTGTTTCAGCTTGACGTGAAAACCTCCTGTTAATCAATTAGATAACTTTAAATTCATTAAATGTCAGTGTAGAAATAACAGCGAGCCTCGTGTCTCATTTGAAACATGTCAGAAACTCAAATTAAAACACAAACTAAACAATATTATGTAAACAACAAGGAGCATAAATATACATAACACTCACCATAACACGAAGACAGCGACGAAAAATATCCAAAACCGAACAAAAAGACAACATGGACATACTATTTCTCTACCGTAAGATATATTTGAGACTCTTCTTTTTTAAAATATATCCGTGACAAAGAGGCAGGAGCTTAAACTTTCACATTAGCTTTCTGTTTTAGGTTTCTGTTTGTGATGGCATAACACGGGCGCATTACGATGACGTCAGAGGGTGGCGTCCACTTGCTCATGATGCGTTCATGAATTGTCGGATAACACGAGCTCGCCTGCTCAAGTGTTATTTATTTAACATAACAAAAAATAAATACCTGAGTTGCCTTCACTTCATATAAATATGAACTTGAATATTGCGGAGAGGAAATGCACAACTAAGATTATTAGAGGATCTTTAACTTCTGAATTATTTCCAATTCCGCTCAAAAAAATATATTTTAAGAGATTATTCTGTTCTGTTGTGAATTGTTCTATTGTACACAGTACAAAAGCTTCAATGTGCAAATTCGCATTCTGCTAAACCATTAAGTTGTTTTTCTTTTTCGACAGGAGGAACATGTCAAGAGATTGATTCAGATTAAATACAGCTGGAAGAAGCAAGTGGAGGTAGAGAAATAATGGGTGTAGAAAACTGACTTGGGTAATTGGACTGTACAGAGAGCAGAACGAACCTCCAGGGACCAGATATGAGGGGGTTAGTATAAGATACAGAAGGAAGACATCAAAGAGAGAAAGAGACACAGATTTGTTGAACTGAAATGTGCAGAAAAAAACAGCTTCTGAAAATAGCTCTCAGGGTGTTGATGTGATGATTAAAAAAAAAAGCAGTAGATTAAGTGTTTCACTGAAAGCTCATTTTGGGTTTGGCTCTATCTGCAGCCATCTGTTACAAACTGGCAGCCACGACACCTGGAGGGGCCTCATACAGAGAGACACCTGTACCTGTCTGAGACCTGAGGAGGAGATGGATATCATCCTCTCTCTGCAGACTGTGATTTCCACTTCATATTGTTCATGTGAAGAGTAATTGAACTACTTGAATTTTTGTTTCTTGGTGTAAATAAGCTAGTTACTTCCTTCAGGTATGATCTTTAAAGGTTTTGGTTTTCTATCCGGTTTCCTCATTAACGAGACCAAACACTAAAGGATGCAATTTGTGGTTCTGCACTGCAACCACGAGGTTATACCATCCTCACCTTTGCTGCTTAAAATACATTAGTATGATTGATTAGTGATAAAGGTTCTGCTGTTAAAGGATAGTGTAAAGTCAAATCTGGAATATTTGGAATATCTCACAAATATTCTTCATGCAAAAATAGATGCGTTTTGGAAAGTCTGTCAGCCTGATCTGAGTGATCTTGGTCTCTGACGTGAGCATTTTCCTGCAACCTCCTGTATCCCTGATTTGTTTTTTGTTTCAACTCATTTGGTTCATGTTAATATGGCTTATGTGTGTTTTATTCTTGTGAAACATAGGTATTAAAAAAAGGATGTTAATGCCATTGAACCACTTGATGGCAGCAGAGAACAGTAAATATCAGGCTTCAGCGGAAGTCAGAGCAGTGGTCATAATTAAAATCTTTAAGGAGTTCATTGTGCCTCTGTACGAAAAAAGATAAGGAACAAATAGCTGAAGCATCATTTGAAATGATTATATTAGGAGCAGCGCGAGCTCGGTCTGCAGGGACGTGGTTTGGGGACTGGAGGGTCGCCGGTTCAAGTCCTGGTGCAGTCCAAGGCTGGAATTGGAGAGGTACCCCAAACAGTTCAGGTGCTCCTTCATGTGCAGCCTTCTTTACTCTGACATCTCTCCATCAGTCCACGTCCATAGGGTCGTGTTCGTGCAGCATGACTCAACAACAGAGTGTAAATTTCCCTGAACAGGATTAATAAAGTTTTTTTTTTTTAAAAAGGACCAATTAGAAATCTAGTGAGTCGGGTGAAGCTTGGTGTGATGCGTCTTTAATGTGCTCTACACTAAAAACAAAACAAGAAAGAAGCAGAAGTATGAACAATTTGATATTTTATAATGTACACATTCTCAGTTTAGGAAAATGAACATGAGTATAAAGTTTCCATACTGTACATTTTGGTCATTTTAATACGCCACATTTCAAGCTTACAGCATAGATTCCCAAACAACCCAAGAAAATATGGATTGCTTTGAATCCCAGAAACACATATTACCCAGAGGCAGTTCAAAATGAACTTATAGCATCCAGAATAAACACTGTACATACAGCAGATCCTTTAAAAACCTCCTCTGTTTTTTTTTACTTATTAAACTGACTGACGGGCTGTGTGGTCCATAAACTGATAGTTCTTATGATGAGCCATTCTTTCTGACTGGCAGTCACAACGATTCGAACACACTCGATGTCAAAGCCTATCTTGCGGTCCACGTTGGTAACCTCAATGCTTCCACCTTTAAACTCTCCTAACGTGATGTAAGACGTACACTGTCGCCCCTGTTTGGTTTCCACAGATTTCTGCCCCACTTCCACAGCTCCATGGTGGAGGATGTCATTCTGTCTGTCCTCTGTGCCGGTCACAATCTTTATTCTACTGATTTTCGTCGACTTATTAAAGACTATAACAAAGAAGTCTCCGGTGCACGGAAGCTTCCCCCAAAAGTACTCATCAACGATGCTGCTGTAAGCCTTTGTGGCGTCATAGTTCTCGAAGACGTTGATGTTTGTGTAAAGGCTGGCAGGAGGGTTGTCAGGAATGTCGATGGAGTCTTCCTCGAAGTCGTCGTCCTTTAGTTTGTTCTCGGCTCCTTTGTAAGAGGAGTAGTAGCCCATGTGCTGGAACAACGAGGGCTTAAAGCGGATCACGTCCTTCTGAGCCAGCAGACCCCTGAAGTGGATGAGGAGCCAGTCGCAGGGCATCTCCTGGTAGAACATGAGGAGGAAGTGAGCCAGCCGGGGAAGATCTCTGGAGTGGTACAGCTTCCCGATGTAGCCCAGCTTGGAGAACTCCAGCATCACCCAGTAGGAACCGTCTCTGGACGTGATCACCTTCTTAAGCGCCGTCAGGAAGTTCCTGGAGCAGCGCACGTCGTCCTCTAGCATCATGTAGAAGTGAGAGAGGTTTGTGCAGAAGTTCAGGAGGAAAGCGTAGTCAACGTTCTGCTTGGAGCGGAAACGAACCCGGTCCTCCGGGTCGTTGTAGTTCCTTTTTAACCCGTCCAGAGACGGATAATACTCCTCTGGAGTGTGAATCACCAGAAGGCGCCCCGCAATGATGTGATGAGCAAACTTTCTGGTGATTTCCTGCACTAGGTTTTCACACCACACCAGGTCAAAGTCTGCCAGGTGGACCACAACCACAATCTCTTTGAGTTCCTCATAACTGGACTGATCAAAGATGGATTTGATCGTCTCTAGAAGGTAATTCCCCTTCTTCCTCTTCACAGACGACAAACCAATAGTAAGATACTCTGTGAACAGAAAAGGACAAAGAACTTCAATATGTCTTGTTAGCGATCAGATATGTGAAAAACACACAATATTATTCGCTCAGTCGAAACGCATACTTTTGCGGGGCAAAGGGGTTCCAGCCAGGTAGCGATACGTCACATTTATAGTCCCGGAGAAATTGGACAGATCTCTGAGTGTGTGGACGTATCTGTCAGAGTTTGCAGGATGCATCAGCGACTCTCCCAGCTGTCTTTTCTCTGCCTCCTGAAATCACAGACACGAAAGCTCAGAGAGTACATTGATTATGCCAAGAGCCTCTTCACAAAGCCTCAACCTCTCAATGTCGAGAAGTCTCACCAGCACATATCCGTCATCCATGTAGAGGTTGAAGAAGAGCAGAAAGGTGATGAGGAAGCCGAGGAAGGGCAGCATGGAGCGTTTCCTGAAACACCTCATCTTATCCGCACACTTCCACATCCGCCCAAAGATCACGTCTCTCACTGCAGAGAACCAAACAAGGAAAGAACATGAAAGGACACACGGGAAGACATGGAGCAGAAAATACACCATACACCCTGTCGGATAAATATTCACAAATAAATATTCCCATGGCAACGCCATCTCCTCTTTAAGTCAAGCTCAAGTTGGGAAAGTCCAACGTTCAAAAAGCCATGACGATGCACGATGGCACAGTGGTTAAAACACTTTGATTGACGTGTTCAGGTTGTTCCAGGCGTCTCGCTCAATTACAGCTAGGATTGGCTCCGCCCCTATAGGCGGTAAGTTATATAAGCAACATATGGATCGATGCATCCAACATTTCTGCGACCTGAAACGCAACAACATGATATCATCACCCCACTCTGAGCATGATGTCAGAGAAAAATGGCGGCCAAGCGAAACATACAGTACAGCCACTGCAGACAAGGTGAAACACAAAACTTTCTTGGTCAGTTTAGCACTGAATTATGTGTTATTCCACTAAAGTACATTTGTTCAGACGCAAAAAAAATCCCATTAAAATAAGAATGTTGATTCGTGCAGCTTTAATTACATTCGTCATTAGCTGCAGCCTTGAGGTCTCAATCATAAAGCTGGATGAAATTCATCGTTAATGAGAAACTCAAGATGACAGGTGTGGCCAGCGGTGCTGATATGGACATACGGACGACTGATCTCAAGGTTTATCATGTGATTAAGTGGATAGATTTAAAAAACGGATCAGTTTGCTAGTTAATCTAACTTTACACACAAGGGGAAACGTGCGTCATCTGTTCAAGCCAGGTGATATAAAACTCAACACACACGTCTGGCTTCCCTTTGATCCAGAACAAACGCCCTCAGATATTTACTCGTACTGCTGACAGTTTTTCAGAATAAAAAAAAAAAAAAGAGTTACTCTTCTCACTTTCTGTCCTATTTGGCTCCTCATCTAAAAAAAAAAAAAAAAAAGTTTGGTCCCATGGCACTATCTCTAATTTTGATCGTGCGTAACACACGAGAGCCACCTTCAATGTGAGCAACCACAGAGCTCCCCTGTGACAAGGACAATCTCTGCATAGGCTCATACGCCTGCCGCTGGGCCCAATAACTCAATAAACAACTTATTATTCATTGTGTTATTCATTGCTCGAGTTCCATTTTAGGGGGAAGAAAACATCTGCCATCTGCCAGAGAAAGTGAGCCATTTTGTGTCTCTGTCACAAGAAAAAAAAAAGAAAGAAAAGCTCAGCAGTGGCACCTGAGAGATGCAACGGCGAGAGTAAGTGGAAACTCAATGACAGCTGTGAGTCAATAATATGAAAGACCTCACAAAGAGGGCTCTTCTGCACACACACAAACTCCATTATCTGAGACGGCAGCCGGCAAAATCAGATTTTGAGGCGATGAAAGAATATCTAACAAGGAGAAATAATGGCCGCATGCCTTCTCTGCGGGAAAATACTGCTAAGAAATTAGATTTTTTGTTTGCCTTCTCCGAGTGAATGTAAACAACAAACAAGCCTCCCATAGGTCACGTATATTTATATGGAAATGAAGGTACGTCTATGAATAAATAAGCTCCGTTTGTTGGGTCTATTTGCTTTTGTTTACAATGCTTCTCTGCCAAGTTGTTGTTTTTTTTCCTCAGCAAATTATCAGCCTGTGTGCGCCCGGTGAGCTCATTTCTACGACTGGAGTCATTTTAGATTAGAGCCAGTAAAATAATAACAGGTAGAGGAGAATACAAATGAGTTTCAGCACTTAAAAAAAAACCCTGTTATATGTCCTATAGGAGCACTTATCTTGACTTGTGCACATTAATAATACACTATACAGAAGAGGGAACAAGAAGAGCTCTGTTCTTTCCACTCATCTGTTTGCTTTATGAATGCACACTGCAGAATAAGAGGAATTAAAGGAAACTACTTCACATTAGAACAAGTGTGCATTACAGGGAGATCTTCAGGAAAAGTAAGTGAATAACGGTGAATTTAATACTCAGAAGAGCCATTTATGAGTCCAGTCATTCCACTTCAATGTGCAGTTCATCATCAGCTGGAGGACAAATTGTGCTTTAAGCTAATAACATGAAAGTGGAGAAGTGCAGGATGTTAAATTTGGTGCTACTTCTTTCTTTAATTACACATTAAGACCATCGCCAGGAGTCACACACTCCCTTTAATACCGCAGTCCTGCCGTTTGTCTGAAACTCGACTTTATCGAGGCCCTAGATCTTACCGACCCTGGACATTTGTCAGGAAATATTAAAGATAACAGGATACCAAAGTGGAGAGTGTGATTAAGTATCTGCAGTTGTCTGAGTGAAAATGATCATAACAACTAAAAAACCTGGAAACAAAAGCAAGGAAGCTTTCCTCGCATGACATTTTCATCATCAGGGACATTTCCTCTCCTTGTGTGTTAAACGGGTGGAGAGCTGCTTTAAACGCTTTTGGCGTGGATCTTTGGTCTTTTGCAGGAGCAGCTGATGTGGATGTTTTCTCATCCCAGGAAACCTCAAAAAGCAGGAGCAGCAAGATGCAACAGAACCTACAGCTGTGATCGAACGTCTCTTTAGCTGCTGGGATTCTGCACATTTGTGGACTTTTCAACATCCTATAATTAAAATGACCAGCGTGAAAAAGTCTCATTTGACGAGAAATGTTTCAAACATTGAAGAAGTTGATACAGATGACTTTTACTGGAGGGGTTTTTTTATGTCGTGTTGGCGAACTGGAAATCAGTCTTCAGTGACTCTCGACTATTAAAGGACTCTGTGTCGTCTTGGAACTGAATTTGCTCGGTTATTAAAATTTTTCATGTTTCTAAGAATGATCGCCTAAGACTCCCGAATTAAAGAGAGGACAGGTTGCAGTTTTAAAGGATTTACTTCCCATCCAAAGCCATGCTTTCTGTGTATCAACAAACATGTTTCAAATGAGTAATATCATCTAATGACCAAACAACAAACAAACATTATCACTATTAAATTAATACTCCAGTCGTGCACAGCTGATAAATAAACATGTCTTACATGTTCAGGGATGTATGGCAGAGGGAGATCTGAGAGATCTAAACATCTGTGTTGGAGGCTTAAACAGCTGCTGCAGCCACACCTGTGAGTGCAGCCACACCTCACACCTGTGAGTGCAGCCACACCTCACACCTGTGAGTGCAGCCACACCTCACACCTGTGAGTGCAGCCACACCTGTGAGTGCAGCCACACCTCACACCTGTGAGTGCAGCCACACCTGTGAGTGCAGCCACACCTGTGAGTGCAGCCACACCTGTGAGTGCAGCCACACCTGCCTGCAATAATCAATCCAGCAGTACATGTGAACTGTGATGTGACATCTCTGACCACCAGAGGACGCCATTGAGACCTCTATGGAGTTCACATCGGCGGTCTGTCTTGTCTCCGTCTCAGACTGGGTGGACTCTGGGTTTTAAATCAAGACCAGCACCATGTCCTGGTCTCGGTCTTGTCGCAGTCTCGGTTTGCGTGGTCTCAACTACAACACCAGGTTTAAGATCCAATAACTAACTACATCACCTTCGAAAGTCTGAACCTTAAAAAATAAAGCAGTGATGCTTTAAATTCCAAAAAACAAAAGGCACTCAGCTCTCCCAGTATGCAGGCTGTGCTGGTTGTACTGGGAGCGTCACCGGCGAGAATGTTTTACACAATGCTAAAACGCAGCCTGCTGTCTCAGCAAAACACCTTCCCTGAATAAATTAAGCAATAAACAAGATGGATGTGCTACATGTTGCTGCAGAGACTCCACAGTGATGTATCTACATGACAGCTGGCTCACATCTCTGACTGGATGATTAAATGTGGTTAACGCATCTTCCTCAGGTTGGCCATGTGGTGACTGTTTTCCCACCCCACACCTGCTGTGAGCTCTGTACAGTAATCCATCTAAAAAAAACGCACGTTCCTGCACAGAGCGCCCTTCAGCAGTGGAGTGCGTGTGCGGGGAAAGAGGAAGGCTTTAAATGGCTATTTAGATGAGGATGCACCAAAACACACCGAGGGAAGGTCATTCATTGGAGTGTACAGCTGCTGAGGTGATTATGTTACAGCGTTTAAAGTTTATGATCTGAAAGGATGTTTTCATGAACAACACAAACGTTTAAAGGTGCAGTACGCAGGGCCTCGCTGATGCAGTGGTTCGTTCGTCTTCCCCCGTGTGAGGAGGGTGAAGTCCTCCGACCTTTCGCCACTGTCTCCCTCATCCAGTCCGACCTCTCTGGAACTGGAGGGTCGCCCATTCTAGTCCCAGTCAGGATCAAGTCTGGAAATGTTGTCTGGTACTGTAGCTGAAGGACTTCCTGAGCCGAGGTGCCCTTGAGCAAAGCATGGAACTACCCCACCAGCTCAGGAGTGCTCGCTGTGGGCAGACCCCTCTCTATTCGTGCATGTCCACTGGGTCCTGTTTGTGCAGGTGTGTGTGTGTGTGTGTGTGTGTGTGTGTGTGTGTGTGCAGCATGTTCAACAGCGGGATTACTAAAGTAAATCTTCTTCTTCTGGTCAGCTGGTCTCACTTCCCTATCAGAGACAGGGTTCAGTTTTAATGTGAGTGATAACAGCTCGGTGACTCAATATGTTTTTAATGGAAGAAATTAAATCATTTTAAAATCAATAACATCATTTCTGAAATCTTCTGTGTTTACGTAATGATTTGTGTCGCCGTGTTATCAGATACATCATCAGCACAAAACAAACCTGAGAACAGACGTGCTCCCCCTGTTTGGTTCCTCCTCTGTTATATTCACATTAAATTAAATATCTGAACTGATCACATGCTGATTGAGTCTGACCTGAACTCAATGTTTTCCATTTATCTCGTAGCTGTTTTACCCTCAGTGTTCGACTGTCGCGATCCGACCTTGCTCATCTGAACACAGCTTGTAAAAGGCTCTGCAGGTTTCTCCTTGGTGCTTCTGTTTTCTTTTTTTTTCTTTTTTTTCATAACTCCTCACTGCTCAATGTTTGATATTCTCAAATGGCTCTCTTTGTCTCTTAAGCACTGGATCCAGTTTCTATTCAAATGATCCACTTTGACTATTCAGCGTATTTAAAACAGCATTTCTAACCCTTCAGCTCAAACTATCACAAGAGTGTTTTTTTTTTAAATTTATTTCTTAGTTTCACATGTTCATAAAAATGATTAAAGCTGGAAACGGGAACGTTATGATGAACACGAAGAATACAGCCAACTGTGTTGTGAACGTTTATTTATCCTCTCTTTTTCCCTGTAAACAACCCTGGATTCTGTTAGTGACCTTGCATCAATAAAAGCAGATTGAACAAGTGGCCTTCCTCCAACCGTCTTTTAAAACTGTTACAGCCTGAACAATAACAGTGATGATGCGTCTGCAGGAGTATTCTTGCAGTTTGGTTTCAGAGTGCCGAGATGTGCTGGGGAATCTGTGCCAACAGCTTTAATGTCTTTTTTTTTTTTTTAAATCTCCTCTAGTTTATGAACTTCAGAGTCTTGTGAAACTCTGTGAATATAATTTAATATACAATGGGCGTCTTAGACACTTTATCCAGCTATTATTCTTCATCTCCATCCTGCCTCGGCGGGCCTCGGGCAGAGAGCTAATGTGGGTCAAAGCACTGACTGCTGAGGAGAGCCCATCCTCATTACGGCTGCCACCGCTGGGACTGCTAAAGCCTTTCATGTTCGTCTTTGACCTGAAAGGTAAATACACTCCAGATGCAATTTACATGTAGTGCAGGCCTGCTGCTCTTAAGTAGCACGCTTCAAAAAACAGAGAATTATCTTCTGCTTAGGGCTAAAGACTCCTTTAATCACAAACTCTGAGCATCTGCACTTTGAAGGCAAGCGAGACAATTGATTACAGAGAGCTGATGCTTTAAACAATAGAATTATAATGCAAAAGGTTCATCTGAATAATGCAGCCGTGACATATTTGAAGTGTTCTGAGTACAGTCGAATGCAGGACGAACAACGATGTGCTTGCAGTTCTTTAGCGCCCTTATCCCGAGATCATAAGTGAATTATTTTGTTTACTCGAGATAAAAACTTAAAAAGGAGAACAACACAATTAATCACAAGAAAAATACTTTTTCTGCTTGATATCGTGGCCTAATTGTGGTAAATTGAAACTTCTTGTCAGGTAGTTTGATCGCAGGTTATGGAGCAGGATGCATCTGAAAGGCAGTAAAGATAGATCTGAATTGTAGCTTTCGAGCTCCAAACTCCAAAAATCCTTTTTCATGTGAGATTTTTGAGGAGTTTGAGGAGCACTTTAGACAACATGCTTGTCACATGACTCTTCTTTAGGCTTCAAAACATCTTTTCAGGAACTAACTGATGGCATCACTGAGACGACATCCACGTTTTCTTACAATCTATGGCCTAGTTACATTTTTACAGTGTCTTCTGCTCAAGTGGGTTGAAGTAGTCTCAAGTCGCAGGCTGGAAGATTTGAATTCTGATCATTAAGTGATCAGGAATTTAAAGAAGAATATCGGCATGACACAAAAAGTGGGAAAAAAACCCCCCACCAGCCTGGTTTTCCTGAATAAGGATTCACATTGGTTTATGTTATATATTCTTATAGAGGGCATGTAACACACCATAAAGAAGCTCTCGAGCCCATTGAAGGATGTTGCGGTGAGGCAGATTCCTGAACAGCTGTTTCGAAGGTTAAATAAAAACCCTGAAACTCACTGACCAAGAAAAACCATCTTTTTTATCAGCACAGAAAGATAAGAGGGGCATCTGAGCAGCAGTGTGAACGGACAGTCAGAAACTTCATGAATTTAGCAGAGAACACACCGAGCCGGGTTTTACATCCAGAGCATAAAAGCTTGTGTTTGAAATTCAGCGTTGGTCTGCTCACCAACACAGCCTTTGGCTCGTTTCCCAACCGTTTCTAAGCTTCCTGTTGTATGAATATGTAGGGATGTTACGGTCCCAGCGAATCCATATGCAACGCAGAATAATAATGAAGCTCTCTCAGAGAATGAATACTCTAATGAGATGCCATTTTAATAAGTCTGTGTGTTGAACAATGAAGCCATTTGGTAAACACTGTTGTTCATGTGCGTGTTGACATGCAGGCGGTCCGTGAGCCCACGTGGACCCCGCCGAGCTGCGAGGGTCTTTGTGGTTGTGCGGCAGCAGCAGAGTTATTGATTGCGTGTCCTTGATGGGGCTTTGTGTTTCTGTTCATTTAAAAGTTTTCCACTGGTTTGACTTGAATGAACTTTTAAAAATATATTTAATTTGGCTGAACTGAACAGTATTGAGCGACTTTGACCTTGAGTATTTATTTTCACAGTGGTCTGTTGACACACACTGCAGTCACTGTGATTGACTTCATCTCTCAATAAATAAGAAGCCGATTAAACTGAACAGACTCTGAATCATGTAGACACACTACGAAAAATATGAAAGGCTTTATGAATGGTTTGATTTTAATAAAAAAAAAAAACTTGGTCCAACAGATTCCATTAAAGCACCTGCAAACATGCAGACCTTCACCTGTAAAACAATCACACACAAAAAACAACTGAAAAACACAACAATGAATCCCCTCCATGACAACCAGAACTCGATAAAACTCGGCTCTGAGCTTATTTAAGATAAAAAATATGGAAACATGATGAGCGACCTGGAGAGCGGTGAACGCCTGTACGGATGGAGGGCAGACTGCAGTGATGTCCTTCATTCATTTGTTTAAACTTCAGAGAAAATGAAGAAATGTTTTGAACTACATGCTAATGTCAAGTACATAAGAAAAGGCCATCTTTAAACACTAATAATTAAAGACAGATTTGGAAAAAGAGGATTCCTCCTCTTAATTATCCTCACTTCTAAATGATGTTTGTAATTTAAGCTAACTGTATGAACAAATACCCAAAGTATAATTGAATAAGAGGCTACAGTTTATGCTTTAAAAAAAACAAAACAAAGAGCTTAGTGAGCGCGCTCGCTGGAGCAGTGAAGCTTTCTGCCTTTAACTATTTAACTATGATACGTGTGTGATTAAAACCCTTTTTCGAAAGGGTTGAAATTATTCATGTAGCACATTTTCAGGAAAACGACGAATAAAAATACACACACACACACACTTGGACAAAATAAAAAAACCCTGTTTAAACAGCCATATTTTAAGGCTGAAGGAAGATCGTGCAGACTGTTCATAGGGGATGGTTTTGAATTTGATTGAGACACTGACTGGAGTCAAAGTTGATGCATGGATGAAGACTGAAAGTAAAAAATGTTAATAGAGAGAGCGAGTTGTGGAATCAGCGAGTAAACAGCATTTCTTCCACAAGAAAGCAAAATGTTTTTGCTTCCAACTGGGAGTTTTACTCACTGCATCTCTGCCCGGTTCGATGTGTTTACTTATTCATCAAGGTGGTGGGAAAGGAAGGGGGGGGGTTCAGGCAGTTACCCTCTTCCTGCTGTTGGACCAGAGGGGCAGACCTCATTAAAAATACATGGGAACAGGCGCGGCTGCAAGTCCTCTGCCAAATATTCATCCACGCTGCATGTTTGGTTGTCAGCGTGCAGAGCTGATGCGACGCGATCAGCAGAGAGAGGAGTGAAGCGAAGGCTGTTCTGAGTTGAGTGTTTTCTGAAGAACAATGGGGTTGTGCGTTTTTGACACACCACAAATCATGCACATCTTTCAGCCAAATAGGGAAAAACTCGGTAGAGGTGCACAAACAAACTTACCCTCCAGTAATGGACTATTCATCTAATTGACTCGTGTAAAAGAAAAGCTGAAAATGGTCAACAATAAGATAAGAGAAGATATGTTACAATACGAAATGATACGATTCATTTTCCACTTGGATATTTGCCGGGGACTTTATTCAGCTTGCTGTCCTTGTTTTAACTAAATGTCTATTTCTGTGTATGCACCATAGGCTGAATAAAAAGAAGCCCCAAACGTAGGAACTCCCTCTAACGACAGGCTGCAGCATCAGCTCAACTGACTACAAAATTAAAATACACTTCTCAAGCATCGTTCTTCTCTTGCTGATTTCTGAGTGCTCCCTTTTCTGAAAGTCTTAGTTTGAAGTACTTATTTGATGCTTGAAGTTGAAGTTTAACTCTCAAACACACCAGTCATCAGCTCTTGTTTACAGATTAGCCTCCTGCAGACTGGCTCAGTGTTGGAGTTTGTCATCCTCCAAACCGGAAGGCCGGGCGCTGGATCCCAAGCTCCTGCAGATAATATGTCAACGCCCATTGCAGGAGTATTTTGACTTCAGTTTTGCACAACATGCCATCCATGGTATGCATGCTGAGAGCAATATCAAAGTTCCCTGTATTAGGGCAGAAAAGATGATTCAATTTAGTGATAACAGAAGGAATACATCAGTACTTCACTGTATGGTTGGCTATACAGAGCGGTAAGAAAGAAGGATCTGTGATTCACTGTAAAGGAGATCGGTGGGATTCCTTTTAAAGATTGATGAGTCGTATTTCCTTTCTCATTTACACTCTCAACACAAAGCTGTAACAGTTCAGTGAAGAAAGGGAAAGAGGATTTTTTTTTCCTGTGACAAAAGTGATTTCTTTTATAGCCGAGGGAAGACAAGGCAGCGCAGCGGGGGGGGGCAATGATGCAAGCGTCAGTTCTAACGTTTGATATCAGGGGAAGAACAGCGATCAAAACAAGACTTGAAAACCCACATGAAGCAAACGCTCAGCTGCAGGGGCCTGATTTGTACGTTAGTGGGGTAAAAAGCATCATTCGGGTAGGAACAACTGCTGCAAGTTTTCAATATGCTTTCTTCTTTTCAACACAGTTTACAGCTGCAATCCTTAATAATTTGTTAAGAGCTGTTCCTCTGTTAGCCACTGAGCCCGTGGGCCAGAGCTGTAATGAAGAACCCTCAAAGGTTGGAGGGAGATCCTGTGGGATGTGGCTGTTAAAGGGGAAGGAGAGAAAAATGTGCTAACAGCCTGTTGATTTTGCTTCAAGGTTTACGAGTGCTTACAGTAATAATCTCCAACATGTCCCTGCTTGTTTTTAAAAGCTCCCATCATTGTTTTATATCACTCCGCTTCAATTTAACCTGCAGCACACGGTTTCTGTTTCTCACCTAAAAACTAGATCTTTACTCGCAGAATGATACACGTGCTGATCTGATGAAAAGGAATAAACACAAGAATATAAGTACAGTAGCTTATGTGAAGTAAAAAATCCTTTATGGGTAAAAAAAGAAAAAACTAAAATCTCAGGAAGAGAGATCTAAAGCACGGTTCACGTGTCAAGAAAGTCGGGACTAATTCCCCCCTTCCGACCACAGTCAGCGATGGCCCGATCATCCCGAGGCTCCAGAGGTTTTCCTGTCAGATGTTCTCGTGCTGCGAGGAGCGTCACGAGGGATTAGCCTGGAAGACAACTGGGGCAGCAGCGATTTGAAATCATAAATATGAAACATTTTTGATATTTACGATCAGAAATCCTGTTGCGTCGGGTGAGCACAGACAGCCGAGCACGCACACTGTGGATTGTCATGTTGAACGGAACAATAGCCAATCAGGAAGCGAGATGACTGCAGCAGGAGCCAACACAAACAACCATGCGGCGATGACAGTCAGGTGGACGACAGGAATGGAGGACCGACTTGTTGATTGAGTCTAAAAACCAACATCTGGAATTTTTCCTGCTTGTTGTCCAAAATGTTTGTTAACTCTTACATTGCTTTTGTAGTTTTTTTTTTTTTTTAATCTTAGACTGCACCGGGACTTGAACTAGCAACCTTCCAGTTTCCAACCCCAGTCCCTGTCGACGGAGCTGCTGCTCAAGCTTTTTTATCGATCCCCATGAAGGAGCAAGCGCTTTACCACAGAGGCCTTACAAAAACATTTCTGTGAGCTCGAGCTTACTGCAGGATTTATTTACTTAGTCTCACTCCAAACTGTGATTCAGGTTAGCAGCCCTGAGAAGTCTGTTTTATTTACAGCTACAGGCAGCACTAGATGAAGGATCAGGGGACGGCAAAATTTAGATATGCTTCATCCTCTGGGGACCAAACATGCCTGTCCAATTTTTTTTTGTATCTCACTCTGTCCAGTAATGAAATTAGATATTTGAATCTGGTGGTAAATCAACATTTCTATCCTTTAGATTTACGCAAACTGTCTTCAAAAGCATCAGAAGCTACAGAGCGCATGTGCACAGAACCAAAAAATTCAAAGGCTCGATCACGCTTGGTTTTCATTCAGACATGAGGGACGACAAGTAGAGCCAAGTCAGAAGACTCTCTACTGTTACTGCAGGGTTGGATCAGGTCAGAGATGCATGTTAACGTCATCCCAGTTCTTTGTTAACATGAACATGATGCTGTAGAAATAGAGTGCCAGGATCAGACATCACATTCATCTTGTGGCCATCTTGAAGTACGTAGCGATGTTCTTTACTTTACAACCAAACGTCATTGGAAACTAACGCAGAGAAAACAAGATGAGTGGACCTGCTGGAGCCTCGTTAACGATCCTGCGGTAACATTTTGAATCATTTGTAAACGGTCGAGGGAGGACTTATTGAAGCAGGTGAAAAGAGAACTACAATTATCAAGCCGGGAAGATACGACTGTGTTAATCATCTCTAACTCAGATTTCAATTTAGCAAAAAGAAACATGAGCAGGCGAGAGCATCAGCATGCTGATCAAAAAGGGCCGCCTGATCAAACATGATTTTTCAGATTTTAACACACATCAGTTGGAAATGACACCAGTACCTGCTCCAGCAGATTCTGTATTTATATGAAGAATCTGCAAAAAGGTACTAAACCACGCCCAGTTTAACCCAGTCACAGAAAGGCTTTGTGCAATTTTAATGAAATTCGTTCGAAATGGGATTAAAGTTAATTCATTGTCGAGTAAGTATTGATGTATGTGTGTTATAGTGCACATCTTCATAAGACCTTAATGACACCATCAGAAGGCCTCTGTGGCTTTAAAAGCTGCGCATGTTTCGATCGTTAGCATCTGCCATCATGTGTCACGTTGTACATGTGAGGCAGGATTAGAGCAGCTTGTCTGATTATCATGTAGTGTTCAGATTTGTGTCGGGGCTCGATGACTAACTCAGACCTTTTTCTTTTTTTTTGCTACAGTTACGTGACGTCAAAGCCGAGCTAAAAACTGCAAAATGACTGATTTGTGTGAGAAGCGGCGGACAGGACGTGGGCAGTGTGGGGGTCATTTTAAGAAACGTGGTCACCTTGGAAACGTTAATTGCCTCGGATGACTTTGATGAGCGCTTTATGTTTGAGGGGAAGTCAGCTGGCTGTCTGCAGCGACCTCCTGGCTACAGATATCCTGTGTAAGCAGGGGGCATTTTCTCACTTTTGTCCCTGCTGTTTCTCACAAAGGTTTCAGCTCCATTAAGTTTTAGCGGCGCTGGTTTCACTTGGCGTGCTCTGACAGATAGTAAAAGTTGTTTATATGTTAGAGACACACGGCATGTGAGTGTTTGTCGGGGTGAACTGAGCCAGCAGAGGAGGAAGATTGCTTTTTCATCCATTAAAAGGAATAGAGTGTTTTGTAAAATACTATTAACACATATAAACATTTCTGTAACAAGCAGGGACATTAATAACATGTATATATGCATTATATTAGAGATATATATTTTTCACCTTATAGTAGAAATTCTGATTACTAAGGACCTTCTAGCAACCAATCAGGAATACTTCTGACTAGTCACTGAGGTCAGAATCATTTTCACACTCTTACCTGTTTATGATCATATTTATTTTCCTTGTAGGTCATTTAAAGACAGTCAGTAGCTTTTTCTTATATTCCTACATCGGCTCGCGACGTTTCTGGGAGGAGAGCGGATGTGTTTTTCCCTGACCAATGACAGGCGAGTTTGGGAGTTGATACAGTTCAGAGATTTGCTATTAAAACTGGTGAATATTGTGGTTGCGACAGATCAGCTGGAAAAATTGAGTGGATCGAACTTTGTCTTAGCTTCAACTTGTGAACGCATGAGTGGGACTGTTAGAGCCTGAAATGTAACTAACTTAACTTAGGGTAACTGCGTTTTGGGCTCAGCCTTTTGTCACCAGTTAACAAGGCTTACTTCCTGTATGACAGACAGGTGCTAAACCCCTGTGGTAAGCTTGTGCAAGTTTTGCAAATTATCAGCTTACAAAATTATTCTTAAAATTCTCAGGTAGCCTGCAGTGTAAGTAAATGCAGCACACGTAAACTCTGTGCTGCAGTGGGCATGCAGTTCTGGGGGCGATGAGCCCAAGAGGAAGGGCCCAGCTTCAACAAACGATGCTACTGACTCTCCCTTTTAGCTTGCACACCTTCTACTTTTCAGTCTCTAGTCTTTGGTCTGAGGTTTCTCTCTGCTCAACGATTGACACACTGCTGATGTACCTGGATGGAAATGTGTTTTTGAGGCCAGTGATGGAGACCTTGTTAATCATTCATCATGCAGAGGAGCGTCTGCTGCGAGAGGATTCTTGGCATTTAGTCCAAAAAGCAGACTACAGTAAACACATTTTCTGAGTGCTGCTCTGTGGTCCACGTATAATCAATTCTCCTGTTATTGCGTTTCACTCGCTGCGGGGCAATAGGACGAAGGGATATGATATCACCCAGGACTTTCCAATAATAAAATTCTATCAGCAAGAAAGCACCTGAGGGGGGAGGGAGCGGGGAAGTGTCAGGCTCGTCTGAAGCACATTTTCAATAACAAACAGCCCTCCTGTGAGAAGTCAACAATGCCCCAAGGTGAGACGCGTGTGATTTGTCACTCTCAACGCATGACAATGTGCGCTGCATAAATGCAAAATGTGTGCAATCCACCCTCAGGGGGAACTAAGATTTCACATCTGAAATGAAACTGCCTGAGAGGAAAACTCAGATGTCATTAAGTATTCTCAGAGCCCATCACTTTCTCTCAGTGTGCAGGAAGAAGGCTAATCCAGCGAGAAACGTGAAAGGCACAGTGTCTTCGGCACTATTTTCTAGAGGTACATGTATGGGACATCGTCTGGATAAGTGCTGGATGTTATTATACCGTGATGTCACTCATCTCTTTCTTGACTGCATAAATCAAGCCTGGAATTCGTTTGTTACTCCGGAGCCAAAGGAAGCATATGAGGGAGGGGCTGAGGGGGGGGGGGACGAGAAAATAAGACATCGTGCCAAACAGTCAGCGTCCATTTTTTATCTCGTTATCAATGCCTTCATCACATCCCGCCTTGACAACTGCTACTCTCTGTATGTGGGCTTGAAATGGTCATCTCTGTGTATCCTCCTTCGCTGTTGCACATCTGCCAACTGACAACATTAGGCAGTTTTTGTGCTGTCTTTATTGACTTCTCCTCCATTTCTGAGTTGTTTTTTAAGATGTGCTTTTAATTTCACTGACCTCCAGGAATACTGTTGGATATTCCAGTCAAGAGCATTTAGGTCGATCCAACTCCTTTTTTTTTTATGTCATGCACTTAAAACAAACACAAAATAGATAAAATGAAAAAAAAAGATGGAGACTTGAAAATAAAGAGGACTGAGCTGTTGTGATGGCGGCTCCTAAGAGCTGCTCAGTCACTTGACATCTTCCAGACTGGCTGCTGATGAGCCACCTCTTCAGGCTGAGCTTGACTCTTCTTACTTATTATATAATGTCTAGCCTTCCTTTAATTATTATCATTCTGACTGAACTGAAGAAGAGGAGAGAGCTGTTGGAAAAGTGGCAGACTCACCACTCACTTGCCTGAATCTTTGGTGAGAGAGCAGCAGGTGGCCGTCAAGTGCATGTAAAGTCTTCTCATCACCGCCCACCACAGCTTCGACTGGAAAAGTCCAAAAACATCCCTGTCACCGAAGCACTGGCTGACAAAATATATTTTAAACACGAGCTCTGAACAAGCTAATAACCCATGGTGAGTACAGAAATGTCAGTAATTATACTGAAAACTCAACATATTAAACGACTTTACAGACAACCAATTTATGGTCTAATTTTTGTATGAAAAATCCCTTTTCCAACTTATTTTTTAATGGGCTAATTAATATGATGCCAAATGAGGATTCACTCACATTCAGAGCCTGCCTCAAGTGGCCACTCTAGGAACTGCATTTGTTTTAGGTTCAGCGTTGGCTTCATTTTTTAAAAATATATATAGATATATATACTGAGAGGTGGCTGCTTGGTATGGGAAAACAGGGAGATGAGCTGTCGAGATTCAACAGACTATGGGGGAGATGATGTTGGTTTCCATGGTGACAGATGTAATGGAAACATCCGTCTGTGGCAGAGTGGCATAGACACCCAGACAATCTATGTGAGTCTAAAACGACATCGCTTGCTGCAAAAAATCATCCCACAGTTCTGCGGCTGTGATGCTCGCTAAAATAACATTTCTCATTCTTTTTTCCTCCATGAGGCGACGATCCAGAAACGCGATAATTTAGGAAAGCAAAGTGGGATTCACACCACGGCTGAAGGTGTCCAAATTCATATTTTTCCCCTCATTAGTGCTGCAAGAGAAAGAGATGATTTGACACAGCAAGTGAACCATTGGACAATAAAAAAAGAAGCACGTCTGCCACATGTGACACTGCACATGAAGATTCAGCGGAGAGGAATAGTGTGCTCCATTTTTCAAGCATTACTAGAAAAATACTTCCAACAAAAGCTTCACACGGAAACGTGGAACTTTCCGAACTGATTGAATACATTTGGAAAGATTTTAAGTTTCATACGACTCAAATCATTTGACCATCACTTCTATTGTGCATGTCGATGTTTTCACAACAGTAAGTACAGAAATGCAGGGGAGACAGTTTAACGCCCTCGGCTTCAGTACAAAAAGTCTTTAAAGGTTCAAGAAGGATCAGGACTGTAAGATTTAGTTTGATGGAGCTGCAGCTGTTCTGAAATCTTTTTTTAATCCAGATTTTTTTCTTATACTTTCACACATTTTTGCACTAAGTAGGATGAGGTATTCTGAAGCATTGGTGGCAAAAGAACATGGAGGATGGTCGATGACTGTTTCTGGTTTAATATCATCACAAAATGTACAAGAAGATATAATATATAAAGGCAAGATTAAACAGCATATAGACAAACTGTACAGAGCAGAAACAAAGAAAAAAGCAGGTTGATATTTTTGCTCTCTCACATGCAGCGCCCCTTGGCATTGTCAGATATTTTTAGGGGTGTGTTGTTCGTACAAGCTGCTAAATTTCGATGTCCCAAGAACTTTTCTTTAAATCACTCAAGGCTCCAAAAGCAAATCAGTCCCATTGATTGTGTAAAATATGGACATAATGTCAGTGATGTCATCAACTGGTTTCCTAGGAGGGGAACCTACCAATCGCAATCGTCATGTATGGATGCTGGAGCTGAAACACTCATCTACAACACACCCATCTGTCAGTCAAATCGACCACACCCTGAATGCAGAACGTACGCTCAGACACGGAGCGAGGAGGATGCAGGAACAACACACGATCTGTAGGCAGGAAAAAATACAGGGAATATACAAACATTTGGAAAAGAGCGCCGGTGATGTCAGCAGAGAGCACTCGGCGCTGCCGCACATCAATGTCAGAGCACAAAAAAAAAAATACCCCGTGTGCTGCGCTTTTACTCATCAAGCATCTGTCTGATGCTTCAAACGCTCATTTGGATTTTCGTGCATTTGGGAGAACTCACAGCGGAAACATTGGACAATTAAAAAGTGTGGTAGCTAACTTTTCTCCTAAAAAGGGAACAGCTGTTGCTTGCTGACCCTGGTTTGTTTTGTTGCAAATACAAAACTAAGCTTCAAGTAGCTGATGAGTTGAAGCAGCCATCCTGCAGGTCGTTTCACTCATTGTACTTATTTCACAGTGGAAGAAAATACAACTGTTTTCATAAACAATCTGTCTTCATGTGAAATGTGATGATAACTTTGGTTATCACCAGCATGGATGTATATTTGGCAGCAGGCTGACTTTTCTCACCCTCTGAACTCTCCCTGACATCTCTGTCAGCTCATTTTAAAATATGATCATTTTATTACAGAGCCCCGAAACACTGATCCGAATAATCAGATAGGAGCAGAAATTTGGAAACCAGCCCGAAAAGCTTGTGTTGGGAATGTAGACTGAGAGTGCAGCGCAACAAAACCATCATTACTCAGGTGGCTGCCAAGAGCGAACGCGAGAAGCTGCTACTATAAGACGAACATAATAGGATGCTAATAAATCCTCTGGAGATCACCGGGAGTTCAAAATGATGTTTCCCAGAAGGCTCATCAATCAGACGAGCGAGAGGCTGGCTCACTCTCTTGGAAGATGTCCTGTTTCAGCAAAACCCATACTCGTGTTATTCTCTAATATCTCACTTTGATGTAAATAAGCATCATTTCATGAGTAACACAGTCTTTTACCGCTTCACTGTTACGAAGTCTGACAGTTCCAACGTGTAACTGTGTGATCGGGCTGTCCTGTTTTATCCTGTTTTTGATTTTTGGACGTGTACGTTGTTGTACATTTTGATGCAGTTTAATGTTTAAAAGCCACGCTGCAGAAAATCTTTATGGAAATGTCAATCATTCAGTCAGCTGGGACGAGTGTGGTCAAAACATAAACATTTCAATAATCACAGTTTGAGTTTGAATTAAATTATGTGAAAACATTTGATTCCCATGAGATGACTTCTCCACACTTTGTCCTCCACACTTTCCTTTAGAATCACCTTGATAACATTCAATCATTAAGTCAATCAAACTCGAATTCAATCCTTTAGTTTAGCGTAGTTGGAGATAAAAACTCTGTGAAAAGTGACTTTTGCTTTATTGATCACGTGGCTGGATTAGCTGGAGCTCATTGTAAGACGATGTATTGATGAGAGCAGAGTTCTGCTGTTAGGAGCTTTCGAGGTTAAAGGAGCAAAATGTAACTCTGACACCGAGCGTTTAAAATTAATACTGCAGTCCAGAGAGCTGGTAGTTTATTTGCATTTAAAGCTACAGACACAGAGGGAACATTTTATGATATGCTCACGCTTATAATCAGGATCAGAGATTCTTGGCAAGTAACTTAACAGACATGTTTTCAGGAGCTCTATTTAAATGTATTAAAAGTCAGTACATGTGACCTTTACATAAGTCACGAGCAGGGTTGTTGTCTTTGTTCTCAATAAGTTGCCTGAGAAGATTTTAGGTCAGTGCTTATAAATCAGTGTTAAATCCCCTGCCCCCCCCCCAAAAAAACAAATTTGGTCTCTAAAAAGCTTGAAGAAAAATGTCACATCGAGCACCAAGGGTCAGTAAGATTTTCAAACAAATGTCACAGTATTCTTTAACAGATGGCACCCAGTTTTTAGTCGGTTGTAGGTTCCCAAAAAAGCTGGTCGGCCTTGGATTACATTTTGAGAGGCCATGAGTAAACGTTGGCGCTCAAATTAAAGTTGTGAAATCGCTTCATCTTCATGTCCTTCTGTTTGCCCTGCAGAAATCCTTTCATTATCGATCAAACAAAAGGTTCTGACTGCCATAATGAAGCTCTTTTTTTTCTATCCTGGAGGGAAAAAAAATCAACCCATTAAGACATGTAAGAAACCTGTGTTAAATCAGTATATCCCTCACTTTCATTTCATTTCACATGTTGTAACAAAGGCGGAAATTTACGTGTGTTGAAATGTCACTCGAAGGATTTTGATCAGATTTTTTTTTTTTTTTTACAAAAAAAGGACTGCAGTGAATTGGAGGGATTATATTAGATTAGATAGAATCTGAGTGGATTGGATTAGATAGGACGAGACTAAATTAGATTTTGAAAAAAAGAAGAGACAATAAGATTTAAGCTTTAAAAAAACAACAATCCAATTTCATCCACATACTTTCATTGTTTCCGAAAATAACCTGAGTTAATACAGGAAAGAATAAACACCGTTTAAAGATCACAAATGTGACACATAAATAGTCCTGCATTTACATAAAGTAGGTATTTAATAACTGGAATTCAGCGTATTAAAGCTGTGATCAATTATTAAGAGGGAACATTTCAATTAGTGAAGCTCATTACATTATCTGGGAGTTAATTATATGAAGAATAGCAGCGGTGAGCCTCCACGCTGCAGAAGACTAATGTACATTTAGCCATTAAAGAGCTCATTTTTCTGGATGAGTTGTTGTTGTGTTGTTAGTAGGATAAGTTGGGGAAAGCTCTCAGCCTCCGTTTATTCTTCTGGATGTGCTGCGGAAATATTTCTGATTTGTTTTTTTGTATTTTTCTTTACCAAGAAGAGTTCACGTCTTAAAACATCAACATCCACTGTGTGAATTAAAAAGGAAATTTGGAGGCAAAATACTCGATTCCCATGAGATGACTCCTACTAACTTTGTTATTCCACTCGCCTTTTCTTTAGAGTCACTGTGGTCACTTTCAATCGTTCAATCAATCAAACTCTATTTAAATGGCTGCAGCTTTGATAGCCAACAATTTGGTGCAGTTAGAGTTAAAAAGGTGACAGTCTGCATGAAAAGTGACTTTTGCATTGTTGATAATTTGGACGTTGATAAGCTGGAGCCCATCATGTCGGCTGAGCGCTCATCAGTCGTGAACTCTCTCTGTGGTTAGTTTTTATGGAGAAGCTGATGTGATGAGAAAAGAATGCAAGGCTGGAAAGAAGACCTCTGCTCCGACCTCCGCTTCATCAATTAAGACTTTCTAAACCGTCTGAAGTCGCTATAATTTCCAATCTGAGGGTTTGCACGCCTGCCGCGAAGAATAATGAGCGGTTTACTTTGAGCAAAGGTCGAACAGTTCACTGCGGGACATGTAAACAGTCTTCTCCTCTGCTCAACAGATCAATTCCCATTTTGTTCCTAGACTTAATATGCTTCTCATATCCCTCTTCTTCTCCAGCTTTTGTATTTATCAGACTTCGGCTGAGTGTAGAAGGTTAAATCAAATCTTGGTTTTTTTTCAGTGCCTTAGATTGTGTTGTTGATTATGTAAGAATATTAGTTTGTATTATATTGATGTACAGCAGATGCCAACATGTAAATTATTTCTTGGGGACTCTCACTTTAAGAAAACTGGATCGTCGTGATACGTGTATTAAAAAACCAATTTGAAAGAACATTTGATCACTGCGAGTGTGGTCTGGTGGGATTTTTCATCTTTCTGCACATTCAAGATGTTCCAGGCAGAGGTGAGCCGGAGACCGTGTGCTCGTAGAAAGATGACGCTTGGATGCTTTGTGTGGCAGGTTGCAGCCATCCTCGATGATCAAAAGCTGCTGTCAGGAAACTCTGAAACCGGGTCTTCAAACTGTGGGGACGCCTGACAAGCCTGCCACCTCCAGAGGAGACAGGCTCTGCTTATTAAGACTGGAGGAGCGGCGTGCTGTATGTAGCTGCCTGCTGGGAGACTTTAAACACAGCAGCGACTCATTCTCTGCTTCAGCTTACACACAACAACTCAAAGACTTGTTCTACAAATCACACAGAACATCACTGAGCAATTACCAAACTGACAATTTAGGTTTATTACACGTTCAAACATGCATGCTGCTCTAATAAATCTATTTTTAGATGAAGCCTTTTTTTTTTTTTTTTTTTTGTTTCTTTAAAATTTAATCCAAATTTAAATCCTGCAGCAAATCACAGCTTAATGTAAAACCACGTTTAAAATGTTAGGTGGCAGGCAGTCCTACGATGATGCACACAGTCCCGTGTGATGGGATTCAGGAAGATGTGCAGTGTGCACGTATGCAGAGAGTTTTCTCCATTAGAACTGTGATTGTAAGATAAAGCAGAGGGCGATGATAATGACATTAGGCTTATTCACACAGGAGTAGTGTAATTACCTGGGGACCTCTTACAGTGTCATTTGGAATAAATGCGGAGGTTGTCTGTGATCTTAAGCCTGTGCAAATCTGCCACTCACCACTACCCACTATATTTCATCAAACACAGGGGTTACGGGGTAACATTAGTCCCGTGTGACTCGGCATCTTTGTGATGTGGGGTCTTTTATTGTTTTGGGGTTTTTTTAAGGTTTTTTTTGTGTTTTCCGTGCCGTCTTTCTTTCTGTCTTTTTCCCTGTCGAGGATTATGGAGGCTGCGTTGGCAAATATAAATGAAAGTTTTGACAGCTTTTATGGGAGTAAATTCAGGAGGCTCATCGAGCTAAAAAACAAAAACAAAAAAACAACAACATGTAGACCCATTCGCAGGAAGAGCAAGCTTAAATCCATCACAAGAGCGAAATGTCAAACGATGATTAGATGGATTTCCTGCGTGGCGGCATGCGGTAAGGAACATTTCAACAGTTGTTATGTGGTACGTTTGGTCTCTAACGTAGGCTAATGATTAGTTACCTCTACCTTCAACATGTGAATGTGTAGGTGTGAAAGCACTTTGACTTGTCCATCTACCATTAAAATCCAGCGATCGCCTTTCTTCTTCGCTGGTTCACGAGACAGTGACAAGAACATGACGGCAAACAGGTCATGAACAATGTCGTCGCGTGGTATTTCACGTCTTCACAAGCCAACGAAATTCAAACAGCTGACAAGCAAACAGCGTACGAAGCTCTGCAAAGGATACGCCAACTGTGTCCTCCATGCGCCGCGCAGAGGCGCAGGCGGCTTTCACCGTCTGTGTTTGTCAAAGGCTTTGAAATGATGGAGAGCTTGTTGACACATTATTGTGTATTCAAAGTTAATCTGAGAGTAAACAGACACAGCTCATCATGTCCCCGCAGTTTAAACACTGCTTTCAAACACAAACAAAAACTTGACTGGCCTTAGTTTTTTTTTTTTTATTCGAAACAACAAGCTGTAAAAACACATCTACTGTTCAGAAACTGCTTCATTTCTTTTCTCTAGTAGAGTGTGTAGTTTCTGTGCCTTCATATACAAATTAGGTCTCATCTCAGCTGACATTTTGTCTGTTCATAATAAACAGATTTTCCTCGGGGTTGTAAGACCTACTGCAGATCACAAACAACGGACTGGATGGGTTCATTTCATAAACACTCAGAGTACCCAAATATACATTCAAAGTGTGTCCCCTTTAAATGTGACGGAAGATTATAAAGCAGCTTCATTTGATCTAAGAATCATTGAGACCACTCATTTCTAAAGATACAGAGAAACAAGATCTAGCACAACGCCTCTGAGAATAGAAAACAAAGCTGTGAAGACACCTCGCCACATCCGGAGTATGACCAGCGCAGTCTGACCGCAGATAGACTCGGGGAAAGAGGAGAATTGAATTTCAGAGCCCGCTAACATGCAGCCTGCAGCCTGTGATGAAATCCTCTCGGGGATTTTCAAAACAAAGTAAAAGCGAGCTCTGAATGTCAAATGTTTATCTGATCCAATCATTGATGGGCTTTCGGTTTGTGTCAAAGAAGAGGAGCGTCTCCTCCTGCCTAATTGGAGAAATAATCCCTGATCTGACTCCGGGTGCTGAGTGAAGCACGAAGCATGTGTCGGGAATCTGACTCGGCTGCTCTTCACGCTTCAGCAGGTCGCTGATATAAACGCAGGATTGATAAGCTCCCATCTGATTGTCCTTCTGGCTGCAAATGAAAGACACTCTTAGTGATTACTGAGCTTCTAAGAGGCTAATATGATTTAATAACACTGCTTAATAGTTATAATGTGGGATGGTGAAATGTGGCTGTTGCTTCGTCTTAGTCAGGCAGTGTTTTCTGTCAGCTTTTCTTACATGGAAAAATACTCAAGTAATGTACGGCAGAACAATTTCAAAGGCACAATATGTAAGATATCTACTGAATTCAATGATAAAGTGAGCTTATTATATGATCACATAGAAACATGCTGTGTTGAAGTGCCGGTTTCAGTTTCAGCTCTCCCCAATATTCCGAATTTAGACTGCAGTACCCATTTTAAACACTAGGTGTCTGAGTTACATATTGCTCCTTTAAAGGATGCAGACGGACAAGAATTTTCTCTCGCTCATTAAAAACACCTGAGAAATTATATTTTTCTAATATTAAAAACAACTTGTACGAAACGATAATTTCACATTCACGACTTTTCATGCCACTCCTAAACCACAACATCTTCCATACTCAAAAGCTGAGAGGGCTCCTTTACCTCTGATATTTTATTGTGTTAAAGTGAAATGTTTTACTAATTTATTTTTTTAAAACTACAAAAACAGAATTGAAACTATCGGGCCGAAAACTGAGATCCATGATTATTGTATTTTCTGTACCAGGAGGTCAGTTCAGCCTTTATTTTTGTTGCTGTTGTTTCAGAGAAAATCAATAAACACATTACCGATTGTTGACCAATCCCTTTGTCTCCTCCAGTAAAATAAAAAAGCTTTTCACTTTCTGGCCATTATCCCATTAGTCCCTGTGCTCTGCCCACATCCTGTTTCAACAACATCACAATGAGTGAAGAAAAGATGCTCTAATCTCATTCGGAGTTTGAAGCTAACACATTTGTACTGTTGAGTTTGCGTTCGAGGTCGTCGTGGTGACGTGCGGCGGTCACGGGATATAAACGTCACTCCCCCTCCTATTGGCTTCAGGTGAATTCTCCTGCTGCGTTCTCACATCAGACCACTTGAATTAATTGTGGAAAAAATTCTAGGGGTTGTTTTTGAATCGCCACACATTTTTCCTCGTGTAAATTGGATCGGTTGTTGCAGTTTGGTTGCTCTTGTTGGCCTCCTAACAGACTGCTCGTTAAATTACACTTGATTATTTTACTGCAAACAGTTCCCTTGATTTTTTTTTGAACAAGGTCAACTCGTCTAATTTCTCATTTTTACAAACATTGGTATCTTATATATTATTTCATGCAACATTAATCCTATTTTTAGTCATATTTCTCAATTATTAACAATGTTCCTGTTTTGGGATCATGGATAATTCTGCAGGCGTTTTCCTCTTGATCATGTTGCAGCTCTTTGCAGAATTAATCATCTTGCTGTTGTTGCATCTCGACATGCATGAGATGCCGTTCTTTCTCCTACACTTATGATAGCTCGTGAAGAATTACAGTACGCGTGTATAAATTAATGCTTTGTCCTTCTTGAATATATGATCGTTGATGTCCCCTCTCTATAAATTGCAACCGTCACAACAGTGCTGATAACTGAATACTGGAAGATTGAATAAGTGAAGACACAATTATGAGCCGATTTCTTTTCAGCACCAGATTAGAGCTGTCAAGTGCAAACCGAAATAGCGGCTTTTTCTGCCTGCTAAGCAGCTTAGCGCTCTGACATCGCTGTTGGAGGATAAAGTTTCTGTTTTTCAAAGCAGACTGTGTCGAGGAGATGTTTCCTCCTCATAAGTCTGTGCAAACAAAATCATCACAGAGAATTTTGACCACGCTGTTGGGTTTTTTTTTTTTTTCTTACAGGCAAATCTGACCGTGTTGTTTAGGCTTTATAAAACGAGGACACGTGTAGTTTCACAAGAGGCTGGAAGCACGCTCACTCGCACTTTATAACATTTATATGTTGAAGCTTTACAAAGTGGGCTTCAGCCACTCAGGTTTTATTGACCTGACTATTCTAGGCTACATCTGTGCCTGCAGCAGCTGAAAGACCTCCCGGGGAGCAGAGTGTCATTGATGACAGTGAGCTTCATCACAGGTGTTGGAGACGCCACTTTGGACCGTTCCTATCAGACAGAGAAGCTGCAATAGACTGATTTGTGTTTGTCACTTTTACAAGGTTAGGCTGACCTCTAATAAAAAAATACTGAGTGGTGAAAATGTTTTCTTGGTAATGTTTTAAATTGATGCAATCTGCATCATTTCAATGATCACATGTATGTAGAAGCTTTAAAATAAGCAGCAGATCTTCAGTCATGAGGATAGATGTGTGCCCTTCAGACATGTTGTCAAACCAACCAGTCAGGCAGTTTAGGGATGACACAGTCCGATGCTAGTAGCGGGGGGGGGGGGGGACGTGCCAGATCACCTCACTGAAGATAAGGGGAGCTCTATCTCCGTATCAAAGCTTAAAAATCACTCGTCTCTTTGCAGGTTCATAAACATCTGCAAAAAAGGAACATTCTTGAATTCATGTTTGACCACTCTGCAAAAACTAAACATAAAGACCTCACGGCAGGGCAGACTTTGGGCTCTTTGTCGATACAGGTCATAAAAAGACTTCTGCTGGTTAAGTGAGCCTCGTGATTTATTACACAGGTGTTAAAAAGGGTTTGAGAGAGTGCTCTGGACTTTTTCTATCAGAGTAAGAAGCTGTAGCAGACTGATGGAAACAACAGCTCTTCTGAAGTTGTCCAATTTTCCTCACTTTGAAAAACTTTACCACTCCATGTGTCGCAAAACAAATCTCCACCTCTGTAATGATCGATAGCACCGAAAAGTATAATAGCTTTGGAAAAAAAACCAATCAAATTTTGTGTCAAATTTTTAAACTAAAAGAGCACAAATACGTTGGTAAAATGTTTTTGCCATTTAGACAGTGTGCACGAGTTTGCCAGCAGTTTTGGGGGGAAAAATCCTTTATCATGTAATTTGTACCAGAAACTTCTAAGTAATCAAAGTGTCAAATAGTGTGAAAACCCTCATCTGTTCCCCTCTGCGTGTAACTTGACTCTTTTAAGATTGAAGCACACTTTCAGCACGCGTGGGTCACATAATGTTTCTGGTGACTTTTAAATGAAATTCAAACATCAGAAGAATCTTAAGAGTCTGATAAGAACAGACTTCATCCAGCACTTTGACTCTTTGAAAGACGCATTTAGTCTGGGACCTTTTAGTCTGTATTTGTTTGATGTTCTGTGTTGTATTTTGTTCATGGAGAGTCCTTTTATGTGCAAGCATTCCTGAAGCCAATTCTGAATCAGATATCATGAATTTGTCTTAAAACATGCTAAAAAAGCAAACTGAAGTTTATGCTATGAGTCTTAATAAGATCTCTAATTGTTTCACATTCCTGTGATATTTCTTCTTTTGTGCACTCTTGCTTCCCAAAGTGGTTAAAACATCCTTGAGCCAAAACAATTCTGAAAACTTTTAAATGCCGAGATGCACTTCAGAGTAGAGCGAGAGAGAGAAGACGATGAAAGAAGAAAATGTGTCCACAACATCCGTCTCTGTAGGCTAAAAAAATCCACGGAGAGTCTGAGAAGAATCAAAGCAGAAAATAACGACGCAATGACTTATTGACTCAAACAAGCGCTAAGGAGTTTAAAGAAGATGAAAGTGTCGGTGACCTGACCTGGGCTATTTCACCAAGGCTCTGCCGTGAACGACGATGGGGCTTGTATTTACAGTTGAGCGAGAGCACCCATGGGAGCAGCAGGGTCAGTGATGTCCTGCTCTACACAGCAGCCGCAGGTTTTGGCAGCGACGAGAGAAATCAAGGGGATTATGTGCTCCTCCTGCCAGCACACTCTTTTGATCAGAGGCCAGGTAAAATCAGGCAATCTGCATTAAGCCCAGCTTCTCTATCTCCTCTAAGTTCTCGTTCGCTTCCCTCATAGCAGGTTGTTATCAGGCAGAGGGATAATTAAGCCTTGAGGGACTGCTGGAGGCTTTCCGTTTCCAAGTTGTCAAATGTTAGAGGGAGGCAGATCAAACGACTTTGAAACACGAGAGAAAATAAGAAAGGCTAATCTAGCCGAGACAACAGACGTATTGTTGAAGCCGCGTTCCTTTGACTCTTGGCTCGCTCTTTGAGAGAAAAGTTCACTCATAGTCTTGGCAGAGTTTGAAAAATCGGGGTCTTTCCAAGCTAAAATGGAAGACTTGATGCTGAAAACACTTCAAAAACGAAGTCTGGAGTTTTCAAAAATTAGCTGCTTGATCCATCACTCGTTCTCAAAAGAGCAATTACGATAACTGATTTTTTTTTAGATCGGGTGATTTATTTAGGAAAAGAAAAAAAAATTGGTCTCCAATAAAATACAAATCACTACTTTTGTCTTCTTTTTTATTACTATACATCATTTCTCACTGGATATCGGCTGGGCGTGTTTTCAAAAAGCTCGATTGAAGTACAAAAACAATTCAAGCTATCGCCATAAAAACTGGCAACAGCGGCTTTCAAAGCGGTACAGGGCTTTACTTCTTCTGTTTATCCTCATATAGGTTGTTTTTTTATTTTATTTTTTTTGCAATTTCACTGCCAGTACCTACTGTAACTCTTCAATGAAAAATGTTCCATCCAAACAAATCTCTCCTAATGACATTTTGTAAGGGAACATTGGTGATCTGTGTGTAGTCGTGTAAAACAGCAGTACAAAGTACGACTCACTGCACAGCTGCCTACATACTGCACACGCGTGTTCAAGCGCAGACCGCTGTGGGCTTCACAACTGTGCAAACGTTTGCTTTGTGTCGTCGGTGACATTGTAAACACTGTCGTTCATTTTCTGCAGGATTATCTCTCATTATAAATTCCACTGAGAAGGAAGCCTTCGCAGAAACGCCCTCGGTGTTTTTAATCCGTCAAATGATCGACAGCCTTCAGATTTTTTTGTAACTTCGCCAAATGTTACCAAGTGCTCTGCTTTTGGTGTGTGATCGTTGGGTCACACGCACGCAACCACATGAACATCCAGATTAGGAGCAGAAGCTCCTGCTGGCTGTATGTGATGATAGGTGGGAACTCGGAAGGTCAAGAATTGGCATATTACTTGAGTGATTGAATTAATTGATCTTTAGTAAAAAAAAAAATATTTCATCCCACCAATGCTTTTGGGTCAAAATTCATATTCAAATGAATGCAGAATCTGTGTCTCTTTTGACACAGCTTGAGGGATGTCCACAAACACGGAGGCAAAGGAATAACTTGGTCGGAGCTGGAGAGGTCGGCTCAGCACCAGGGGCGATGGAGAGAAGTTGTGGATGACCTCTGCTTCAAGAGGAGAGAAAAGGTTGAACTCGGTCAAGTAAGCCAGGCGGTTTTTCTCTTTCCTGCCTCGGGGGAAGTCAGAGGTCAAGATCAGACCCTGCAGCCATCTCGCAAAAGGGTAAATCAGCTCAGCAGAAGCCTGCCAAAGCAATTTTTACTCTGAAATCACATGTCACATCCAGCGCTGCAGCGTAATCTCAACCCCTCAGGATCAATTCAATCTCACTGGTGGAAAACTTTTCTGTTTGTTGCAGTAAAAAAAAATAAACAGGCAGGGATGTCCATCAGAAATGTGTGTGTATCTCTTTCCTTCTCAGAAACACAGTTTGGAGCATGAACACATGCTGCCCTGAGCCAGGAGCAGCTGTTTACATCCATATTTAATGCACCTGTACAGTGGGGTCTCTCTGCAGCAGATCACTGAATCAAACCACGGGAAACTTTTAAATTCTTCAAGCTGCTGTGATGGAGTACAAAAACTCAACTTCATAAAGTAGGTAAATATCAAAGACGTGCCGAGAGCTTTTTAAACCTTCAGAAAAAGGTCTTGTGAGATATAAAAAGTTATTTCTGTTTATGCTCTTTTTTTTCTCTAAAACATAATTTACAAAAAGGGACAAGAGACTCTTGAAGTTTGTATAACACACGGACGTCACCTCAGTGACATCAAACATGGATTTCTGATGTGAGACACAACAAAAAGATCACTTTTGGGTTGCTGTGAGAAATGAAGCTGAAGTTGAAATGAGAGATTTTTCAATTCCAGTTAAAGACTTTATGAGGCTGCTTCTTTTCCTTCTCTGTTTATTGACGCATGAATCTCATTTTCAGCACAAAGGGTGTTTATGGATTTTGGATCCAATTAAAAACTGTGAACTGTCACATTTGGATGAAGAAAAAAAAAAGACTGTTAAGTGGCATCAGTTAAAACGTGCGATCGCGACTCCTTCGATAACAATGTGAGAAAAATGCTTCATGTGAAAATCCTTGCAGAAGAAATGTCAAACAGGAAGAACAAACTCAAACACGTACCTTATTGTTGACGTCGTCAGGGTGGGTTTGCTGATTCTGCCGCCCGCTGTGAGGACAGGCATGGATCCTTCTTTACAAAACGAGACAATCTGTAGAAGAAAAAGAGAAAATAAAACATGAGTGAAGACACAGTGAAGCTTTTCTCCTGCACACTCTCTAATGAACTGTCTGGACATCAGAGACGTGCTCAGTCAGACTTCAGCGCCACACTCTCACAAACAGAGCGTCCTCTGGAGAAATTGCTCTTTTACAAAACATCCGGGTGTCGACAGAAACAAGGACAGGCTCATTATCACCGTCTCTTCAGCACTTCTGTCATTGTTCATTAAAAACGTGAGCTTTGTTGTGTCTCTGACAAACGTGCACATTTGCATTTCTTTTTACTTAAACTGTAATCTTGAACTTTTTGTATTCTCATCCACTGCACATCTCAATGCAGGTGGATTCTCCTGACAAGCCAATAAGCCATATTCACCTGCTATGTCCAGATATCTAAATAAATAACTTAATCTCATTTAAGATACTTAACATTTGATTGTTTCATTGGCTTATTTCAAGCAATTCAATTGTATTTGTTTTCTTTTTACCTCTTGAAATAGAAAATGAAAATAAGGGCCGTTTGGAGATTTTCCCTTTGTGACATCACAAAGGGCAGTATAGAGACACTCCCACAGCGAGGTGTTTGTTCTGCCCTCTGAGTCTGCTTTGGCACAGGCACAGGAGGTGTCAGCAGCAGGCGACCTGTGGAATAAACCATCTGTTTGTGGCGCCGAGCATGGAGATCAGTCTGGGTTTGATGTACCCAACATGTGATGCTGTGTGTTCTGCTCACTCTCAGTACAAGATGCTAAATCGCAGGGAAGAGAAAGTCTGCAGTTTTGATTAAAAAGCACATTTGGCTTTGAACAGATGGCAATGTAGACTTTGCTTGCTTGTTTAAAAGTAGGCAGTCCGCCCACCATCCATGTTTTTCACACTGTATTTTAACAAAAAATAAAAAAAGGGAACGGATAACAGAAGTCCTAAAAAAATAAAAACAGTGGTTGAATACTTGTTTAGCGCCAATTTTTTCATATAGAAATTGACCCTTGAGACTTGGTTTATTCCTGTTTTTGTGTTTAGCTATTGGTGAAGAAATAAGGAGAAATGTCAGCACACTCTTAAGCTCCCAGTCTAAGGGCCAGAGGATCGAAATGTTGCCCTGTTTAAAATAAAAGTGCTCATTGGGAGCTGATCAGTGTGCAGACTTTTCTCTTTTGCCTGTGGTTAGGACATGTTTTGTCCTCCATGTATGCATTTTGCTGGTTTTCTCTTGTTGATAGTGAGGACCATTAAATTGGAGGTACATAATAGAGTTGCCAGACGGTGAAAAATGAGAGTTATAAGTCAAGGATTATGATTTTTCAGTAGGCTAAAACTAATTTTATCACTGCTCCATTTGCAATCTTCTCTTCTTTGGGAAAACAAAGATTTTAAATGAATTATATTATTGTGCTACAGACACATTTTGCTGTCTTAGAAATGTTCTGTGGTCAAACAAAGGGCAAATTCTACCCAACAGAAATCGTAGATTACTTGTTGTTGATGTAAATGTAGAGTGTGAAAAAAGCAATGCTCAGGTTAAAGTTGCGTATGAGCCTATCTCTGCTCTCTGTGTCTCTGGTGGATCTCGGCTGAGATGTGTTTTTTTTTTTCTCTTCTTGAAACTGCACAAACTCTTCATGCAATCAACGTCCACATGAATGAAAAGCTATTTCTAATTATGCACACACAAAAAAAAAGCCAAAATAACATCCTCAAATGAAATGCAATGGATGAAATCGAGGGATGTGTTTCACAAGGATTCGGCTGACTTGGACATGAAACCGTATTTATTGAGTTTTCAGGCAAAGAGTCATGAGGCTGAGACTGTAGCTGCTCATCCTTTATGCATCCTGGGACATGTAGGAGCTACTGACACAGCTCAGCGAGCAGGAGAGCTCAGCTTACTCAATATCGTCAATATAGCTCAACCTGAGGAACGCAGCGCCTCCACAACTCATTAAAGCTGCTGTGAGAGGTTTTGTACCTGCTTATATAGACGCTGACGTCTCTTTAAGAAAAAAACAAGATCATCTAAGTCAACGTCAATAATTTCTCTCCGGTTAGTTTTAAAGCTGGCGTTGGGTATGTGTCAGAGGACGTGAGTCACAGCAGCAGTTTCCCACTGCAAAGACTCTCAGCGAGCGCTACCTGCAACATTTAAAAGACAGCAGGACGAGGTTCATCGTCTGAACACACGTACAGGAAGAAATCAAGAAAAAGGTGGGAGGTGCCTCTGTCAAGAGAGGGCGCGGAAATCAAAATCAAACTTTTAGTTCCTGTCGTCCAATGAAGTAATCCGTTTATGTTTCTGCTCAGAAGTCCATGAAACTTTTTTTTCTTCCAGGGAACACGAGCGCAGAGTTGGGTTTTTTTTTGACTGAAAGAATATTTCCAATATGACAAATAACAACTATTTTACTGTTTTTAATGAGAACTGGTCGTGTCGAATATCCCAATTCTCTTCATTAAGACCAAAAATGGGGAACCACACAGGGACACATCTACCAGGACCGAGCAAATCTTTGAAGCTCAGTCGACCAGACTACTTTTAGATTGTAGATTTTGCACCCACATGAGATTCCACGTCCTTCCTTTTTTAGTATGTAATAAACATTTTTTTATAACAATCATCAAAAGTTTGGTAGTCTCTGGAGACATTTTTTTTAAATTTGAGTCGTCATGAAACCCGGACTTGTTTAGCCGTTAAGATGTGCTCGTGCTCGCTCTGAAATCTTCATCGTCTTCGATACCTTTTGAACTAAACGATCTGTGAGTCCACCTGCCTCCGCCCAAGTTGTTAAATTTGTTTACTGGCTGTACTGCTTTACCCTGACATTGTTTTTTCCCTGTTTATCGATCCTCAGGAGTGAGCTATTTCTGCCAGCTGCGGTGCTGAAACTTTAATATGATGCCTTGAATCTAAAGGAGGGCGGTTAAGGTTTTTGAAAGGCGCAGCGCAGGAAGAGAAAACATCAGTATGCGGAGTCTAAAACCCGTGTCGGGGGCTCTTCCTCTTCACACTCAGGGAGCACGAATGAGGTCAAACCAGGTGAACGCCGTGCTCCTTCATTGATCCCTCCTATTAAATCTATACCTGTCCTCACTACAGAGGAGACGCAGGTAAAGGGGAAGCAGACAAAATCAATGAGAGGGATTTTAACGTGCATGTGCAGAAAGAGGATGACAATCAATATTAAGTGAGATCTAAATAATGATTTGTTTCAATCAAAGCCATTATGGAGAATTTTTCTTTTTGGCCAAGATTTTAAAAAATATCCTCTGCAGTTGTCCTTTACGGAGGAGAGAGTGACAGTAAATCCAGCCGGCAATAAACGCAATTTCTAATTTTAAGAGCTCCATTAATTCTCATCCAGCACCTCTGCCAGTATAACTTCTGATGGGGGTCACAAGCAGAGCTAGCATTAATAACAGCTGCCATATTGCATCTGGATGTGACTGGGAGACAGCGTCCCGTCTCACAGTGTCCTCTTGGAAATAAAATATGATGCCATTAGGTGCTATTACAGGTCAAACCCCACACAAACACACCCGGGCTGACGGCGAGCAACTGTAAATCATTTTAAATTCAGCCGGGAGACGAAAGGCAGGTTATTCCCACATTGCTGAGGGGACGAGGAAGAGGAGGAGGAGGAGGAGGGGTGACACAAGCTGAGCTGCAGTTTACCATCTTGAGTCATGATGAAAGCTGTGATTGAGCACAGCTGTCACAAATCCCTGATCACCTGCATCTTCTACACGTCCCCCCCCCTAAAAAAAAACAGGCCACACACCCCAAATTTCAAGAAAAGCACAGAAACATCCAGCTCTGAAGAAAACACACGCACAAAAAAAATAAAGTGTATAATCTGACAAGCAGCAGAGATTATCTATTATCTTCCTCTTTAACTCGATACAGATTGGGATCATCATCACTGATGCTCTTACCCTCCTGGTCCCTGAAGCAGAGATTTGACTCATCTCCCTCTCATCCTGTTCCAGCCCCGAGTCCCACTGAGCCCGCCTGTCAATACAGAGCCGCTAAATGCTGCTCAGACTGTCAGAGAGAGAGAGAGAAAGCTGCTGCACGCCTTTCACACTTTACACAGTCACACATTTATATATACAGCCTGCGTGAGCACAAACTCTCCTCCCACAGACGCATTCAGTGAGGGAGCAAGGGGAGTCGAATTGACCAAAAAAGTCTGCAGAAGTTGTTTCTTTTAGAGCAGATATATGTGCACTGTGAGAGCGAGCTTACCTGCACACAGGGCAGATGCACGAACAGATCCGGGGGGCTTCCTGCAGCCGCTCCACTCACCTAAATCACTTCCATGACTCACGCAGGGGGGGAAGATAGCCGGCTCTCAGGAAAAGTGGAGTAAACACTCGCTGCAAAGGCAGGCAGGGCTCTCGCTCTCACTGCAGCGCTGCTATCATCATCCTCCTCTCTCCTCCTCTGACTCTCTCTCTCTGCTTTGATCCCTCTCGCTCTCTCTCGCTCTATACAGTGGTGCCCCCTGCGCTCTCAACCCTGCCACCCCCTCACGATCCACCACAAGGTGTCACAAGCAGCGAGTGTCTGCACCCACTGTCTCTTATTGGCTCGCACTTCTCTCTCTCTCTCTCTCTCTCTCTCTCTCTCTCTCTCTCTCTCTCTCTCTCTTCTTCCCCCTCACCTCACCTCACTCCCCAAACTCCCCCCCACCACCCCCTCTCTCTGACTCTTCCTCTATTTGGATTGTCTGCCTTAAAGAGGCAAAGCATCACACCACAGCTGCAAAACTCAGAGTAGGTAGATAGAAACAGGGAGAGAGAGAGAGAGAGAGAGAGAGAGAGAGAGAGAGAGAGAGAGAGAGAGAGAGAGAGGGACATACAGGTTAAGAGAGAATCCCAGAAACAACTGTTATTCTTTTATTGTTGTGCGTTTTAATTTAGAAACTTTATTTGACAGTTAAGCCTTTTTTAATTGAATTAAATTTGACTGAGAGATAAAGAGAGAGAGGGAGAGAGAGAGAGAGAGAGAGTTGAGAAACACAAAGTAGAGACCAAAAGAGAGAGAGAGAATAAATGTGAGAAAAAGATGCTAACGAGAGAAAAAGAGAGAATACTATAGTTAAAGAGAGATATAGAGATGAAGAGAGCTTGATAGAGAAAGTCTTTGAAGTGTTTTTCTTTTCTTTCTTTTTTTTAATTAAGTAAACTATGAAAACATTCAACAGAGTCTGAGCAGGTTCTGTTTTCATTTTCTGTTTTCCCATTAACACCCGAAGGCCACGCCAGATGTTTTCAGATTAACCAACTCTGAAAAAAGCTTTTCTGTTTATTTTATTTTATTTTTTTAAGGATTGTATCTACATGTATTACTTATGTTTTAAAACCATATATAATATAATACATTGGAGTTAGGTTCACCGAACATCTCTGAGTGAAACTGCTAAAAGGCATTTTGACTGATCAGCAATATCCCAAACAGATATGACTCTAAGTGTCTTCAGCCTGTTGTTTATGAACCGTTTACATGTCCAGGTATTTAACTTTTACCATGATATCTTTGGGCTGTGGCTAAATAGCTACATCCACCTACATGTATTATGCTAACGTTGTAAACTTTTCAAGCTAACTTGAAGGAAAGAGACGGATTTATGTAAATGTATGTTCGATGACTTTCTGTGCCCGGTGAAGCTGCTAAACATGAGACAACGACGACGCAGTTAAAGCGTCTTCTCAGCTTCGTCCCTCACAGAGCTCGTCCTCTTAGCTTCAGCCGTCGTATCAAACTGTACCGAGACAGCTAGCTGGCTTCATAAGGTTGTGTGTGTGTGTGTGTGTGTGTGTATCCTAACCGTACACCTACCCTAAAGCTGGACCCTAAAACCGACTGGTGCATGCAAGAACAATTCACTACATTCCCTTAATGGATGATTTCAAGTATTCCTGACTTTAAAGAGGATGGAAGGTTTAACATGGTTTATTATGTGCAGTTAACTCACCTATCTGCTAGATTAATCAAAAGAACATAAAGTTCCTCTTTCAGCAAACATAAATACATACAGACCAGAACATGTGCCATGATGCGTCATCGAGGCCTTGACCTCCCTACCTATACCCACTGTGTTCCTAGAAATGTCCAATACTCAGACGCAGGATGACGTTGATACATCCTGCATAGTTTGACGGCCCTGAGCATTCAGTTATACTTTTATTTACACGCACTTCTCTTCGCTGTAGGACTTTTGAAAACTCTTTTTTGAGATGCATTCAAGGACGAAACGATATATCTGTGTTGAGTGGCTTGCAGAAATGCAGTCCATTCATAGGCTGCCGTTTTAGAAAGTCTAAATAGAAAAGTCAAAGGGAGAAAAGTGCGACAAACAACAATGACAGTATTTATCAGTGTGTTTACGTGAAGGAATGGCTGCAATGACTTTTTACACCACCCTTCCTGAAGAAGAGAAACTTGTGTCGTGCTTTGTGTTGTTGATGGAAAATGTTAACTGAATCAATAAATTCCTCAGCTGCTGCAGTATTGAGCGAGAAAGCGGAGAACTTCCACTTGCACGCGAGCCGGCAGTGTCTTTATGTACCACGATGCTTTGCACATTAGAGGCTGAAATATTGACTTTGCTGTGTTACATTCCCGCTCGGACACAAACACTCATCCAAATAGATTCTCCACCTCCAGCTAAGACTTTTACTACCAAGTTTGCAATAAAGATAAAGATAGAGTCCAAAGAGTCACTTGTAAAACAATGGGTTTTATTTTATTCCACTACTACATCAAAAGATGGCGTCCTGCAAAAACTCTGATTTTGTGTTTGCAGCAAGCTGTGCCCAATACAGATGATCCTGTACACCTTTCAGTAGAATAAAATAGACGTAATAGACGTTTTATCCTCAGAGTTTTAAAGACATTTTAAATTAGGACATCTTTCGGGCCATGCCTCATCTCTCAAGAAAAACACAGATTCAACAGTTTAAAATCTGTTTGGAGAGTTTTTGGTTTTTGTTTGTAAGCTGTAGTATTACCCACTTGTTTTTCAGCAGCCACTGGCTTTTACACAAAAACAGTCTGTGTATAAAAGGCAGAAGTTATTGGCCTTTAAACAGTCTCAAAACCATTCAGATATTAATCGCCTTTCAAGATTCAAAGTAATCTCCATCCCAAGAAAGAGAAACAGACAGCCTTTTAATGACAATACTATTTACATGTTTGGCTCTTTTTCTTGGTTCAGTCACATATCGAGTCCAAACTGCTGAAATAAATCTGAACGGTTGAAAAATATTTGCAAAAGTTTGGTTTTGAATGTTCATGAACGAGTTGGTGGTGGGTCCTTCTGCTGGTCCGGTTCAGATCCACAACTCTCGAGGATTTTAATGTCTGGACTCCAGGAAGGAATTAAAGTTGCTATCTTGCTTTCATGAATGTTAAAACCCAGAGAATCTAAATAAATAAACCTGAAAGACACAGCCTGCATGCATGTGCACATGTGTCACTGTATTACGTCTGTAATTTAAGATTTTTATTATTTTTAATGTTTTTTTATAGAAAACATTTATTTAAAAGCAACATAGGATTTCTGCTGAAAGTTGCAGAAATCAAAATAAAATGCAATATAAGTTGAGAAAGCAGGACAGCAGTCGGCCCTCAAAGGGAGGATCTATGAATTTTGAGTGGTTGTAGCCTTTAATGATCAGTTCAAACTGGGTCTGCATGGAAATAGGGCCAGGAGTCAAGTTGCCAATTTGCAATTATAATAATCCTCCAAGCCCCTTAAAATGTAGATTACATATATTCTCCATGCTGCTATGTCCTCGTGTGATATTCGCCCTAATTCAGCATGAAAACAGATTAATGGCGGAGTCGCAGATGTGCTGTGGCTGGAGGCGTGAAGCGCTCTCGGTGTTGTCGTGTTTGGCGCTTCTGAAAATGTGCTGCATCTGTTTAAAATGTAAGCGTCCTGAATCATTAAGATCACAACATGTAAGGCCACGGATCAACTCCGATCCCCTGCTGTTTCGATGCTCCTGTGAGCATTAGCCTAATTCAAGCGTCGACAATTTAATATGAAGAGGAAATTAAAGAGGGATGATGGAACATCTGTCCTGCTCTTACCGGGAAGCAGAGCGTCGGTCGTGACGTTGTTGTCCTTCTCTGTCTGTTTGTATTTGTTGGTTTTATGTGACTCCATGATAGCTGCTCTGTTTATTAGCTTCAAGAAAATACAAACATGCTCGGCTGAGACTTAAGGCACAAGTTTCCCTGCAGGGATCGAGAGTTAGAGCTTTGTTTCTTAGTTTTTGGAGACTTTTTTTCACCTGTGTAAAAGTCAGACATGTAAATCATAAAAGGAGACCGATTTTTAGCACCGTATGCGCTTTGAGAAAAAAGAGCATAAAGTCCAACTGTCGAGATAATTGTGAAAATGTAGAGATTGTCATCGAAATGTTGAGAAATATACATATTTGAATTTTTCTTGATTGTACTTTAAATTTTTTCTGCACGCTTCGGTTTTCTCCTCTGCATTTCCGACTTTTTTTGCGCAACATTTACAAACGTTTTCGCGACGTTTCTGAAAACGTAAGCGACATTTCAGCTTTCAGCATGTTGGCTTTATTAGCGACGTTTGTATCGCAATTTTTTTTTTCTCAAAATGCCTCAAATTGAGAACGTCCTCCTTTCATTATTCATTTCTCATGCCTGACCCTAATCCTCTTCCATACAGACGTGTAACTTCCTGTTCGGTGAAAAGACGCCATTAAATACATTTTTTATAAACGTTAAAACCCTTCGAAAAAGTTATGAGACGTTTGTAAGTGTCAAAGGAAGATGGAGCTCCAAAGAGCACATTTTGACTTCAGGAGCAGCTGACATGAACGTTGATGGAGCTGAACATGAAACTCTTTTTGTCCTACAAGTTCAGTTACTCTGTTTTAAAAGGGCTTCTTTGGGGAACTGAACACAACTAAAGTTCATATTGCATAATTTAACAATCACCTTAATTGCATGCCTGCATGTACACACAACTGCACTTAATATTTCTATTTCAAACCACTTGAATATTTACCTTTAGGAGCTTGGTGGCGTGCCTTAATGGAGCTCTATTGTACCTGTTTCCATGATGTGTTTGTTTTTCTCAATGTGCCATCTTCTACATGTTAGCTTGGGTTTTAAACAGCACACGAAAAGTTGAAGACAAATTTCTTCCATTTGCACAAAAGAAGTGAATAAAAAAGTATTTCTCTCCCTTTCAGCTGCCAGCCTTTGAAGGCACCAGTTGCCTCCATGAGTGACGAGTAATAACTTAAATTACACAGTGCGCTCACACAGTGTGCCTGATATCCACAGATTCATGACCGCTCGAGAACCTTCACTCACTTTTATGCTGTACTTCTTCTGTACTTGGAACTAATCACAGCCGTCCTTGGCGATGCATTCACGGACACGCCGTCAGCCGCAGAAACACAATTCCTTCATCACAAGGTGAAAGGTTACAAAATCACAACGAGACTATCGATGAAATAAAAAGTGGATGCAGTGAAGAGCACGCCGTAAAATGTGTCAACTCAAATCTTTCTCTTAATGATGCCAACAGGGGGAGTTTGATCAGGAAGAACCCACTCACAACCAATAATCCCAATAGTGTGTTGCTATGACAACAAATACTGGTGATAAGGTTCACCAAAAATAATATCACCGCTGAGTTTCATTACAGTCTGTCAGCCTGCAGAGAAACAATCGTCACTGAAGAGAAGTACAGAATTAAATGCGCGGTGATGAAAATTGTAATTAGCAGTGAATTAAAAATAAAATGAGCAAAAACCATTTCATGGCCCTTAAACGCATCATAGAAGTGAAACGTCGACTGTGATCTCATTTAGTCAGAACCGTAAAAAAAACGAGTCGTCGTCTTTTAACCATCTTCTTTAAATATTGAAATGCTAATCCTCCTAAAATGCCAAACCAAAAGATAATCAGTCTTTTATATGATCCCCTTATTTTCCTTGTAGTTTGCCTGCAGCCAGATAGAATGAAAGGATGTATTCTGCCTTTTTTCATAATATGAATCAAACACACTTGTTTCTTATCAAGGCTTTTTAAGCCTTTTGGAGGCCTGTTAGCGGATAGAGTCAGGTACCAGAGAGAGAGGGAGAGAGAGGGGAAGGAGCCACGGGTCGGATTCGAACCTGCACGCCCGCTCAGAGGAGTTCAGCCTCCGCACATGGGGCGGGTTAATAAAACCACCAGGCTGCCAGCGCCCTCGAATCATATCCAGGCTTTTATTAGGAGTACTGATGATTCTGTTGTAGACTGATTAACACTTCTTTGTTGAATTGATGGAAGCCACAAGATGAAAGAAATGGTATTAAAACATATATAAGATGAGATGATCCTTTATTGATCCCCAGTGTGGAAATTCAAGTGTTGCAGCAGAAAAAAGCCATGAAGAAGAGCATGCATGAGTAGAGGTGGGTAAAAAGATCATTTTATGTAAAGAAAATAAGATTTTAAAATCGATTAACTCCCAATTTTTATTTTTTTGGGGGGTGCTAATTAGTCACTCACTACTACAAGCACTAAAGTTAGCTCCATCATTCAGTAGATTAAGAAATAGAGCTGCAGGAAATTCGGCCGGTCTCACAGATGGCTGGAGTAGAACCTAAAGTGGATTCATTCAAAAAAAAAAAAGAAAAGAAAAGACTTTGAATCCAGAATTATTTAGAGTCTAAAACTGATTCTGAATCGAATCATTAACCCCAAGAATCGGAATCGAATCGAATCGTGACACACCCAAAGATTACCAGCTCTACATACGAGTAAGAATAGATGCATTTACAACTTTTACCGAGTCAGTGTTAAGTGAACTACACAGCTGTTAACTGTCTAAAACTATACAGGACAAAAACTGTCCTTTAAACAAAACGTTCTTGTACGCTGCTCTTAGATTCTTCACATGATAAATGAATAAATTTCAGTGCCAAAATATTTGTTCGTAAAGCACACAGCTCCAGAAACTTCTAATGCACACTGAAACCATAAAACGCTGAGAGACTCTTTATGACTTATTCATGCTCACTTCCACCTGCAGGACCATTATGTTCACTATCCAGAACTTCCTCCTCTGCCCTTTCATCACTGTAGTTTACTCAGCCGTCCTTTCATTTGATCTCTCTTTTTTTTTTTTCGCGTCAAATTAAGTTGTGCTGAGTTCATCACAGTAAAAGACTTTCTGATAGCCGAGCGATGACGTTTCGGGTCAGTACATACATTTGGTCTTTGTTAAATCAAATTCCAAGAAGGCTCCTTCACACATTTAGAAATACCTCTATGACGAGGGAGTGGGACATTTCATCCTCGCTCATGTATCTTTAATGCTGCTGTGCATGGATAATGTATGCAACATTAACTGTACTGCTCTGTTGTATCACTCGGATTCGCTACATATACTGAACGTTACCTTTAAACTGCAGCAATGTTGAGCTCACTGTTATTTAAGACTTGTCCTATCCTGCTGCAAATATGCTTCTAATTATAAGGACCAATCTGTCAGATATCTGATCAATTAAATCTCTAAAATAACCGTCATGTATGATCAGACATGAAGAGAACATGCTTCTCTGTCAACAACGCAGCAGCCAGTTTGTCCTCCTGCTAAGTTTAAATCAGGACTTTAAGTTTACATAGCACACATCAGCTGAATCAGGCTAATGTTTGTACATGTACAAAAGTGCAATAATTCACATCAATGTCGAAGAAAACACGACAACTTTAAACTTGTTTTCACAGGTCAGAAATAAGAATAGTGGGAAGAGGTGCATTTATTGTCGTTGGATTTATTTATATATTATTTTAACAGTCAGTCAACCTACAGACGAGCTATGAAAACCTGCCTGCGAGCTATCGAGTTTAGATTCTGGTCCTGACCCGAGAAGGTAGATGTTTTTCTTTAATGTCATCATTGCAAACAAAGAAAATCAAATGACAAGATACTTAAAGTTTAGAAATCTGTTTCCATGCAATAATGAGACTGATTGGCTTCTTTATCTCATATCAACATAGAATGAATTCATCAGTGATGTCCTGTCGTGCTCTGACCCATCTCAGAGAGCTGACTCGTATTCACAAGAGGACAAATGTTATCTCCAGATGCTGACACGAACACAGGACCAGCGCTGTTATCCCGAAATAACCTGAAATAAACGAGTCAAGATCTCAACAAAAACAAATGAAATTCACTTATCACAGGGACCCCGCATCGTTTTCTCCAAAGAACGAGATAAATAAATCAAGATCCGGGGCAAAGAAGAGGAAATTACTCGCTATCACAGGGACAATAGAGCAAATAATAAATATGGATCCATATCTGTTTAAAGATAAACGCTGCAATGTAACATGATAGATTTAACCCTTTGAAGCCGATTGTCACAAATTCGCATCAAACTGCTTCTGCTCCAAATGCAGCCAAACTAGCGTCCTTCTTCCTCCACTGCTGGTTGATGCACTTTCAATACATACATAGGAACCTTTTGCAAGCATTAGTTTCTCATAGGACTTTTTGGAGATCGGGATGCATCATATCAAATTAACTTTCTCAATTTAAGTTAACATCTACTTGAAAGCAAAAACATGTAAAAACTTGTTTTAATACTTAGAGATAAATTCAGGCGTCAGGGAGTTAAGATTTCAGTCTTTGCTATGATGTAGGCGGTGATTTAAACAACCAGAGTTAACGTGATGATTATTTCAGCTGCCTAAAGCATCTGTCAGCGTTCAGTCCACTCAAACAGAAAACAGGCGCCAGCGCCCGGCAGACGCCACGCCTCGACATTCGCAGCTCGCCTGATTACAACCGTAGCTTGCTGCGTTTTTGTCTGTTGATTCAAATCTTCTCTCAGGAGTGACTTCATTAAGGGCCAAAGTTCCCCGTCAGCGGATAACAACCCTGAACCATTAGCCGCCATGATGAAGAGTGACAGTCAGCTGACTGCTGCTGCAACAAAGGAGTGTAATTACACCACGCAGCGGCCGGGTGTGTACTTTAGATATTCATGTGTGCTTTGGAGACAAGCTAAGCTAATTCATGAATAGATGAATAAATCAATTAAAAATTGATGAGGCGATGCAAAGTCCTGCTCAGAGACATCCACGGGTGACTGGTCTTTTGGCGTTTTCACTCTCAAATATGAATATGGATTTTCCGTCTGATAAATCAATGTTGAATGTGTCAGAACGAGTCTTAATTAACTGTTTAAAAGTTCAAGTTTGTTGCGAGAAAGGTCGACAGATGACACTTCAGAGCGTCACGAACACGGGAGCACACGAGGAGAGAGAGAGAGAGAGAGAGAGAATGCATTTTTCAGCTTTGTCTCGTCTCGTTGATAACGTATGCAAATTACTTTTTCCACTTTCTGGATCACATTAAAAAAAAAAAAAAAAGATCTTTTCAGATTTAGCTGCCAAAAAAAAGTTCGATCTGTCACAACTCGGAGCGTTGCAAGCCTCACAGCCGGACAAAAGATGAGAAACAGCAACAGTTACAAACACGAGCGAGAAACTCTAATCTGATGTCTTGGTTTGATTCATGTCAGCACTGTGTGAGTTTTTAAAACGATTTCCCCAGAACTCGCAGTTTTCTGTTTTTTACTTATACATACTTGCCTGAGTGAATAAAACAAAAAAACAACCTATTGATCGACAGCAGATGGCACAGAACTCCTCCGCAAGGATTTAAAAAAAAAAAAAAAGCGAAAAGCCCGATCAATCACTGCTTCTCTGTCTTTACTCCCAGAACAGATTTTAAGGTTGAACTGATTCCTTTTCAAGGCCGTTCACGGTCACTCTCCGCGCTTCATTTCTCCGATTTCCTGCTGCTGGAGGAGCCTGAGCACGTTTTGTCTGTTCCAGAGGATTGGCTGAAAGCTAACAGGGGCCGAGAGTTTGCTGAAAAGGCCAAGAGGCTTTGTATTGATCTGCACAGAAAAGATCCAGTCAGGCGATCTTCCTGTCGTCTCTCTCTTCTGTTGGACAACATTTCCAGATTTCACTTGTTTTTTTTAATACTTCTGAACTAGATTTTGTTTCTTTTTAAATGTTTGTTGCAATTTGCACAAACCTTTAAAACATGCAGAATTTGTTATTTCACAGTTAAATGTCTCAGGTGGTTTAATTGTTATAAATTATTGCGCCCTCTTACAGGTAAAACATTTTTTATTAAAGGTGGGTGATTTTGTTCAGCAGAATTTAGCATTTACTCTCAACCAGAGTCCAGAAATAATCTCTGAAGTTCTTGGATTTATGATCTCGAGAGGGGGGGCGGACCCCTGCATTGGGAAAGTATAAAGTAGCTCAAACTGGACCTGCAAACACGGCACATGTGCTGCTTACACACTGTTGCATCAGGATGAACAATCCTCAAATGAAAAATAAATAACAATATCAGCAACATGGGGCCCAGACTTTTTGCAGAAGGAGCGTGTTCACTTTTATTATTTGGGTATATTTAGCAAGGAATCAGTCTTTTTTAATAAGTTTAGTTTGACTTGTAATCGTGGAAGTTTGACTTTTAATTGAGTGTTTTCACATCGAGAGTTTGGCCAAATAAAGTTCTTCTCTCACGTCTGGAAAAGAGAATTAATTCCTGATGCGATGAATGATTAATACGGGACCTTGAGGTATGCAATGAGAGCGATGATTGTGCAAGCCGAGTCAATACTTCTTCCCCATCTCCTCCATACATCATGAGATTTCCAATCACAGGGAGAACGCAGTGGATCATATCAGCACAACAGCGCTGAGATTTTTACCTTCATCTCAAGCAGTCGGCAGCTCCTTACATCACCACCACGGCCTAACTTTAACTCCATCCATTAACTTGTCAGAAACTTTGAATTGGAATTGATTCCCCTCGCCGTAATTATTCATCTGTCTCGATTATTTATTGTGGCGGCGATGGAGTTCGTGCTTTTGTGTTTGGTTTGATTTTTCGGGAGCAGAATTAGGATTCAGACGGAGGCACGTGTGGCTGCCTGAAACTATCGAATACAGATCCGTCTGGACGAACAGCAGGGGGAAAGTCGGCTGGTTAAAAGGGATATTTCATTTTTGAAGCGGGGTTATATGAAGCACTGAACAACAATCAGTGTGAAAGTGATTCATCTTTGTTCATGGTGTTTCAACATTCATCTTTGATGTTGTTTCTTAAAATCGCCGGAACAGATAATCTGGACGACGGAGGATTAGGGCCACAGTAAAGAATACAGTATACACACACAAGGTGGTCACATTGTGAGGAGGAGGAGAATCAAGCTGTTAAAGGGCAAATATAAAGTGGTGATTTTTGATGAAAAACATTTGTAATATTGTGAGAATGAAGCCGTCATTTGAGCCGATTTGTTATTGTGACAAACGCAGAAGAATGATGTAAATTCTACATGCACAAGGATACAGAGCCGTGTCAAAGGGAGGCGCCGTTTACGCCAGGGTGAAGAGGTAAACATCCAAAAATGTACATATATACTTTAACTTGTATTTTATTTTTAAGTAGCCATGTGTTTCTTGTGTCCCTTCCTGGCTTCTCCAAAAAGTAAACATATCGTAATCTCGTGTTTTAGATCATATCGTGAGTTACCCTGTACATCGCAAACGTACCTCATACAAAAAAACAAAAAAACAGACTATCCCTTTAAAACGTATTTGCTGCAGTAATTTACTCAGTCTGCGTTCCCACGATGATGAAGGTTTATCAGGTTTCCAGTCTTCTCTTTGTTGAAGCTTCTTCAGCTAACACGTCTTCAATAAAGCGACGATGTTGTGACAAGTGGAGTTTATAGGGCGGCACGTATTGGAGGTTTTATTTCCTGGAGGAGACGTCGGGTTCTTTATGTGTGTGACAGGTGATTGACAGGGAATATAATTCAGAGCTGAATATGAAAACACGACCAAAAAAAAAAAAAAAAAAGAGAGATGAAAACACCAAGTGAACCCAAACAGCACATGATGGATTATGTCACTCAGGAGAAGTGTGAATGGCAGCAAAAGGCTTTTTGTGTGTGTAGGATAATGAGGTTTAATATCTCATGATAGGAATGTGGAACTGTGGTGTAAGCTGAAAGACTCAAGTAAACAAGAACAAGCTGTCAGGTAACACAGCACTGCAGGAGGAAGAGGAGGAGGAGGAGGAGGAGGAGGAGGAAGGAATCCTGGGTGAATGATGTCTGCAGAAAACACCACTGCAGGTAAACCAACCGATGTGCGTGCTCGAAACACACCGATACCCCCGAACTGCATGAGGGATTGTTTTGAATGAATGAATGAGAAGTGTTCCTCTTCCTGATTACAAGAGGTGCTTTGGCATCCAAATTCACACGGGGTTGTTATTAGAGAAGCTGGCAGCCTCACTTGGTTGCTGCCTCTTTCCAACAGCACTGAGCAGACTGCACGGTCAGCCAAAGCTCTGCTACAATAAACACAACCCAAAAACACAGTTGGAAAAATATTTGGCTTGTTAGATGTCATCAAAGCGGCTCTTGGCCGGCTAAGTCTGAAACCCCCGCACAGACCTTCACCCCATGATGTTATTCATAATATTTATCTTTTTTTATTAGATCATTCTTCACTTCTACTGTAATCCCAGATAAATGTATTGAGCTCAGATCAGTTCAAAGACTGAGTGTAGGAGTTCATCTCATGCTAACCCAAACGCTTCCCAACAAGGGAATCCATAAAGACTAGGGGGCTTTTAGTTCAGAACAATGCAAACATTTATTTTGCGTTTTTATTTTTGTGCATGTTTTGAAATTGCAGTCTATTTTATCTCGCGTTAAGTCTTTGGGTGTTGCAGTTTTTTTTTTTTTTTGCTGCCGTCTTCATCTTCAAAGTGCGTAAAAACTCGGAGAGGAAATTTTCTTTTCTAGCGCTGATGTTGGTCACAGGTGGTGCAGCAAACGATACGATACAATATGATGTGATGCAATTCAATACAAGAGATAGGATGACATGACATGATGCACAATGTGATATGACGTGATATATGATACAATACGATGTTATGATATCTAGCAGAAGCCGATCACTGATTCTGTAGAGAGACGACAGCTCATTGGTTGTTCAGACAGATTCTCTTTGTCATGTGATAAAATCATATCTGTGAATGTTTTATTCTATTTTGTTAACTCTGCAGGAGGATCCCTCATCGTTGATTAATGTTGTTCAGGACATTCTCATCACTTTAGATCCGACTGTGTGAAATACTTCATAACTCCAAACAGCCACTGTGATGACTGGAGGTTTTCAGTTTTCATTCAAGCAGTTTGAATTTTACGCCCTGTCAGAAAGTGTACGACTGTCAGAGAGAAGAGAAAGGCAGTCTGTGGAGGAGCGAAAAACTCTCCTCCTCCTCCATCATCATTTCATGTTTAACTCCCCACCTCTCTCTCTCTCTCTCTCTCTCTCTCCCTTGAAGTTGACTTTAAAAACACCACATAACATGAATTGGCATAATCATCAAATATGATTAAAAACTTTGATTAAAAGGTCACAAAGAGCCTTTTATTTTCCATCTCCCGATTGTTTCAGTGTTCATCGCAGGTAAGCGTTCAACCAGTTACAATGCTCCCCTCGTCTAACTGCCAATTACTGTATTTTCAAACCGCCTGCTCCATAATTACACGCTCAACAGGCATGAAGGGTATCCATTAATGTCAGCCTCGTCAGTGTAAAAGGTGCAGGCAGAGCTACAACCAGATACTGGGAAACTCTGTCGCCCAATCAGCCATCAGAGCCCCTGCTGTGTTCCCGCTCAATCCCCACACACGAGCTCTGAATATTTCATAACCAATCATTTGAAGGGTTGCAAGAGCTCCCAGTGTGACTAAATATTCAGCGAACTGCTGCTCACATTTTAACCCGCTGGAACAGGATGAAAGGTTGCATTGAGACGCGAGCGGCTCCTTGTCACCTGCAGGCCTTGGACCAGAGGCGTCTACCTCTGCTGGTTCTCCAGGTCAGGTTTTCTGAAAATCAGAATTATTAGTAAATTATTCAGGATTCATGGATTTAAAGTCAAGTCACACTTATTTTAGTTTAAAGTCTCTGTAATGGATGTTGAACGTCGTAGTAAACATTAAACATGACATGGAAAACCTTCAGGACTCGGGGGGGGGGGGGATCGACACATTTATGAGAGTTTGAGAACATTTTGTACAAGTGTTTCCAGGCATCCTTTATCCATTTACCACTTTTCCTGTTCATGGGTGCGGAGGCTGGAGCGGATTTCAGGCTGGGTTCACCTTTGACTGTGAATCAATCAATCAATCACAGGGCTGACATACAGGCCTTGTTCACACTGCACCTCCAAAATCTGATTTTAAGCACATCCAGATTGTATGTAGTTTGTTCTTTTGCCAGTCTGAACACAAAAAGCCACATGAGATCATAGACAGAGGTGGTTTCCTACAGATCAGACTCAATGTGAACGTCTTGGTCGTTTAATGCGTCACTCACAACGTGACACCATCATCAACATCAACAACAACAACAACGACGTAGATCTGACAAGCCAGAAGTTAACTTTGGTCAGAAAAACAACGAGAGAATAAAAACAAGCCTGTGGACAGAAAGACACACTTCCCTGTCATTCGTTTTGCTGTTGTATTTAGAGGACGTAACCTGTTACCATAGAAACCAATGTGGCTCAGACCACGTCAATACGGACGGGCAGATCGCATCTTGTCACCTGCGATATGTAGAGTGGACAGTCAGTTAGATCGGATTCTTATCGGATTTGGGGGAAACAAAAAAAACAAAGCCATACAGACGGACATCCAGCCACACACAGCTACAGGCTGTCACCAGTTAACCTGACGAGCGTGTTCGGACTGTGGGTGAAGCTGGAGGACACGGAGGAGTTGCATGCAAGCTGCAGAAAAAGAAAGGTTTCCTATCTGACAGGGATTCAAACCAGGAACCTCCTCACTGTGAGGCAACACGCCAACCACAGCGCCACCATAGTGCAGCCAGATTGTGTTTTAAAGTGAATATTGTGAGTGAATTTAACGAGTGTTTCTAATCCTCTATTAACATGATTTAAAAAAAAAAAAGGAGTATTAGAATTAAAAAATTACAACTCTCATGTTGTGAAGGCCAGAAGAGGTGGAGAAACACTGCATTAACATCAAGTACAAACTTAAGAAAACCAGACCTGGAGCTAGAGGGAGGCAAGCACACATCAATAAAGAATGACTATTATAATAGTGGAGCAGCAGCCAAGTAGTTGGTGCTGTGACCCTGCAGCTGGTTTAATCCGGTTGAGTCGTCAGTGCAGGTTGAACTCAGCGCGGCTCAATGTGAGTTTGAACTGAATCCAGTAACCTTTGACACGACGCCAAGTGGAAACACTGGCAGCGAGAGCGACTTTCAGAACAACCACGACAACAGGCTTCACTTCGCTTTTCTGTGATCATTTAATTTTAATCAAATTTTAATCAATGTCTCACCCTGAAGAGGAATAATGAATAAAAAAGGAAAGTTTAAAATGTTTGTGAATTAACCAGCTTGGGTTTTTTTCCTCCGCAGCTCCTGACACTTCAGTCATATTTGACTGCAGTGTAATAACCTAAACTGAAATGTTAAACCCTCATCTTTATTCAGCATCACAGCAGATTTCACTTGGTGGAGTGACTCATTTGTTTTCAGGCTTTTCTCGTTCAGAGGAGAGATGACAAACTCATACTGGCTGCTGACTTGTAACAAAAACACTCTTTCTTCTTCTCTTTCTGTATCTCGAAGGTATTGTACGGTTTGTTTATGTTTTTTTTTTTATTCCAGATAGAGGTTTCTCAGAGTGCAGCTGGAGCTTTTATTACACTCACAGCTGAACACATTGTTACTTATTTGGTGCTTGTTGTTTGACCTTGTGCCAATGCCTTAAACAAAGCCAAGCTGATACTGAGGACAGCAGCACTCCCTTCTTGTGTTTCAACATGTTCTGTGTGCACACATCTATACACATCTTATAGTGAAAAATCAGCTCTCCCAGTAATGACACAGCTGATCTTTCTTTAACCCCTCTACATCTCACTTCTCAAGCGCACCATCACCTGATCCTTGTCCTCTCTTCTGTCGACTGATTTGCAGACCATAACACGATGAATGTAAATGGGCTTGAGCTTGTGGAGCACTCTCGTCTAAAAAGGTCACACGGCAGTGGTTGCCATGTAATGAGACCAACATAAATAGCTAATCCCACTCGTGCACATTCATGCGCTATGGATGAAGCAGCAGGAGTGATTCTGGGTTAACTGTCTTGCCCAAGGTCACGTTGGACACGTCGCCGCAGGAGCCGGAGATACAACCTTCGACCTATCAAATCCTGCCGCTACACTTTTCAACACTTGATCACGTCGCCTTGTACTGTATAACCACCTTATGACAAACTGATCGTACAATTTAATGTTTAAAAAAAAAAAAGTCATGGCCCTTTAAAGCCAATATAAAACGGCTCTCGTGTCGTTTGTAGATCTGTCCACGGTTCAGAAAAAAGCCAAACACACACGAGGACATTTCACTTCTGGCTGATGCTTTTACCGAGTTCTGTTCTGATCAAACCTCGAGGGCACTCAACACACTTTTCACCTACACACACACACACACACACACACACACACACCAACCCATCTGCCCACAGTGTGCTCCTACAACAAAGCATTTGGCTCGGCCTCTTATCTGGTAATCAGGGTGAAGAGACCACTCCACATAATTGATATAGGATGTGTTGATGTTTTTTTTTCTCCATAACACACACACACACACACACACACACACGCACACACACACACAGCTGGAGTATGGAGCTAAGTGGAGACTGAAGACGAGGGCGTTCTTGTCGAGGAGACGTTTACATTTGCATATGAAAAACATTTTGGTCCTACTTGTTCCTGTTCCACGTGAAACACTACATGTGTTCCCTCTTAAATGAAGCCGTAATGAACAATGTGGTGAACAAACTGTATGAGCTGCAGCACCATTGTCTCAATGGAGGACCTAATTGACTATTTATATCCTCTATAAAACATTCAGGCCTGTTGTATTTCTTCCATGCTCAGCCATAACATACGCATGAAAAGCATTAAAGGACAGCGTTTCCTTTTATTCCCTACAGGATAATTGTTTCCTTCGTCTGCTACACTATGATGATAATGATTTTTTTAATTTATTTTTTTTAATGCAAGGCACCCAATAAGAAGAGACGGTGAAGAAAACGCGGCGTAAACAAAAAAAAAAAAAAAACACATTAGAAGCCAAAAGCAAAAAACACGAGGGC
>NC_136696.1:24836340-25013840 GCF_947650265.1 Symphodus melops | reverse complement strand
GTTCAAACACAGGGAACACACACACGCGCGCACACACACACCTCCACTTTGAAGTGTCCTTTGAAGCTGGAGTAGAGATGTGATGTGTGATGTGTGAGGAGGAGGAGGTCGGCTCTGTCATGACTTTTATCTGCCATCTGACAAAGTGGGAACCTTTACGACCTGCTGCTGCCCCAGTGGAGCCCCTATCCCCCCCCCCCCCCCACCTTCAGCTCCTCTTCAACGGCTGTTTCCAAAACAGAAACAGAGGAGGAGCCTGACAGCGAGCTCACCTGTACTCAGGCTTTAAGTGCAGAAGTAGAAGTGATGAAGAGGACGGGCAACTCTGCTGTTTGCTGTGCACCTTAACCGACCTTCAGAATAAAAGCCCAACATACATCTTTCGGTTTTTTCTCCTGGTCTTATCACATTCACCTTTCACTAGGCAGTATCAGGATTATTATTTACCGGTAAATTTTTCTCACTCTATCCACTTGAAAAAAAGAAAAGAAAAAAAAGCTGTTTATAACAGATTAAAACTCAGACTCACTTCAGACTTCATCCAAAATGACAAAAAAAACCTTCTGAAATTCAAGAAGCAGGAACCTGTGGATGTTATCTTTTAGAGAGTCATTGCCATCTGTTCATCTTTGTAAACATGCTACTCCCATTTCATTTAAATCTAAATACTTCTCCAAAGTCAAGAACAAGTTCAGATACTAACATCGATTAATCGAGCTGTGAAGGAGAATTAACAGGTTCTGTTTCCTTAAATGAGTTTGTTTTTTTTCTCTTTTTGCCAACCGTAAACTTTCCCTGGTCTCCATGTAACATCTTATTGTGGTAAACCTGCAGCAGCAATAACTGCAGCGCTTGTTCCTTTAAGGTCTCGACTGTCTGAGGATTTTCTTTTATTTAAAACAAAGTCGTTTCATTTTAACATCAGTGTTTGTTTCGTCTCTCTGCAGTTCCTCAGCACGCTGTTCGCTCCTCTGAACTTCATCATGGAGAAGGTGGAGAGCATCCTGCCGTCCAGCCTCTGGCACCAACTCACCCGCATCTGACCCGAGCCACCAGACGGATCCGGAACCAGGACCTGAAGCGGGAGCCCACGACCTCCATTCAGACAGAACCAGCCGAACTGAAACCCAGAACGCTTTGTTGCACCGGACTGACACGCCTTTGTGCCAAGAGTTCAAACCAAACTGAGAACAGACAAGGACGACGGCAAGAGACGAGGGACAAAAAAAGGCAAAAATGATGGAATCCACAATTGGTTTTGACTTTATTTGATATGTTTGCATTTTTTGGGTTTTCGATCATTTAAAGCTGTTCTTTTGTTGTACAAAAACAGGTGATCAATTGCCATCATTAAAAAAAGTGAGAAGACAAAAAAATACAATAAAAGGACTTTTTGTGTATTGCTGCAAACCAGCGTCTTCCTGCCAGTTTGATTCTCTGCAGCTTAACGGCTCCAACGCAGCAGTCTGAAGGCAGCGCGGCGTCCTGCCGAGCTGGTAGGTTTTCATTGGTTCTCTCTGGGTCCTTCTTTTATCTGCTGCCAAGGACAACAGGAAGCAGTTTGATCCATGGAGCAGGTGTTAGCATGCTGCAGAGAAACGCTGAGATCTTGACGGCAGTAAAAAAAAAAAATGGATTCTGTATTTACGTCACTTGGATGAAACATGATTTGAACGGCGGGTTCTTTATGATTTTTAAGCCCTATTTTAAATACAACATGCGTAACTAAGTGATCTGTGTGATTAGTTAGAAGTTTTAGTCTGCATATAGATAACGGCTCAACTCAATATACATCTGATTTTAACTTACACATAATATTTACAGGAGAAAACTACGATTATTTGAGCAGTACGTTTTTTAAGACGTCGATTTAGAAGATAAGTTGATTACAGTGAAAGTCAAAATGATCCGTCTGAAGGACACGACGGCTAGGACTCGTTTTAGCGTAGTGTCCTTCAGAGGGCACGTTCGAAGTCAGAGTATGTCACAGGCTCCTTCAAATAATGTGCAACAACAGGATTCATATGTTGCAGCCTACGAAGCAGGATGTATCCCATCATTCATCTGAGCTGCTTCACTTTTCTACACTTTGAAGGTAAAGAGTGGGGACAGCTAAGTGACCCTAACAGGGGATCTTCTGTGGACCAGATCATTTCAGTCGGGGCAGAGCGTTTTGAATGAAGACACTGCTGTCTTCATATCTGTGGATCTGGTCCTGTTCTGGTTCTGTTCTTGTTCTGGTCCTCCAGGTACCAACTGTTTTTATAGCTACAGATCTTAATGAGTGGATGTCGCCACCTACAGGACTTCAGAGTAACAGCTGCTGGAACATCTTTGGAACTGTTGTTGCCTTTTCTACCCAATTATGATCCCAGTTCACACATGCTCGTTGTAACCATGACGACAAATCTATCTGATTACCTCAGGATTCAAAACCACAGCACACAAACACTTTACAGTCTGCCCTTCAACCAGAGTGCATGTGTGTGTGTTTGTTTATTTTTTTGTCTTCAGGGAACTTCTGAATTCTGAGTAACTTCCTGTTTGAAAACCAGATTTTTCTGAGGATAGAGGGAGCACTTCTCAACAGTTCATTTTGTTTGATGTTTTAAACAAGTTCAAATCACTTCTCTTAGTTGTTGAACTTTGAACATGTTGATGAACTTTTGTTCTAGTCTTGGGGATGGATGATTTGTGTTTTATCTTATTAGTTTGAAAGACAGATTAAAGGAGGAGACAGCAGAGAGAGCTGAAGGAGGATCACAGCGCTGAGACAACCTGCTTCCTGTTTCAATGTCACACGGATCTTTGGGAGGCCGCTGAATGGAGAGCTACGCTACGAGGCTGCAGTCGAAACTCTGCAGCCTCCGTACAGAAGCAGAAGTCTTCACACACTGATCCCCCGCGTGACTTGTGGTTGAACGTGATTGGTCAGTAGTGTCCTCGGGGGCGGTGAGGTCACGTCTGGCCCTTACAGGTGTGCACGTCGACCTGCTGGTGGCAGTCCCGGCAGTGCACGGCGCAGCACCAGTGGAACTTGCACTCGCACTTGGTGGTCCGGCTGACCCGCGAGGTGTCGTAGCCTCGCCCGCAGCACATGACCTCACAGCCGTCCACGCCGCGAGACGTCCGGTTACAGACGCGCCCTCCCGTCCCCATGGACCCTGGACACACGGAGAGAGAGAGAGAGAGAGAGAGGTCAGTTCACAGGAGTCGCTTTACAGTAATTCACTTCATCTATGGGGAGCTCCTGCTCATCCAAGGCACAGCGTTACATTTCTTATTAATCGGCTACATATCATCATTCTCTCATCTTCATATTAAATAAAACTATTCTGACACGTTCATCTTCAGCTTTTAAAAGCGTTCACACAGTTTTTAAAGAACAAGAGGGTTACAGCTGTTTTTGGACTTCTGTAACCTTGAAGCTCGTCAGCGAGGAGAATCTGCAGGACTGTGAAGTGTTAGCTGAAGCAGAACCGTCTCGATCCTGATCTGATTCTTTCATATCATCAACATGCAGCATCTCTTTCCATGTCAGTGTCAGCTCTGTCTACAAGCTGAGCGGCATCATGGGAAGTTCCAAAGATGCCCAAAAGAAACAACATTACTCCAGCGAGGAACGAGGACGTGATGAGGCGGTGCACAATCTAAAATGTGACCTATTAGAAACGGCTTATTGGTCACCGCGAGCCAATGAGAGCGCAGTGTGCGGTCGAGACAGAAGAGGGGAGGAGGCGTTCAGAGCGTGAGTAAGATGATGAACGTTGGATGGAGGAGAGATGAGAGATTGATGATAGGAGCCGTCAGCCTGCACTCCCGCCCTTCATCAGCTGTTCATTTTACAGGAGACATCACACACACACACACACACACACACACACACACACACACACACACACACACACACACACACACACACACACACACACACACACACACACACACACACACACACACACACACACACACACACACACACACACACACACACACACACACACACACACACACACACACACACACACACACACACACACACACACACACACACACACACACACACACTTTTCATGAGATACGTTTTCAGGAGTTTTAACTGCGAGGACGAAAGTGCTTTCATTGATGATAAAACTATGGAAGCCTTTGAAGGTCATGATTGTGGTGTAAAAACAAAAAAACCTTTGAAACAGAAACAGACTTTCTTCTTTTTTTTTTTTAAATAAAAAGAACAAGCCCAAAGGAACCATCCGGAACAAACACCACCCTAGTTCCTCCCACATCAAGGATTGTTTTTCATCTTCTCTCATGACCAGGCCAAACTTCACCTGTGAGTCATTCATGATTTTAAAATGCGCTCTCGAACACTGAAACTGATCTCAATCAAATCAAAGAATCAGAATTCAGGAGCAGCGAGGAAGCGTGAAGGGCCGATGATGATGTTTAAGTCGCTCAGTCGGTCAGCGTCCGTAGAGATCCAAATGAAACGGCTCCGTCTTCTTTTCTGCTCGTCGGCATCTTAACCACGTGTTCATAATACTGTGTGTACGTCCAATCACCTCCTGAACACAGTTTTAAACATGGACCTGTGGTCGAGCTGCAGATGTCTCGTGTCTGCGCTGTGACTGACTTGTCTGTGTGTGAAGCGTGTCAGAGGAGGAGCGCGTGTGCGAGCGCTCTCTCTCCTCCTGTGTAAATAAAGGTTGAGGGAAAAAGTGATGCTCCGGCTTCGTGTGCCGTCTCGAACATTGTTCTGGAATTTGCTCGTGTTTACATTCTGCTTCGCTCCGAGACAACGCCGTCTCTTCATCGTTAACCTCGCCAGGTAATATGTCTGGGCTTGACCTGAAGCCCCGCCTCTCTCTGGCAGAGCGCCTGCTCGTCATCCGCGGTATGCTGCCCTGCTAGGGATGACATCACGGCCGGAGTCTTCCTCGCTCTCCCGGTGTCTGCTTATTGAATTAAGATGAGGGGGCGCCGAGAGATGAGTTTAGCACCTGAGCCTCGCCGGGGCCGAGGGAAATTGATTTCACACTTTAAAGAGGCACAAAGGGGCTGTCTCACTATCTCTGTGGAGTGTGTGTGTGTGTGTGTGTGTGTGTGAGAGAGTGTGTGTGTCCATCTGCCTGTGAGAGTAGACTTTCCAGAATGATTGAGGGTGAGTTTGCATGTCTTAGAGAGGTTTATCTGTGTGTGTGTGTGTGTGTGTGTGTGTGTGTGTGTGTGTGTGTGTGTGTGTGTGTGTGTGTGTGTGTGTGTGTGTGTGTGTGTGTGTGTGTGTGTGTGTGTGTGTGTGTGTGTGTGTGTGTGTGTGTGTGTGTGTGTGTGTGTGTGTGTGTGTGTGTGTGTGTGTGTGTGTGTGTGTGTGTGTGTGTGTGTGTGTGTGTGTGTGTGTGTGTGTGTGTGTGTGTGTGTGTGTGTGTGTGTGTGTGTGTGTGTGTGTGTGTGTGTGTGTGTGTGTGTGTGTGTGTGTGTGTGTGTGTGTGTGTGTGTGTGAGACCTCACCCTGCTTACATGTACACAGACACATGAAATCTTCCCGTCTGTGGTGAAGCGTCTACACGTCTCCATGGGGGGCCCCTGAAACCTGCAGGGGTCCATCAGGAGGGGACGGAGGGGAAACTACTGTTCAGGTTGAAGGAATCCAGTGACGCCGTTTGTCAGAGAATCACGATGCAGCTCCAGATATTTTTCTTTTTTCTCAAAGAAATGATCAATAAACTGGACCATCATGTTTCCTCTGATCAAACATGTCATCACAGTAAAACTAACTGATCAGCTGATGTGAAGTCTTTGGCTTCACCTCGAGATAACGCATCGAAAAAAAAATGTACACAAAATCAGATGTAATCAACAAATAGTCCAAAGCGCGAGGCAAGTCATTTTGAAATGTATTGTTTGTTCCTTCAGAGTGATCAATAAATCAAAGCTCTGAAATAAATCAATGTCGGAGAAACATTCCATAAAAGTCCTTCACGTGCGTCACTTTAATGATGATCAGCATGTTTGGAAGAGGCGGCACAACAACAACAACAGACAGGAAGTGTGAGTGTGTTGGAGAGGACGGAGACGTGTCTCTCTTTAGAATGAATACTGACAGATGATGAGTTTACTCCGGCCTGTTTCCTTAAAGCTGCCAAGATCACTTCTCAGTAAACAGTCGAGCCGACATCTGTTGTTTGGCGTTTGTTGCATCTCTACAGTCAGGAACGACGACGACAGATGGTTGACAGTGACGGCGTTTAAAGTCAACTCTGATTCAAGCGAAGACGACGAAATCACCTGATAGAGAAGAAACACACAGATCTGCGTTTTCTCTGCACAATGTGAGTCAACGTAACTCTTCATATCTGTCAGCATCTCAGTAGAAAACAGAGGACTTTGAGAGTGGGACGGTAAATATGAATGAACAAAGCCTGCGATCGTCGCCGTGCTGGAAACACATCCTAACTCCCAGTCGACCTAACGACAGGCGGAGAGCTGAGGCGGGTTTTAAGCCTCTTGACACGCCTGTCAATCAAATCAGACTCCGAACGATGCATGATGTGTATCCTTCCCATGAAATGGTGATTGGACTTGAGCTTGTAAAGTGCTGTTCTAGCGCTTTCACACCGCAGGTCACACCTCCACATTCACAGCCTGACAGTCCAGGTCGTTATGTGAAGTGATCGACTCCACTGAGCCACAGCCGCCTCAAAACACATCTATAAAAAAACCAAACAAACAATAAATAGAGTTGTTGTTTGTCCCATGTAAACATGTTGAGATCTGCTGTTAAAATGTATTTTTGAATGAACGGGGTCTGGGTCTCTTGGATGCGGCCTCAAGTGGACATTCGAGGAACTGCAGGGTTTTTTTTTTTTTTTTTTTTTAACTCTTCCACCTTTTATCTTGAACCTCTAAAACGTCCTCTTGGCCTCTAAATGAAAACCATGCCTCTGAAGATTCTTCATGCTTCTTTGAGGGACATAAAACACTGTAAAGAACCATGACTGTGCCTGATCACCTGTAAATCTCAGTGAATATGTCACACTGTCCCGTGACAGATTATTCCCAGGTTGGATTTTTACTCTCCTACAGAAAAAAAAAAAGAACAAATACTTTTTCACAAAGTAAGGTGCAAATTGGCCTCTTTCATTAACGTGCACTTTGAATTGTGTCTCCAAGCCTTAAAATGACTCAACGCCAATAGAAGCCTTAAAATAATCTGGGAGTTGAAGTCACGTTTCAAATCGAGGAGGAAGGAAATAACAGAATACCTCCTCTGACGTGTGTGTGTGTGTGTGTGTGTGTGTGTGTGTGTGTGTGTGTGTGTGTGTGTGTGTGTGTGTGTGTGTGTGTGTGTGTGTGTGTGTGTGTGTGTGTGTGTGTGTGTGTGTGTGTGTGTGTGTGTGTGTGTGAGAGAGAGCTGGTGATTTATAGTTATCTGTGCTCTTCTAAGGTTTCAGCCTACAGAAGTGTGTAATGGGTCTTAAACTGGCCGACACCCGATCGCCACGGATCATCTGCTGCCTGACAGGCATACAGCTCCTCTGGAACACACACACACACACACACACACACACACACACACACACACACACACACACACACACACACACACACACACACACACACACACACACACACACACACACACACACACACACACACACACACACACACACACACACACACACACACACACACACACACACACACACACACACTCTTCTCTTTCACTCTCACAGATTTCATACACAAACATTTTCTTTCTCACACTCCACCGTCCTGTTCGGAGCTTCACATATGTAAACACAGATTTCACACACTGTCTCAGCACCAGCGTCTGTCTGAGCCCAAACACTGGAGGTGAAGTCTCACTGTCATCTACAGAGACCCTGTCAGACCTTTCACACATGCAAGAAACTCCAGAAAATGTCCCAAAACCTTCAAGCCTAGTTTTTGTGTGAACTGAAACATGATTGTTTCCTGCCAGCCTCCATGACAAAAGTCTGCTTGGAGCGGATTGGTCGAGCCTTTGTTTGACCACAGAAGGAAATGTTCACCACAGAGCTCATGGGCAGGAGCGATCCGGTTTGGATGCTACAGCTGCTGAACAACTGGTTCATCCTTTCTGCATGTTTGTTCCTCCCTTTCTTCTCACATCCCTGTTTTATGCATCTTTGTTTTAAAGAATCTAAATGACTGCAGATCCTGTACAGGAAACGGGGCTGGAGGATGTTTTACCTGACTCGTTGTCCCGTATGCAGTAGTCTGGTGAGTCCTCAAAGTACACCAGGTCGTTCTTGCTGGGTCTTTTGAAGTGTGCGTGTGCTGCAGTAAATCCAGTGCCGTACTGGTTAACCGCCACCTGCACGGCGCCGTTGTACCTCTTGCGAAGATGGTCGCCGGTTTGCCTGAAGTCGGCCATTGCCAACCAGCAGGTCCGAACGCTGCAGGAGCCGCTGACGCCATGACATTTACACTCCAGAGTCATGAAGCGCTTCACGGCCTGGAGAGGACAGAGGGGAGAGAACAAGAGGTCAGTGTCTGGAAAAACGCCGTGCACGCTTTTAAATGCAGCCGATAAATCCTGATTAAAAATCAGACACTTCCTGTGTTTCTGACAAACACCATCACGCATTTTATGGCTCAGTGTTTCTAACTGCGCACCTTTCTGCCCGCTCTGTTGTTGTGCAAGTTCATGAGCGCCCGGGCGTCCTTCTCCTTCCTCTCCTTGGCGTCCACAAACGCCTGACTGAAACGCATGGCGTGCTCCACGTGGTCGCTGCAGCCGCCCCAGTCGAAGGAGCCCTTGGCGTCCATCGACGAGCCCTTCTTGGTGGGGTCGCAGGAGCAGGAGTCCAAGTCGCCCTGGCTGCACGCTCGTGCCAACGTGTAGACCACGCCGGCCGAGGAGATGGCGTACATGAAGGCCACCTCGCGGCTACCTGAGAGGAGCGTGTGAGAAGTCGTTACGAAGAGGAACAGGTCTGTAAAGAACTCAATGTTTAGTTTTAATGCACGTTTGAAACAAATGACGATATGAAACAGTTCTTTGAAATCTTTTTTTTGCTTTGCTGGTGACCAGCAAGACTTTTAACAACTTAAAACAAGTAAAGACGCTCACATATACATATTCAACACACAGCTACGCACCTCCTCTCAGACTGTTTAGGAAAAGACAGCTGGATTGTGTCTCACAGTGATGATAAGAGGAACGATAAGGGAGAAAGTGACACCCAACAGAAGAGTATCAAAACATAAATCCTGCTCTTTTTAATCAGTCCCATGTTGTGTTGTTTCATTACATGTTAGTCGGATAATACATCAGCTAAACACCTGTGTCATGATCAAATAATCAAAAACCAGGAAACAGTTCAGATCGGTAAAAAAAAGAAATCAGCTCATGCTGGGCGTATTGTTCTCCACATCGTAAACTTCTCTGATGGGAGATGAAAGTGGAACATCATCTTTATCTCTCGTGGATCTTTGTTCCCAAACGGAGCCTGAAGGAGGGCAATGTGAAGCCGTGACAAACGCAGAGATTCTTCAAATGTTTGGCCTCCGCTGCTACCTCTATGATCCACGTCTGCTGTTATCGGCTACGAACTCTTAGTTCATGTGAGGCATGAAATGAAAAACGCTTCATCTACCTCCAGAATGGATAAACAGCTAACGCTTACCTGCAGCACCCAGAGCCCTTATCTGCCCCCCCTGCATGTAACTGACGAGAGATCAAAGTGTGTGTGTGTGTGTGTGTGTGTCACTGTGCTACAAACAAGCTCAAATGAAAGAAGTGAATCTTGCATGTGTTTTCATTCTTTGATTCATCTTTAAAATAAGGAAGAAATGCTAAAATTCTTTTTTCTGATTTCCTTTCTTTTTTTTACTAAAAGGAAAAAAAGGAAAAATTTACAAAGAAGAAAACCAAATGACTACATTTCCCCTCTCCTCCCTCTAAATCTGAAATCAAACCTTGTGAAAAACTATTAATAATGACCGTCTCTTTTCATTCAGCACATTTTGAAGCTGCAGAGCTCGGTGTGACCCCTCAGCACGTTTCACGTCTCCACCAAAGAGTCGACTGTGGCAAAACTCAAAGAACTGAGAGGTGGTGAAGATGAGAGTCCGATTAAAGGTTGTCATAGATGGAGAGATGGAGAGATGGAGAGATACTTTGTGTAGAAACATGTTTTAGAACCATAAAGTTTAGAAACCTTTGGAAAAATTATGATGTAGAAACTTATGATTAAAAAAAAAAAAAAAAGGGTTGGAAACATGTCAAAGTAATGCTATTACAATGAAATGTCATCGTAATGAAACAAGTGTGTGTGTGTGTGTGTGTGTGTGTGTGTGGTGTGTGTGCGTGCGTGCGTGCGTGTGTGTGTGTGTGGGTCCAGAGGCTAAGTTGAGCGTGTATAAAGAGGTTAATGAGGAGAACACGGAGACAACGGGAGAGGTAGAACTCCTGTGTAATTGTTTGAAATTAGCCGGCTGACATTGACAATAAGAAGCTTCTGACGAGGCTCTCCGACGTGCCGTGATAATTCTGTGTGGCACAGCGGGGGCCCGGCTGGGAGGTCCGAATACCACACGGCTGATTAGAGGCCCCGACATGAAACAGACTAAGTCGAAGGATCCGCCTCACAGGTTAAATCTGGGGGCATGGGAGAGGAACATCAGGCCGTCGGGTCCTGATGATCCTGCCGGGGCAATAAAAAAAGATTAGGACTTGTTCTAACATGTCCAGGCACAAAGCACAGACTGAGTTCAGCTGCTCAGACGCACAGTGACATGTCGAACTTGACAGGATGCTTCTGTACAGCGCTCACATCTGTCAGAGGCAGCAGCAGGCTGCTCATTATCAGTTAATCATTTCAATCCCTAATACTGCTAATCGCACCGGCTAATTGCTGTCTTAGAGGAGTCATTGCTCACACTCTTCACAACATTTATTTTGTACTGAAGCCCCCCTGAAACAGACTGCCGAAAGCTCCATAAATCAAGTCCTTTCCTTCTGCAAACGACCAGCAGAGATAAACAGTGCTAATGACCGGGTATGGATCTTCAAAGTGGTGGGATTACTTTTACTTGGGAAAAGGACGATCTCTCTTCCATCTCTCTTTGGAATGGGCTGAGAGGAGAGTGATTAGCTGAGACAGTAGCTGAAGTGGATCTAACGTAAACATGAACATCGTCCTGATGAGCCTCAATCAAAGGCACAGACTGGGAACTTTTTATTATACAGCTAAAAACCTGCATGTGGCATGTAGTGAGCGCAACCCATGTACACACACTTTAGTTTTTGACGGCCACGGTTCAAACCCGGCCTGTGGCTCCTTTCCCTCATGTTAACCCCCCCCCCCCAGTCTCCTTCTCTCTCTCTCTCTCTCTCTATCTCGGATCCTGTCTCTAAATAAAAGGCATAAAAATCCCCAAAATAAACTTACGATAAACAACAACAAATATGATGCAGTCTGCAGATTTATTTTATTTCATAAGATGGAAAAATGTTGCAGTCTGTCAGTAAAAAAAAAAGAAAAAGCTAAACAATTAACCCTCCTGGGTTTTTAAAAGCTCAAGGTCAGGCCTGCAGGTTGCTTAAATGCTCAACTAATTCTTTTTACGTCAACAGTGTTCAATAAAAATCATCCAAGACAGAGAGAAGGAGAGAATTTGAGACGTCGTCGCTGTATTTATTCAGTATTAATAATGGGTTGATAACATGAAATCGGGGCACTGGTGGTGCAGAGGTTAGTGCCTGCGTCACATGTATGGAGGCTGAAGTCCTCAACGCGGGCGGCCTGGGTTTAAATGTGGCCTGTGGCTCCTTTCCCGCATGTCAATCCCCACTCTCCCCCCTGATTCCTGTCTCTATCCACTGTCCTATCTCTCCGATAAAGCCACAAAAATAAATCTTTAAAAAAATCAACCAAGTGCTGATGAACTGTTCTTCCCCACCTGAGCGTTAATGTGACTCCAACAAAGCAGGAAAAAGGAGCTGATGTAGCCCACGATCAAACACAAAAACTGAGAAAGCAGCCGGCTGCACCGACGTGACAAATGCACGATTGTAAAGTGAGACGAGGTGTGGAATGTGACCCGACGTCTGTGGAAAAACGAACACATCTGCAAGGGAACTCTGTGTTTCTCCGAGGGGGGGGGGGGCTCGGTGTCGCAGTTTAAACCTCAAGACACTTTGCAAAGTCACCAATTGTTAAGATTTGTCAGACGCAGGGTGAAACAGGACAAACAGATCCGTGCGCTGCAATGCACTCGATCATGCACGGATTGAGTTCCAGCCGCACAATCAGCTGGAAACACAAGCCGGCGTATAAAGTACACGGCTGCAGGCCATCTAGTCACTTACTTTCTATTCTCGGTCATGCAGCGTTGAAGGCGTCTGACAGCCCCTGAAGTTATTATATCAGGTATAATCTGCTTTATTGTATCTTCTAACATTGGCTGCGGGGGGAATAGAGAATGCAGCTCAAATTATCACTGAGGTGTTTGTTGATATAGTCTTAAACATTGAGTCTGATTTGATCCTGATTCTTTCAGGGTCAGGGATAAGAAGCTGCTCTATATCCTAACAGGAATGTTTAAAGATTACAAAGAGAGTAGAAGTGATAGTACTTCAGCATTAATTAAAGATAACCTTCATCTACAGACAGAATTCATCAGGACAAAATTAAGCAAGCATGATGTGACTATATTTACGGACTTCGAGAAAGCGGAGACATGTTTGCTGTCTCCTGTGATAAATGGTCAGAGGTCTCAGGCTTGGATGACTCGCTGTGTATTTTCTGGGGACGAGTGTGTAATAAAACGTGTAAACTGTCCTTTGATAGAATATGTGCGCTGCAAATATGTCAGCTGTGTTCTCCTCAAATGATCAGGACACATTTCACCACAAGACAACTGAGTCTAATCCAGCCCAAGTGTAGATCATCAGCACGGTAGATAAAGATCTCAAGGAAACTTCTGCAGGCACAATGATAACTGGACATGACGGTTTAAATTGAGATATTTGTCAGTGACTTTAAAAACTTTACGTAGTTCAAAATGTGACCTCTTCTATGCTCAAGTAAAATCGGTTTCCCTTCTACTCACTGCGGAGAAGCAGGCGTCCGAGCAGGCTGTGTTCTCTGGCCGTGGTGTTGCAGTTCCAGCGGTGGTTGCGGAACTGGTGCTGGCACTCCGAGATCCAGTCTTTCATCCCGGCCCCGATGGCTTGCATCACTTTTGGGTGCTGGCGACACAGCTGGCGCTGCTTGTTCACGAGGCCGGGGATATTGTCGCACATCACCTGAGAGCCCAGGGTGCCCATGTACCTGCAGGGTGGAGGAGCAGACCAACAGGAAACTGAACTTTTGTCCGCAACACAAATGTTAAACGGGGAAAAGGCAAAGGCACAAGCAAAAATGGAAAAAAACTAAAAAGCTATAAAATTGGTGTTTTCCTCCAACTGAGCAGGAAAAAAGAAAAAAAAACACAGGACAGAAAAAGACAAGAAAGCATCAGGGTGTCTGCTGTGTTGAAATCCCTTCTATCAGCACCACTATTTCGACTATGTGATGTTAGACAAGCAGGGAATTTGAACGCTTGCAGACTTCAGGAAAATGTCTTTAATTGACTTCTCCTTATGGAGAGAAAAAAAGGATGTGAAGAAAATTCTCTCCCAACATCATCTCAGGATTACAGCTGAAATACAGAAACAGGATCTTTGCAAATATTAAAGACTCAAGAGAACGAAAGCAAATAAGAGACAAAGTATATCATATTGAATGACTTGATCTTGGGAATGTATCTGTCCATGTACTCATTCTCCAACTTCAGTATTTGTAAAACACTGAAATGTAAACCACGGAGGGGATTCAATTACTTACGATGTGGGAAATGTCTGATAAACGAGAATAATGCTGTTCTGAAATAGTTTAAAAAGTGATGTGGGTTTTTTTTTTAATAATAATCAAGGAAACTATCGCGATATTTCCTCGAAAATTCAAACTTCGTTATGGACAGATGCGCTGTTCTGCATGATCTCTTCTCAAGTGGAATAAAACGTGCCAGTTTAATCACATTTTCAGCGCCTGTTCTTTGACAATTGTAACTGATTAAGATGTCATATAAAACAGGTAATGTACTCACCACCAGGACGCGTCGACCTCGGCCACCAGCCAGCAGATTGCTACAGACAAATAAACACATATTCCACTTGGAAATAAGTTCATATTAACCAAACGTTGGTCCTCTATGGATCTGGACGGAACATTTCCACGGGAAAAATAAAAATGTGAAACATTAGAAAAAGTCCGAACTTGATTAATGTCCAATGTCACGCTTGCATTAAAAATAAATCACAGGACTTTCGGATGACGGAGGCTTGTGCGTAAAAGCCATGTCCGGCTCTGGTTCTGGTTCTGCACGGTGGCTGAGTGCATATGAGGGAAAAAAAGTGCAGAGAGACCGTCTTAATAGTCCGGGCAAATATTTTCAGTGGAGATGATGAGCTATCAGGTTTAAATTGCTTTACACAAGGGGTGGGCAGAGTCCCGTCTCAGGAATGAGATGTCTGAGAGTATCTGTTCAGGCTGGTTTGACAGCAGACAGGCTTGGCACGCGTCCAGACCGGAGCTCCGCTGCGCTCACAGAAAATGGTCCAAACTGATGGGCGCTTCACTCAAACCGCACCGACGCGTTCAGGGAAGAAGAGGCCGAGCTGAAAGAGAGAGAATTCATCCAGCAATACCTAGACAGTGTCAGTCACCTGAACAGAAAAAAAAAAACCCCGCGTAGCTCGCACTAAATTCTACTGTTTTGTATGATCGCCTTTTCCTAACACATGTTTCGTGGATGAATGTTAAAAGACTTTTCGATGTCAAGAGCAGGAAAATAACATTTCGGTACTTCTAGGGTGCAGAGACCGTTGACTTATCCCGTCACATCTAAAAGCCAAACTGTTCATCCATCTTCCTGCTCCACCCAGGGATCCCAAATATAGTGTTGTTTTTACTCGGTTACACTTCTTCTTCGCCGAGGCCAAATCCTTCAATAAAATAAGGATTTGCAAAAATAGTAGGAGCCCTTTGTCATACCCCACTGACGCTCAGGTGCCAAATATTTACGCATGACGCACTGTTATTTTACAGCCTTATACAAACCATCACTAAAGCCCAACTAATAGCTCAGGAATGGTCTGAAAAAAAGGAGGGCAAAAAAAAAACCCTACTCACTGGTTCTCCCAAACCAGCACCTAAAGGTGATGTGTCCATTTCAATTGGATTATCTATCGTGGTCTTTTTGAAGTCTCATGGGGAAATCTGTACCACTGTCACACGGCATTTCCTCAAACTTTGATCTGCTCCGGGTGTATCTGGAGGTCCGGAGATCCTGACCAGATGAGATTAATGGGCAAATTGGATTTTTGTCCCATGATCCCCGTGGAAGAAAACCATAAAACAACAAGGAGATTTGTTGGAGCGCTCTGTGTGCTCTTCTCAGCCCATTGAACACGACTTTGTTGTTGCAGCAGCAGCAGAACTTATATTAACTCTGTAATATAAAGCCAGTGTAATTGGAAGTCATAAGTCCACCGCCTTACTAAATCGCATCAAGGCTGCTCACTTCACGGTATGTGGTGGAAATGAATGGTGCTCTCTGACAATATTACTATCATCAGTCTGGTCAGAGGCTGGAGGGACCAAACGTATTGTGCTGAGTTTCTATAACGATAAAACATTCACTGAGTTATCAAAGCTGGACTCACTTATAGGTAGAATATATGTCGGCCTATTTATTTTCAAACTTTCTAGCTCATGTAGGCATCTTGTGATTTGTGGATTTTGGCGCCCCCTGTGGACAAATTGGATATTTTTCTGATCTTGTCCTGAAAAGTTGTATGGGGAGAATTGACTATATCATAACAGCTCATCCATTATAGATGGTAAATGTAAAAAGGGTTACATTAGCATGCCATACGTGGCCTCGCCTGACTCCTAGATCATGGCAGGCATTCAAAATTAAAATATCTTAACAGATACAGAACCTGAATTTAAAACTCATTCATTTAAGACTCACTCAGATTCAGCAGCTAGCTTAGCTTAGCATGGCGACTGGAAGCTTTGGAAAAAGCTGGTCTTTCTCTGAAGTTTAAACATGCACCTACACAAATCTCCTAAGTTGACTAATTGACATGTTGTTGGCTTGATTAATACATACCTCCACCTAAAGGTAATGATTGCCTGTTGCTTGGAAACGGTGACAACAAAACTCCAGACAGCCATTACCTCAGAAATAGCTCCAGCAAATATTTCCAAGTATGACATGTTGTTTTTACATTTCTGTTTGAATATGGATACAACAATAAGATGAGTCAAAGCTTCAGGTGATGGATGGCTGATATCCCACCCCCTCTTTTTATCTATTGACTGTTAGAGGTTTGCTCTCTAATCACATCACACATTCATCTTTGCATACAATGTGCAGTCATGAGGGTTGATATCAAGCGTCTTTCTTCAATATGGAACAAAAAGGTTAATAAGAGTCCAAATGTACTTCTTGGAAAAAGTTCAATAAGTTTACAAGAACTTCAAACAGAAAAATTGACATTTAATTTCACTCTTCTTTTTGTACTATGAACAAAATCGTACCTCAAAATAAGCTTCACTAACTACTTAAAATATGCTCAACTAAAATTCAGAACTGCGGGTTGAAGACACGTTTGAGTGAAGTAAAAGAAAGTGTTACAGCCGCAAAACTAGAAAGAACCTGTCTTGTCTTTTTAAACATGTTATTCCACCTATAAAACAATTTATCACTTAAAGTCATGAAAAACACACTGACACAACCCTCCTGCTGTTCAGCAGACATTGCTGTACATCTTCAGGTTAACCTTCACCAATGGCTTTGTAGAGGAACAGGAGGAAGGAGGCTCCGAGCGCGCTCAGTGCCACTCTGGTGAGGGACAGCATCCTCCAGTTGCTATGGGAACCATCCTGAGGAATCTGATGACAATCTTCAGTCTCCTCCATCTGAGGAGGGAGGTGAAATTCACATGAGAAACACAAACACACACATACATACAGTAGTGCAGACACAAACACATTCTGCACCTCCTGCAGCAGGAAGTCTAAGGGTCTCAGATGAGTCATTTAAACCTAATCCAATCTGGATTATGGCAGTGTACTGGTCAGACCATTTCAAAGCAGCTGATCCCCGGCAGGGTGGGAAATATCAGCTCAGTTACTACTGGATGTGAATCAAACATACACTGGCTCATTTCAAGGATGAGGGAACGTCTTGTTCCACCACAGCATGACTCGCACAACCTGAGTCACCTAAACTTCCTGGGCCAGATTCTCTAAGATCCATCAGCCAAGAGGAGAGTCACAGAGGAACAACTCGGTCCATAAACTCTGAAGTTGCAGAGGGACACAGTGTTGACCTGAACCCCTGTCATGTGAGGAAGTTTGACGACTAGTTCTGGTTCAAAATGACTCGGGTAAAGTGCGCTTTGGCAAGGAACACAGACTTCCTGAACTCCTGACATCAGTAAGGAGGGAATTCTTTTAATAAGTGCCGGGAAAACTGAAAGAGTTGAATGCAATGTGGATGACAAATCAAAACATCATTTCTTTCTTTCCTTGCAATCACCGGCTTCTGTCCTCAAGCAGTAAATACATTTCACATCCTTACTTTGCTGAAATGTTATTTACATGCTCTGGAAAGAAAAGAGGAAAAAACGATGGGTCTTCTTTTTTATCCATTTAATTATTATATTTGGAGGTCCAGGGAACAAAGAACTAGTTAGTTAACATGGATGTAAGCAATGATGGTTTAAAAATTTTTATGAATTCATACAACTTAACAAAGTAGAACAGATTAACAGGGAAAACTAATTAATGTAATGTATGTATAACTTTTGATTGTGTCTGGGATACTCCACAGAGGAACTATTGGATGTTATGGTTAACATGTCTGCAAAAGTTCCTTATTTACACGTCAGGCAGACATGGAGCAGCAGTGTCAGTCCATCGCAGCCATGCTTCTGTCCCCCTTTACCTCCTCAAGAGAATCTCGAGAAATGCTCCAATTTACTCAACAGTGAGATGCTAACCGTGTGCGTCTGTTGGGAGCGAGGTGATGTTGTACACTATGTGTATCCGAGCTTGTTTGTTCATATCAGCTTCATGCTGCTGCTGGAAACATGTTTGATGAGTGTGCATCGACTAAAGCTTAAAGAGGTGCAGAGTAGGTGATCATTTTACCGTGGAGTCTGTGCAGCTTTAAACATAATGATCGACTCCAAATCAAATATCCAACAGTTTTGCCACATTCCCCTCTTTACAGTTAACTTTTTTTACATCCAATCCTCAGAGTAAAAAAAAGGACTCAGTGAACACCCAAAGCTGTGATAAAAGTCAAAATGTTTGTTGAAAGTCAGTGTTTCGTTTTTTTTCTTTCATATAACTTCTGGTTAACCAGATATCGAACACCAAGTCAACACTAGATGGCAGTGATGAGGAGTATGCTCATTTACACCCGTTTCTGGATTATTTCATGTTTTTTTTATTATTTGTTTATTTAGCTTACTGCAATAAAATAAATAATAAAGTAGTACCAAAATCCATCAAAGGGTGGGTGAGCAATTAGCCCGTGAAGGGAGGCCTGCAGCAGAGACAGTGATTCTCTAAAGGGACGAGCACACATTTTGAGCATGTACATATGTAATGGTTTGTGTTGGCCTGTTCCTCCTCAGGCTGGGAGCCAGCAGGTCCAAATGGACTCTATTGGCCATCAGATTCTTGTCTGACACAACTGAGGTACGCCACACCACACTCTCCAGCCAACCTAACATTATCAGCACATGCTGTATACTACAGAAATATCTACATTTACACGCACACCTCCGTGTGCTGCTAACACACCTCCTTTTCGCCCCTTAAACTCGCTCAACCCACCCTCGCCTTCCCATCAGCTCCCTCAACCCTCCGCCTCATCGTCTGCGTGCTGACAGGTCCATGTCACAGCGGTGCTGACTTATGGGCTGTGAGGATTCTGCCCTGTCAGGAGCGACTCTCTCCTCTTGGAATACAAACACACCCACACACGCAGAGTCAGGTGCACACATGCAAGCACTCCCGCACATACCTGTTGGAGCTCGCCAGGATTCATATACACTTACATCTAACACACACACACACACACACACACACACACACACACACACACACACACACACACACACACACACACACACACACACACACACACACACACACACACACACTGTAATCCTCAAGAGTAAGAGAAAAGCTCTAAAAATAACAGTCAACAGTTTAGGACAGGAATTTAGATTGACTTGCATGAAGATGAGAAGACGAGCCTGAGGTCATCAGTCAATGGAGTCACCGATTTAACAGTGTAACAGTCAATGTTGACAGATGCAATAACTAATAATTACTGACTGTTTTGTTGGATGTTTCTGTGGACACTGATAACAGACATTAGCGTTCACTTATAGAACATCATGCATTAGTATGCATGATGTTCTCACAGCTGGTTCATAACAAAAACCTAAGGCCAGAAAAAAACATAGTTCATGCAAAAGAAGTCTGCAGTGAAGAGTTGTGTTTGGTGGGTTTTGTAGAAGACTAACATGAAATCTAATCACACAAAACGAAGTGTAATAATTTTAGTTTTAAGAAACATGTGGGGCAATTAAGTAAATCAAATATCAACAGTTAATTCTGAGTAAAAGTAAAAGACTGAATTTACTTCCCTCTCTACCTTGGCGACTGAGGTGGGATACACTGAGCACCTCATGTTCCTCCAGGCCACATGTAATGTCTCCCCATTTTCTGATGTGGTTGGAGCTTTTTTTGTAGTTGCAGTTATTTATTTGATAAAAGATATTTCCATGCATCTGCTTGGAAACTAAAACGTGTCACATATTTGCACAGTAATGCATGTACTTAATTTGTGTGCTGGTGGGTTTATTTACCTGGCATAACAGGTTGCGGAGGCAGGTGACTTCCTTCTGCAGGTCTTTAGTTTGGACTAGCAACTGGCTGCAGACTGCCTGGGCATCCTTTTGTGGATCCAGAGAGAAAACCAGCTGCATGGAGGACCAGAAAGACAGAAACCACATTCTACAGTACTTCAGAAAGCGAGTTCACCCACTCTTACAATGATTTCACCACACCACATACATTTTTCTTTTGGGGAATGTACGTCCACCATAGCGTCAACCCTTGACTGGTAGCTCAAAAGAACGACACCCTTAAAGACGACGTGTACCTGAGAGGCATGGCGGGGGAAACGGGTGACAACGTCCTGAACTGTCTCAGTTAGGTAGCAGCACTGCTGCCTCACACTAATCAGGAAGTTATGCAGCTCCTCACTCCTGCAACACATGGACAACAAATCAAACAGGTCTGACTGCAACATAGAAACAAAACAAATAGAAATAGAGATATAGTCATCAACCACTTCATTTGATGCTCCTAATGTCATATCAACATATCTAGCAGCTCAATGATTATATTGGTCACTTGATACTGAAATATTGCTAAAACACGAAGAAGGTGCTAAATATGATGCATGTTTTAGCTTTTTTCCTCTTTTAGTATCTGCTGTTCTGGATGTTTTATGTCACTGTTGATTTAGCACGGACGGTTTGCACAAAACAAGTAATCAACAGGTGTAAGCCTCTGACAATTTGAGACAATATTGAACCAAACCATTAAATTATTAGTTTCAACACTCTGATCATTTTTAAATGCCAAAACAATTCAGTGTGAAGTGATTTTTAAATGAATAGGCTGGGGTTAGGGGCTAACCCTAACCCGAGCCTATACATGCATACAGATAATGCAGTTGGAGCTTAAAGCAGAGGTCGAGGGGATTAACTTTTTTAAGGGTATGTCCAAAAGAAAAAAAAAAAAACAAGGCTGCGCTGACTGAAGATACCCAGCAAAGACAGGCAGACAGATTGATAGTTTGGAGCACACTTTGAGCTAATGTTCTGAATGCAAACTCGACAGAAGACTGAGCAGGTGGTCAAGCCTTCTCCCCACCTCCTCCCCACGCTAACCCGTGCTGTCATCCCTCCCCAAAAACATCCACATGAAATGATTAGTTATTTATATTCATCAACCTCTCAGTCCCTATCTTCCCATCCACCAGTCCTGTGGGATATTGATAGCTCTTATCTTAATGGTACATTTCCCCCTAGTTAGAGGGCCAGGCAGCCAGCCGTCCCAGCCCTCCTCACACTCTGTCAGAGGGGAGAATAAACACTGTCAGTCAGCCGGTGCTGCACCTTCACCTCCCTTCCCCGAGCTGTTAGTTTATCTAGGGAGCGGAGAGTGATGATGGGCCCCGAGTGGGAAAATTGGAGCAGATGATCATAGATGCAAAGGACCAAATTCTACGTGGGATTGCTGAAAGAGGATTCATGTGTACTTCTTGTTTATGCAGTAAAAGTAAATGAGGCCTTCCTGCCTCTTTTCTGCACTATTGAGACATTTCAATGGTCAAATAAGGAAGGAGGGGTGGCGCCGATAGCGCAGCGGCAGCGCGCGCACCATGTTGCGAGGCTTTGCTCCTCGCGCGGGCGGCCCGGGTTCGCGTCCGGCCTGTGGCCACTTTCCCGCATGTCTCTCCCCACTCTCTCCCTGTTTCCGACTCTATCCACTGTCCTATCAATAAAGGCAAAAAGGCCAAAAAAAAAAAAAAAATAAAAAATTTAAGGAAGGAGAGGAGTCCAGCTAATGCAGATTTTAATGCCAAGTTAAACAATCAGCAGACAAGTCCATTTGTTGCTTGATATTGAATCACTTCTGTCTTCTCCAGAGGGGCCAGTTGCTGGTTGAGAGGTGTCACTCTCCCGGGGTTTTGACAGGACAGGAGTATTTTGTGGCACTGGGATAAAACAGGGTGGATTATCTATTATCTATTATTATGGATTATCTATTTGTGTGTCATTCTAAAGACAAGCGTGCAGTGACCAATCAGTGTTACACTCTTAAATACATTCTTTTATTGTGATACCAGTGGTTGAAAACTTTCAACGGTACCACAACAATATTTTGAATAAGAAGTTTTGCACCATGAAATGATGGTAGATTGCAGCACATTTACAAAACCATCATCTGTTTTCTGCCCATTATACCAAACTGCTCATCCAGCAGGTGTAGCCAGCGAGTCCAGTGCTGGCAAGGATTCATGCAGTGATGGGCTGCGGTTCAGTGGCTCTGTGTGGCCCCTGCTGCTGGCGCTCCTCTGCTCACTGCAGCCTCGTATCGCATCTCAGTTTACAAATCATTACAGCTCCGCTTAAACTCGCAGGACACGGCTCAGGGCTCAGCTGCATTTATGAGGGAAGGAGGATGAGGATCTACGACAGTGAGATGCTCATGGGGCTGATGGATGACTTCCAGTGTAGGAGGACAGATAGACCATTATGAGTAGATGGAGGAAGGCTGGATGTGGGGGAGGGTTTGAAGGTGCTGTATGAACGGCTGACAACTGTTTAATTTCTTGGGAATACATTGAATTTTGTTTTTTTACTTCATGCATGTTCGTAAAAGTCTTTTTTCAAGCTGATGAGACTTTTTAAGCAGACTGGAAAAGTATTCTACGAGGTCTAAAACACCTTTATTCTTTTGAAAGAAAACATTGGTTAAATTGGTCTTCAATCATGTACTCTTAAACAGCTCTACAGATTACAGTTAAGTCAAAATGCATGAAAGTGTTGCCTACCCACTGTCTGCAGCTCCCAGCTGGCTGATGGTGTCAAGGTCCACTTTGTCCAGGTGCATCTGCTGCGAAGCATTTAGCACCTTCTCCTGGTCTGCTGGGTCTGTGATACCAATCTGAAGTATGAAAAACATCAAGTCTTTCTCCTTTGTTGAAATATTCCCCGTGTAATGATGATGTGTAACACACGTGCTGTATTCCTCAGCTGCTTGTTACAGGAACACTTTACAGATATCTCCTGCTGCATCGAGTTTAAAGTTAACTAAAGGCATTCCTACATCAAATGGAACTATCTGTATGCAGAGGAATCATTTCCTTTGTTTTTATTTCCCTTTGTGTTTCCAGATAAGCCTTACTATTACCCAGTGTGACAACTTGTAAAAGGATGATGGACGGCAAATTTCTCCTCTGAACATTAATTACCACCACTCTGTTTCAGCTGTGGAGCGTTTGTCCATCTATCCGAGGTCAGAGTCTGTAACATCACTGTAGTATAGACCCAAAATTAACAGCTTTGCTCTGATTTAAATACAATTTACAGTTTGAAAGAAACCAAAATCACTCCAGAGTGATGATTTAGTTCTTTTCATAAGTAGGTCTCTGTCTGTTATATCTCATTTCTACTCTAAGTGGGGCATCAGTAGCTACCCCCTTCTCTTTCTGGGTCAGCCTAATGGATGGTGGTGTGATAAAGAGCTGACAGACACACAGATGTTAAACTAATCCACTACCTTCCCAAGGTCCTCCTTCTCCATGGTCAACAGGTAGCTCCAGGTGATGTCATTTTCCTGTGCAAGTGTGAAAAACAGAGTACAACTTTGAAACGATCACCCTGCATCCACCGCATCAAAACTTCTGCAGCTGCTCCTGACCCCACGCCCTGAAACAGATGTACCTGCATGAGGCTTTGCCATGCAAATGACAACAATCTATCTGCACTCATCGAACCCAGTTTTCATTAATCACATAGAGCCAAAAACTTGAGCTGACCCTCGGTTTAATTTGGACAAAGCTAATCCAGCACACTACGTCCATTATGAAGCTCCAAGTAAAATATGTAAACTACTCCTCTCATGACATGTCCTTCTGTGAATAATGCAGCTGGAGCCGACACATTAAGGATCACAGTATTTCACCCGTAGACCGAGTACTGTACTGTACTGTGTGTAACAGAATGTTATCTCTGATAAATATCTTGACATCAGCGAGATAAAGAACTCAATCAAACATGTTTGCATTAAATCCAGCATGCAATCAGTACTTACAGCCATGATGTCAATGAGGTAGCCGAGATCGAGGCCATGCAGGAGGAGCTCAAGTTCATCAAGCTTGGTAACACTGAAGAAGGCACAGAGTTCACCTTGACTCTAAGGAACTTTAAACTATACAACTATGTCACTGTATGAATACAATGTGTTCAAAGCAGTGTAGTAAACTGCACAAATGTATTAACAAGCTGTTCAATAGATGAAATCAGTAGCTTTTTGTAGGTCTTTGGTGGTCATCTAAAAGCTCTTACCACACTGTGAAAGTATCCTCAGTAAAATACAAGAAAAGGTCTGAGTTTATACCGAAATTCCCTCAGTTTGAAGTCGTACTTAAAAGCAGAAATTGTTTGTTTATTTTTAACATAACATCTTGACTAAAACTAAGAACTAAAACGTAATGATTTTGTTGTATCTGATAGGAGAGAACAACAGCTAAAATGTTTACAGGCTGTTCATTCCCAGTACCAGACATGCTCAGGAACAATGTTTCTGGCTGACGATAATCGTCAAACCATGCCTGAAAAGACAAAACACTCACAGGAAAAGTTTATTTTTGTTTATGTCTGGTCGAGCAATGCTTCAACAACACCTGCTGCACAGGCACTGGTGCAGAGAAAGTCCAACAGGGGGCAACAAGCACACAGGCTGCAGTGTCTGGTGAGAGGCTGCTCGGACAAAAGAAGTAAGGAGTTCAGCAGATATGGATTCAAACTCCTCCTCACCACGCTTCCACATCAAATGTTTAAACAAAAAATATATTTATGCAGAGAAGTTCTCGTAGCAAAATAATCTGAAACTTTTTTTTTTTTAAGTATGATGCAATGTTATAAAGTAATTTACATGTACAACAATGCCGCTAGGTTAAGTACAGTAATTACTGTTCCTGCATCTGCACCTAATGCAAGTTCAATCTGAAAGCCTTCAAAAAGTCTCATTACCCCAAAACTACCTTTAATGGAAATAAAGAAGAAGGGCAGCACAGCTGTTTCTCTCAGTGCCAGGGCTCAATGTAGCACAGCTTGCTGAAGTAAGTCAACTAGGGGAGCACATTTCACTTATTTTTTTTTATCACTCTGCTCTCATTAAGTTAAGTGTATTATAAAGGGATTTAAGCTGCATCAACTAAAAGTAAAGTTCTTAAATTGTAGAGAAAAGAACAACATTTAAAGTAGCAGTGTAGGATAGTGAAGATCATCATAAACCCCCCCTGAAGTCGTTGAGTCACAGTTTGTCTCACCTTTCCTTGGACGGTGGAGGTTCAGAGTTCGTCTTAAAGAACTTGGAGAGAGTCTCCTCCATGGAGCTGAAGGCCTGGACAGTAGAGACGTGGGATGCAGAGGCAAGAATCCTGCCTATCTGAATTAGCAAACAAGAGTGTGATTAAAGCAGTTTCTTCTCAAAGGACATGTTTATATCTGATTTATGGTTTATATCCGTACATATTTATAATTTAACAAGAAACTCAAATACAGGAAACTCACAGATTTTTCATTTTACTGAAAAAATAAGTGATGAAAACTTGCAGATGTTCTGTCTAACATACATCTACAAAAACAAAACAACCTTCAGGTACCTGTGCTCGTTGTAAGTCCTTCGCCAGGTCTGCAGGGCTCTTGCCAGTTTTGGTTCTTAATGTTTTGTCAGCTCCAAGCTGCAGGAGCTTTAGCACTACCTCCTCTCTGCCATGCTGCACTGCTAATGACAAAGCCTGACAGGAAATAGAAGTATCCGTTAGAAGTCAGATGTTTAAAGATTACCAACATGACTTTTTTCCAACACAACTTTTTTTTAAGCTAAAGTGTTTACGACCCACCGTGAATCCACGGTGATCCTGGTAATTGATGTTTGCCCCATGGGAGACCAGCAGGTTGATGATCTTGCTGTAACCGTCCCTGGCTGCAAGCATCAAGCAGGTCATGTCAGACCTAAAAAAAAGAGTTAAAAGTCAAAGAAGAATGACCAGGGCAATGAAGGGATGAAGACAAAAGACACGAAAACAGAAGGAGATGATTCTAAGACCCAAGAAATAAGGAGCACCTTTAACAAAGAAATGAATGGTGAAATGAGAACAATAGGAGTAGATGTAGGTAATCATCGTTTTAACAGGATTGATGACAAGGACACTGAGAAGCCACCAGGGGGCAGAGGATACTAAACTATAGATAGCGACTGTATTTACACTGACACTCCTAGTCTAGGGTGTGATAGGCCTCAATACAAAGGAACTCAGCTTACATTGAAACAAGTCTAAGTCCTGCTTAAGACGGAAAAAAAAAACGTTATGTCTAATCCCAGCGGAGGGCTTGATGTGCTGCACTCCACTGAGTACCTGTCAAGTGATTGAAGAGTTCATCTGAGAGGACACTGATGGACAGACACAAATGTTAACTGCGTCCTGTTTGATGGAAGACCTGGCTTAAACAACTTTGACCTTTCTGAGTAATACTCAGTCCTCTGTTGCCTTGGTGTGTTTGCTTCTATTTGAACAAGCCCCGTACATAAATAACCTCTGCTACAGTTCTTCTGAAGCTTATCAACTCTAACTCAAATACAGACAGTGGGAAAAGTACATCGATCAAGACAGGGTGGGAAAGTCCAGGGGAGGAAGAGAAGGCATGGATCAAGACAGATCATAATTCATGTGTAATTAAAGAGGTAGGAACACTAAACACAGCGTGGCTGTTATCGCTCACAATAGTTGTTTTCACACTCCTGCACTCCTAAAAATATGTAGATCATTTGTGGAGGACTGCTTCAGATATCCTCCTGACCTGGCTGTTCATATTTGCTCCTCGCAGATGGAAACGTTAATTCAAAAAAAGACGAGCAAAGAAGCTATAATGAGAGCTTCTGCCTTTATATCAATGCTACGTGCAGTTGAACGGAATCACTCTATCAACATAAGAGCAGAGAACAACATGCTGGTGAACAGAGAGCATAACGCAGCCATTAAACTGCGTGCACAGAGATCGCAGAGGTCACGTGCTGACACTCAATGAGCCGTTCAGCGATCACAGGACATAGACGTCACTCCCGCTCCTATTGGCTCGACGTGAATTATCTGGAGAATATTTTGTTGTGTTCTCACATCAGCCCACACTCGGACTTGCTGCGGAGAAAATACCAGGGGTCCGTGTGGCACGTCTGAAGTGCGTTCTGAATACAATTAAGGCGGTACCCACAGCTCTGACACACAATCCTTTCACAAATTCCCAGAAATAAAAAAGTTAATGTTCTATGTGAACTCAAACAAACCGATGCCTCTGACGTGCGTTGTGTGACAATTTATTTACTCACATTCCTGCATTCACCTGTAAATCAATTCCCCTTTCCCGAGAGCACTCCATCATCATTCATTTCTGCCTCATGTCCTGATCTTCTGTATTTTCCCAAGGGCCCTTTTGATGTGAGACAGGGTGACTCACATACTGTTTCAGTCTGCATTGACTGTGTGTGTGTGTGTGTGTGTGTGTGTGTGTGTGTGTGTCCTTGGCAGAGGTTCTCCGCTGACAGTTGATCGATATGCAGACAACTCCGTGTAAACATTGTTCCAGGTGTCATGATAGCAAGAATAACTTCTAGAGGAACGTGGCTCACAAAAAAACACAACAATCACAAAACAGCTGAAACCAATTTCCTCGAAATTATTTGAAAAAAAGAAAATCACAATGATTATATTCAAATGTGGAGCTCAGCACAGTCTCCATCTTGCACGTTGATGCTCTCAGAAACACTGAAAGTCGAACTATTAACAAGGCAGTGAGTCTGTTGAGATGTTTCTATTCTCCAAGACCAAGCCGACATCAGAATCAGGTCTTTGAGTAGTTTAAATACAAACCACTGACGTGTGGACAGTCTTCACTATTTGCATTTTGCCGGCCGAACAAACACATTAGGACTTGGGATTTAAAGTGTTGTTCTTCTTTTCCTTCAGGTTTTGACATTATAACTGGACAGAGGAAACACCACTAAGTACACTGTACTAGTATATTCTGCTGGTCCGCTCATGCCAGCTAAATATAATATATATAATTTATAAGTTCACATTGTTTTCCTGGCTTCCTCGTGTTTCGTCAGTGATTCTAGTGAGATCATCTTGTTAATTCCTACTACAACATGGGTGTCATAGTTATGGACAGAGATAGACTAGATTAATCCCAGAGGGGGGAATTCTAGTGTGCACTCAGGAGCTTTGGGTTAACAGGACGTCAGTAACGTCAGTAATACTTGGGAAGTGAATTAGCCACGAGTCATTCAGCAACAAGACCAGGCCATAACAGGAGACCCTCCAATTCCTTAGCAAGTCTCTACAGACTGAGCTTCTACTGGCCCAAATTGAGTCAGATTGATGTTTTAAACCAACAGCTGCATTAGGAAAACAGTGAAACAGCTTATAATAGAAAAGACAAAACCGTTCTATAAACTCTATAGATGAATATTAAATGAGGCTTTGCTGACACTCCAAAGCAAAATGTAATAGGAGTCTACACTGACCTAATTTTACTGCTAAGTCTGGAAAGATCAGGCAGAGAAGGGTGTCATGAGTAACGTAACATCTGAGAGACACATGGAGGAGTGCAGTGCTTTCACTTGTAAGTCATGGGAGTTTGTAGCCCAATTCTGCAGTTTTAAATGCAACGTTGCATTTTGACATTATGTAAGTGCAGCCTGGAGAAGCATGTCTCAGCCTCAACGCAACTTCAATCCAGATCAGCACAGTGAAGGGGAAAAAAATGGACACATGGAGGCAATGGACCCCACATGATGTTGTTCTTTTAGAGGACTTTGAGAGATGACAGACGATTCTTGTTTACACTCTGATGGAAGGACAAGCAGCTGGTGTTAATCATTGGTTTGATACTCAGACGTAAGAGGTAATGAGGAGGAGGTTTTCGGCATGCACACACATAGCTCTTGATTTTAAGGGCTCTTGCCCCTCCTCTTTACAACCTCCTCTCATCAACTTCCTGCTGCACCTTGTTACCTTGCGTTGAATATTTTGTCTGGGTAGGAAACAATCAACTACCTGACGAAACAGCGCGAGCATGTGTTTCATCAGAGGGTCTGTGTCGTGCGTGCAATGGCATAGTGGCAGTGATGGAGTGGCAGGGGATTAGCGATAGCTAAACAAGAAAGCCACTGGGGGCTGAATCGCCTCTTTGACACAACAAAAATCCACACATGTTAACACTAAAATGGCTTCAAGAATGTCCTTCCATCATTTTTTCCATGAGATGGAATTTTTCCAATTCCTTACCAGGACAGGAAACCACATTTTATTTCCACTGACTGATAAATCCCAAACTTTCCCGTTAAAGGCACCAATTTATGTAGTGACACTAAATTCAAAAAATGTCTTCGTGATGTCACCTGTCAAGTTACCCGTCAACATAGCTGCTTTGTGTTTCTGTATCATCACTCTTTTCATTTCAAAGAACACAAATTCCTTCCATTGTTACAAACATATTCATGCGCACAGAGACTTCTTTTTTATTTTTGTTGAGTCTACTCTAAAAACTATTCTGAGATTGATATTCTGAATTGTCTCTGGGAGGGATGTGTGTGATCAAACACTTTCAACATTGTCACCTTTACTCGTCGGCACCAGAATTACCAGTCAGTTAAACAAATCAATTCAGGCCCCCAGTGACAGGTCAACTGTTGTATACAAGCAGCTGCTCGCCAGTCCTGCGGGGACTGAAATTCTGGTAAATTGCTTCTGCCATACAACCAAATTGCTCTCGCACCTGGTTACCTTGAACAGTGGAGAGATGGCATCTCATAGCACGGAGAAGTTCGGCCGCATTTCGATTCAGGAAATGAAGATGAAATTGCACGTTGGCTGTGGGACTTTCACTGGTTTATCGACCAGACCAATGTACACAAGCATGTAGGAGAACCGAACTGGTAGAGCTATAACTGCTAGTGTTAACTCAAGCACTGCTAACATGCTAACTCGGCAAACCATTTGGCATTGTTACCCGCAGACTATGATGCCCTGTTTATGCATGTTACTTGAATTGTGCTACATTCTTTTAAACTTCAGACTCACAGACAAGTATGAATTTCAACTTGCATTCGATCACCTTTTAAATGAGTTGCAATGAACATCTCTCATCTCTGGTTTGAGTAACTGGCTTTCTCTTCTGGTGTGATTATGTTTGAACTTGTGTTTATTTAAGTGATATAAAGCTTACCTTTAGGAGCTCGTATGGTTTAGCTGGACAGAGTTGCTGTTGCTGTATAACTGATATTGTCAAAGTTCATTTGGAATCAAACATGTTTCTGTCACATTATGAGCTGAACAAAGATACCATTAATGACACTTGTTTTATAAGTTGTCAGGGTCACACACAAAAAAGTAGAATTTTGCTGCATGATGGATAATTTAGTGAAACTTTCTCAACTGCTATGACTCTTGGATGACTGAGCATATTGGCTTTAAATGACGTGAAATCGTCCAGCTTTTTTTTTTTTTCCCGGTTGATGAAAGCTTCTTACTATGTGTTGAAATGTAATGTCTGAAAGCTTCTGCAACTACTGGTGTATGTACCTCATGAAATTAGATTTTTAATTTCAACAAAATAAGCTTGGTTCTTTAATCTGGGCTACTTCTGACCTAGAAGTGACTACAAGCTCCTACAACCCCCTGCCCCCTTACACGCTGTGTTTGTTTGTCTGTCTGTCTGATACCCGTCCGTACATGCACATGCCATAACAGGACATTCCAAACAAAACACACAAATATACACACAGTGTATGGAGCTCTGTGGTGCATAATGCTACCACATGGCAGCCAAACATAACGAGAACCATCAAAGGAAATCTGATCCTCCACCATGTTTTTTTCCTCACGTGTTCAAGTCACGTCTGGAGTGTTTTTATTTGAACTGCATCAATAGGGGTGTCACAGTGCGTAATGTGCTGCAAAATCGTATAAACATTTTGACCTGAAACACATCTTTACCCTCCCATGATCCCCCTCACCTGTTGACCAGGTTGGGATCAGCATTTCTGGACAGAAGAAGCTCCACACAGAGAGCAACTTTGTCCTCACTGGCAGACGCTGTGCAGCTGGCCATGAGCACGGTCCAATGATCTGCAGATAATGAAACAGATTACAAGAGCACTGAGACAATTTTAAACTCCATTAAATTCTTAAAAATTCAACATGGCAGCTCACTTGAAATTGTGGTTGTGAAAACGTTTGCAACACATCTAAGTTTTTGGTTCCGTTTGTGATGCATGCAAAATCTGCAAGACCTTTTCGATCCGACAGTTCAGCTACTGTTAGTCTTCGACGATCGTCCAGTAAATCATGAGTCCTGTCTTCAGTGTACAAATATGTCTCTTAGTTACTGTACTTATTTCTTGCATAAACATTTTGTCTTTTGTTTTGTCCTCTCGCAATGAAGGTGTTACATCAAGCTGTAACGAGAAAATACAAAAATCATAAACGCTGTGATGTCGATTTATATACTGTATCTGCTATCAGGAAATGTGGCAACCTTTATGGCATCGAGAGGCTTCAGAGGACTAGTCTTATCTTACCCTGATAAGAGCAGTTTGAGACTCAGGTCCTGTTCTGGGCACGACGTGTGTGCATCACTGTATATGTCTGAGTGTATGTGTGCATGCATTCCCTGTGTGCCTTTACATCTGTACGTGGGTTTCTGTGTGTCAGTGCTGGTTTATGTTTGGCTCTATATCTCTGTGTTTACATTCTGTGTTTGGGTATAAACCAGACTGCTGGTTTACGTCCTGAGAGCCCTGGAGTAAATAAATCTGAGGCTTGAGTATTGGTGAGAGGGTATGATAGCAGCATGTTGACCAATATCAATCACACGTGCGTTTCTCTGCTCGGCCTGGTTGCTTTGACAAACGCCACCAAGACGTGACCACACGTCATCCTTCAGTATAATGGTTTCCTTCACCTGCCTCAAGCAGTAGAGGCCGGGACCATGTGAAATCAGTCCCACACACAGTTTAACTCCACATTCTTGACCTTGAATTAATTCACATCAGATAATAAGAGCAGAGGCAGAGTGCTGGTTCTTGATATCGGCCAGAGGATGTCTAAGGGCTACAGAGGGATTTTTAATGGAACTCCAGGACAAATAAACAGGAATCTCTGTATTTCTAAACTTGGGCTCACTCACTTCAGATTTTGAGGTAATGTCTTACACATCCAAAATGTTGTAAAATTGTCACAAATTCTTAGGAACAAAACCCCTTCATATTTTTCTAACACAACAACAGTCACTCCAAATATTTTCTACGTGACTTTAAAAAATCAAATAGAGTTATACCCATATATGTTTGAAACCTTCTTTCTGGTTTTTCCTCCAAAAACCAAACGTTAAAGTATTTATTTTCATTCTTTAATGATTTGGTTCGTCAGTGTCCTTCCCCTCTCAGGAAAAAGAACAATCCAGATAGTTTGATTAGGCAACGTTTTTTCAATGCAACCGTCCAGGCTTGGATGTCAAACAGCCATACCTAATCCTGCTGGCGGTCCCTGTTGTGTTGGTGTCGAGTATTCCTTTCCTGTGGCACCTTTTTTCAATTTCCTCACCTTCTACAGCCAAAGACCACGGGACCCATCTGGCCTATTCACCAGTACGCTTCATCTGACATTACTTAATGGAGATGACGCCAAAGAGGAACTCTTGCAGAAACACACTGCTGATCCTTTGAGTTGTTTTTAGTTCATGCACACAGTGCACTCGTCTCAAACCCAGAGAAATGAAAGGCATGTGTTGGATCAAGGTCAGTCTGGGTAAAATAAGCAGAGAGGAGGAACTCCTGTACACATTTTAAAATGAAAATCCTGTTAGAAGAAAAAAAATCCCCTACAATTGGAAAAAATTACTTTAGTAATCCCAAACCTTTACAGCAAAATTTTAAATATCAAAAGGACCTCAAATATTATGAGTCAGTGTGAGACAAGGTATATGTGTTTTTAATATTTTGTGTCATGACATGCCTTGACTTGTGTCAGACACAAATCTGACAAAAGCGTTAAAGTGACACTGAAGCAACTGTCTCTCCACTTCACATCTTTATTTGTATGCTTTGAAACGTTATCTGCAGAAAATCATAATCTTCTGACTAAAAGTCATTTTTATGTCAAGGACAGGGATAGGGATGTAACGATTCCCTCAACTCATGATACGATACAATTCTCTCACAATTTATTTCAAGAGAATCTGGAGGTGATTGGAGCTTCTGCTGTTGATTAAATGCTGTATCATGTTGGTTTGTGCTATTTCTTAAGTTCTGTCTTGCTGTAATATTTGCAACACAGTTTTTGTCTTTTATTTTCTATCTTGGCAAGCCAAAATGATTCCACTGTCATGATTACATCTGCTTATTACAATCAGCCGCCTCTGCTCTACAGCTGCTGACGCTTCACGATATTACTGCGATTCATTTTTCAGAGAACCGATTTGAACCTTGACGCCTTTGAATCGATTTTTAACTGCCTCACAACTAATCTTTACAACCCTGGTCTAGAACGTTAACCGAAGAGGAGCACTAGCTCTGCTGAATAAAACAAATAAACACTTGACATCGCAGTAACTAAAGACAGGAGACATAGACCTACTGAGAACTATTCATTATCCCATTAATATTTATAGACTCGTACCTCTACCATCCACTCACCTTTAAACATACGATTAATGTACGTAGCAATGGGATAAAGATCAGCGCAAAAGAAGTATGGTAAAGTCAGGTCTAAAATGATTCATTACTGCAGTCTGTGTACTGTTTTACCTTACAGTGATATACAGTTCTTTTTCCTGTCAGCTGACAGTGTGGACTTGACATATACAGCCTGTTCATTAGACTGATTTATAGATTTACTGTATTGTCCCAAGATAAGTATCCCTTACAACAAATGAGTATTCCTAAAGTATCATAAGAATAACCTTGACTGCTATAATTTAAAAACTGTTGAGTCAATAGCAGAGATTCAAACTCTCACCATGATAACTTCTTTCAGGAGCTGATACATTTTTGCACCATGTAGGTTTAGAGAGAATGAGGTCTTGTTAAACATTTTAACCAACCCACATTCTGTACATAGATAAATGAAACATGTGCTTCTGACCTTTGCTTTTCCCGTTGGCACTGGCCCCTCTGTCCAGGAGCAGTTTGGCCATCTCAAAATGAGCCACATAGACAGCACACATCAGAGGAGTCCATTCAAGGCCAAGTCTGGTCTCCACGTCCATGCCTGTCCACACCGAGGGAATCAGAACAAGCAATAAAACAATAATAGGGAAGGCTAATCTGATATATTTTAGCATTTTTTAAAATCACACACTTCTTGAAATGTCCCCTTTATTTGTTCAGTCCGATTGGCTTACATAATCATTTCTATTTACAGATTCTACGTCAAAACAAATTGGTATCCCGAGGTCGGGATTTTTTGCAGGGGAAGTGTTCTGGTTTCCGTTTGTCGTACATTTGTGGTCCTCACTATATCGACATGTTAGGAATCAGCAAGCTTTGTTATGTGCAGGAATAAAAACTGAAAACACACCAGCATGGGATTTCCTTGACTGCCCATCAGAAATGATCGATCCATTTTAAAAGTATTTCAAAAGAGGACGGACCTGACAAAGCTGGACTTTAATGAATTATTTCTTCTTCTTTTTTTCAACTGTACAATGATGTTATTTTGGCAAACTTGATTACTGTTAATTGCAAGTAATTTAATTTTCTGGGTCATACTGGTGAAACAACCTTTGCCACGTGGAAAAGGAAGTATTAGCTGCAAGTCATTTCACCCTAAGCGCTGGCTTCACCAGAATTGCGGAGAAAAATCACATCCGTTCCCAGGGATTTGTACCATCTATCAGAAAACAATGATTGCAAGTGTGTTTACAGATTATTACATACAGTCCTAATCATAAGACAAAGGACCCTACTGTATGTGAGACTGTTTCAAAGTGTTATCTGAACACTCTCTCTTTTTAAGACTTGCAAATCAAGGCATCAACAGCCTTAATTATTGTGAGCTATTCTGTTACTGATGATGTTTGTATTCTGTTGTTGGACAGGCTGTTTGGGTTCTTTTACTGTTGGCGTTTTGTTGTTGGTTGGGTGTGTCATCCGTGGGTTGCTCTGTTGTTGTGGTGTTTTGTTGCTGTTGGTTTCTTATGCTTTCATAAGAATTTAGGCATCATGCTCCTTCGTATGTCAAAGCACTTTATAAAACCCTTCTATTTCAAAAAAGCGACATCCAAAGAATGTTATTATTATAATTATTTAAGCCTATTGTAGCCTATATGAAGTAGTGACAGTGAAGTTGCTTGATAGAGGACCTGAAATGATTAGAAAATAACCTCTTAGCAGCAGTGCTGTCAAATATGTGTCATGGTCGCTGGACACTTGTGTCTAGTAGTAAAAAACAATATTTTAAAATGTTTTAGATAGCACTTATGAACATATCTGTCTCTAGAAATGGTCCTTGTGATATGCTCTTTTATCCATGAATAGCTATCAAGCCTGAGCCTGACTTTGTTATACCAAGCATTAAGAACACAAGTTCAATCCCGCACAGTCAAGACATGAAGTACTTTTACAGAACATTATAAGATGAAGAGAATACTTGCCACTGTCCAGCAGCTTTTCAGCAGTGGCTATGTCTCCACTGCTGATGGCTCTTTTAAACACTGACACATTATCTCCTGCTTCTGGTACAACAGCATCCACATCCTGCGGAAATGGGAAAGGGCTGGATTGAACTCACTAAATTGCAATCAATGATTGAACCACATTGGGGTTTTTTTATAGAATGGATAATTTCTTTTTTCATGTTATACTTCTTCTCTACTATACCTTATTGTTTATCATTTATAAGGATCCCCATTAGCCTTTGCACATGGCCCACTTACTATTTCTGGTGGTACAGACTAGACTAGAGCAACATTTAAAAAAGACTTTGAAGGTGTTTTTTTAATGGATACACCTCTAGGGCTAACATTTTAATTTCTCTGACTACGTATTGTCATTGTCATGTTAAGATATTAACTAATTATGTAGGAGACCAAAAGACATTTATTAACCCGATAAAAGTCACTTGAATGACGGATATTCTGCTACTTAGTTAAAATCGAAATGGCGGCATTGTCCTCTATTCACCCAGATAGGGCTAATTTATATGACTTTGATTTCTTTATATAAATTAAACTCTGTGACTTAATTCTTCTAGCCCGGTGGTGAAAGGCGTTTGGCTCCTTTATTGTTATCTATATTTGCTAAACAAGCAAATAAGCACAGTGCTAGCTTGTAAACAGTTGTACACTAGCTTAAAGGAAGCTAGCTCCAAGTTCGTAAACTAACGCGCAGCCCTAAGCTAAGCGTAAGCTAACCCTGCGCTGAAGGCTTTGATTAAAACACTTTGTAAAAAATATGAAAGACTTTTTTTCATAGTGACCTTATTGTGAAAGGATTGTTTATCCAAACTGGAGCCGATGTCCCACTCGTCGTTGCTGACGTCGCTTTCGTCTCCGGCTGGAAACGCATTGTCAACGAAGCTGCCCATGATTCGATGTAGCCTTTAGCCTGTGTTACCATGGAAATGGGGAGCATGGCAACCAAAAGTGTCGTAGATGCTCGCGCTGCAACCTGTCGGGGGGGCGGAGTTTTGAGAGCATGGATATACGTTTGAGAGCCTGTCAGGTAGGATTGACTGAACACGTCTCTCGTCCTATGTCCTATGTACGTCCTATGTCCTATGTACGTCCTATGTCCTTTGTACGCCCTATGTCCAACGGTATGTCCTCTCGTCCTATGTCCTACTGTCCTCGTTGGTTAATGTATTTAACTAAATCGTCTGAGCTTGCTCTCTTCTGGTGTATTTTGAGTTGAGTTGTTAACGCTTATTTGACTTGTCATGTTAGTTTTAAAGCCAATAATATGTTTCTGTAAATTAAGTCTATTGTGTAGTCTGTAATTTGATTTTCTTATTTGATTTATTTTTTGTTTGTTTTTTTTATTTAAAGGCTGCTCTGGTGAAAGGAGGGGAAGGGAAACATCACAATTAACATGCTGGCTTCTTCTTGAGATTGTGGTTATGTGTGGTCAGTGTTTCATGATATGTTTCATATTTAATATATACCTATTATGCCAACATTAAACAAAATGTGTGGCATGTTGACTTTTCATCGGTGTCATTGGTACAAACTGTTCCTCATAGCCCTGTTACTGTCTCATGTTAACCTAAAAACTAACCCAGAATAGTCATTGTTGGTCCAAATACTCGCTTTTATATGAGCCTTTGACATCTATTACTGCTAAATAAATAAATAAACAAACTGTTTCTCATTATTCATAATGTATGCTGACAGTCCTGTGAGATGTCATAATTCAGGACACAACTCTAATGGGACTGCAATGCCAGTAAATGTCCAGAAGAGGTCACTCTTTCCTTTTTGCAGTTAACCTTGGTGTTTGTCAGCTGCGGTGACTAGAAAGTATTACAAAGCTCAGGTTTGACATTGTCATGTTCCAAACACAGACGATCCCAAAGTCTAAATAACCTTTTAGAGCAGAAAATAAGACACAAATCTCAGGTAAATTCCTGTCTTACATAGCCGATGGGTTGCTTTTGGAGGACAAAAACATTTTCCAATTAGTAGGGGTACAGGAATTGTCACCTTTAAGTTGTCTGTCAACAGGCATTTAAAAGGGACTGATATGTTTTATTGAATGGCATTCTCTGTGTTGGTTTTTGTAACATGCACAAGCCTGTCTTCTCCTTCCAAACTTGATCTTCATTTATATATTTTTTTTCTGTTGTCAGATGAATTAATACTAAATATCAAACATTTGTGTCAAGCATTATTGCTCACGTTCATCACACACCATGGCTCCAATTTCTCATACTTGTAGTATGTACAATTTTCTTTAAACTAAAATAGCCCTGTTAAAGAAAGTTCAGAGTCACAGCACACCAGTCTTTTCTATGAAGTGTTTGATCATTTTCACTCAAAGCAGGAGCTGTACCTGTAGCTTTTAATTTACATTACTACAGTTTTCTTTGTATTAATCTCCTGGTGCAATATAATTATTCCTCAAATGAAAACCTGCTATAAGGTAAGACATTACTAGTAGCACAGTTATATATTTCTTCTTCTCTTCACATGTTCAGCGTAACAGAAGGCTGCTTCATGGGACAGATATGAGCTTTACATTCCAGATTTGCAAAGATTTCTTGCAAAGATCTCTGCAGATTTACCCAGCTCATGTCTAATTCTTGATGTAAGTTGTTCTGAAGTGTGGACAGTAAAGATAATACTTTGTGTGTTGGGATTCTCGGGAACTAAATGCTTACTGTATCTTCACTTTTTATCTCTGTTCCTTTAAGGAATGTTTGGAGGTTTTGATCCTCCCTCTCCTGAAACTGTGCGTAACCTGAAACTGATAAAAAGTTTCAAGTTAATTTAGTTGTCCTGAACTGTTTCTGCTATTTTGCGAATGATAGTGAGGCAGGGGGTTGGAGTCCAAGTTTAAAAGCCATGCTGTCATTCATCTATCTTCGACTTGTGAGCTCTGTTATTTTGTTTTCCAGGTCACTTAAAGAAGCGAGCTACAAGATGGGTTGTTTCAAGTGATTCCCAGAAAATTATTTTTTAATATAGCTACATAAGAAACACAATGACTAATCACTGCTTTTAGATACTATATTATATAAAATTAAAATGATTGTTACATGGTGACTGTGGGAGGAATTACAGCCTATGTTGTTCAATCAATAGAGAATAGACCTTTTCTTTTTGGATTGGGGTTTTGTTTGGTAAGACACGGAAAAAATACTGCTCTCTAAAAATATATACTTTATCAAAGAGCATATGACATCATTACACACAGTCAGTAATGTTGTGTCTGTTTGAATTTGAGCCTGTGCTGCAGACAGTGCTGAGTGTTTTAAACTGCTCTGCTTGACAATCTACATGAAAAATGGTGGAACTTAAACTTCAACTCAAAGGATGAGGACCTGATTTTAGTTTGAGTGGCAATTCAATTACCAGTCTGGAGTGCTGCCCTAATCGTTTTCCTGGTTTGAACATTATTATAACATTATAACACTGCTTGTAGGCTTCTACCTTCCAAAATTGCAGGAACATTTTGGTGGAAGCTTGCACGGCAAAAACGTCCCAATTTATGAAACACTTTGTTTCCTCAACCGTTTTTTAAGGCTAAATTCTGCAGAAACACTTGAATGGAAGGTAACATTCCTGATTTTGTTGTGTCAATCTGTGTGTAAATCTCCACAGGTGTTACTGCAGTGGATATGCAGACAGGTTGAAGGGACCTTTGAGTTACAGGAAACATGACACAATAAATATTAGTTTTTCTATAGTGTTGTGCACATTCAACTTTGAGTTGATAAGTTTTTGTAGGCATGATATACATTAGGCACACTCTTTAATGCTCTAAAATACGTTTTTACTTAAGATGATTCAAATCAAAGACAGTCCTTTTATTAAAGCGTTTGATTGAGGACCATGAACTTCCTCTTGATTCTACAAAAAATTGACAAAATATTCCATTTTGACCTCTGGACTCTTATTGTTCCCTGTGTATGGATCAATAACCGTCTCCTGCAGTGGCCTCAATGGAATCAGCTTCGCCTCTTCAGCTTGTTGCCACAATACGCAACCTGAGGCTGTTCGATGTGGAAATGACGTGCGTCTCCGCGAAGGTTTGACGAGCCCATAAAGGATGGACTGTCCTCTCACTGTCGCACTGAGACGCGAGAGAGCGAGTGGGCCGGCGGAGCGCACAGTTAAGAGATACCAGCCTTTTTATTGTCGGAGAAAAAAAAGTAAACATAACAGTGGCTGGATTCTACCAAAGGCACAAACTGTGTTGGACAAAACCAAGCGACCACCCTCTTCCCCCTCTCTCTCTGTGTCCGTGGAAAAGAAACCACTCAGGGGACATCCAAATGTGAGCGACGCGCACGAACAAGACTCAGGTGCAGAGGAACCAAAACTGGCGACGCACTTAGGATGCAGAAGTCACCAGTGGAAGATGCAAACTTCCTCTCCAAATTTTTCTTCTGGTAAGACATGTCTCCAGTCTTTGTCTTTTACCTTCGTACCTTGCCTGCACATTGTCTGGCAAGGTGCAGGCGCAGCTCTTATTGCCTCACTGTACTCACATCATAATAGGGAGATGATATGGCTGTTAATAAACTCGCACAGGCATTAACGTCCGTTTGACATATTATCAGTGATGTTTGGCTTGATGGGAATATCTGCGGTGAACACCACGAGGCATGTAAGGAAATCAAAGTCATGAAACCTTAAAGATGTGGATATGTTCCAATTTCACAAGTGTTTGAAAAGTGCTGTCATGCTGCGATCATGTCTCTCAAAAGACGTGACATAAATATTCAACTCAAGTGCACTATGGAGACCGAAACATGCTGCTCTATGTAATGTATGTAATGAGCAGCTGACTGTTTCAAACTGTGCGCGAAATGTGATTTTGTTTCCTGCGATAAGGTTTGTTCTAGAAGATGCTATCAGGAAGGGGGGGGGGGGTGATGTGCAATACATGACTGTCAATGATAATCTAGGAGTTGGATAGAAGAGTATAAGGGTCAAGCAAAACCAAAATCTTTTATGAATATCTTCCTGCTCTGCTTATTTTAATTTACACCTGGCACAGACGTTAAAGTCAGACTTTTTAGAAATTAAAAAAATTAAAAAAGTTCCTTTTTAGTTGTCCTGTGTCTGGCAGATTTTGCCTCTTAACTTTGCCTTTATTTTCCAGCTGTGAAAAAATGTGTCTCAAACTTTTATTTCTGACATTTTAACTTTAACTTTATTGTGATGTGACATTGTGAATTTATGACATGTTGACTTTATTTAGCACATTTCTGCTTTATTCCTAAAATGTAGCTGTAGTCCTCACATTTAGACTCATTCTCTACATTTTTGCCAACGTATCTTCATTTTTTTCAAGTAAAAAAAGAGCGTTCTTTGGTTTGATTTTGCCCCCTCACCTTCATAAACTTCATCATAACTAATTATTATTATTATTTTTATTATTGTCATGCAATAGGGCTTTAAAGAATAAGTGAAGTGATTATGACCTTATGATATATCTTTGGTAAAGTTCATGGTATTACTACGGTTTAATTCTCATCCTGCAAAATTTGATTGACACTTAAGGTCCTCAATCTAAGAAGACAAAACTCTTTGAGCTGTGGTGTTCGCTCCATGAAGACGTCCCAAAGAGAGGAGACGATGATGTACATTACTGTGTCATCTGGCTGGGACAGCCCTTCTTAAAATGATGTCACCAAGAACAGCAAACATCTTGACTATCTGTCTTATCTCTGTCATTAGTGGGACCGTTAAACCTCAGTGATAACAAAACACCTTACATTCAAGGCTTGAAAACACTTTCTCCCATGCATCAGTTTTGTCCTCTGCCCACATAAACAAATACGATCAGATTCCCCTGAGAGATCTGGAGGCACATGTCAGAGAACGTAAACTAACATTTATCCTGTGTGCCTCCACAGCTGATACTGAAATAATCTGTGGAATCTGTGGATGTCTTGCAGGTGGATGACACCGCTGCTGAGGAAGGGCTTCAGAAAGAAGTTAGAGCTTTCAGATGTGTACAAAGCTCCTTCTTTTGATCTGGCGGACAACCTCTCTGAGAGACTCGAAAGGTTTGTGACATTTAAGTGTTAACTTCAACGTATCAATAGTGTGCCAGTCTATGCAATCTACTGGAGGACTCTCAAATATCTTTATTCAATGAGAATAAAAATGACCAGAGTCTAAAGAACCAAACTGACATTACGACCATTCAAGAAGCATGGCAGTGCTGCACACGGACCTTTTCCCTCATCCTCTTTTTCAAGAGGGATCTGTAAGGTGTTTGTTGAAATGCATCAAATCACTAAGTATATTTGCATGTATGAAAACATGGAGCATGAGTCTTTTACTGAGGGAACTTTTCATTTGCATAGCTGCTGTAACACAACGTTTAATATTCTCAAACCTGAATGACAGGTGAAAAAAAAAAAAAAAACGGTAACCTGGAAGCCTGCACCCTGGATGTGTTTTTACATTCCTGCCCTTTTCATGTGTTTACAGTAGCAATCCTTCCCTCAGAGTGAAGTTAAAATATGGGCTGGCATTTAAATGAAGCCTGACACAAACGAAGTGTGTGTCTGTGTGTGTGTGTGTGTGTGTGTGTGTGTGTGTGTGTGTGTGTGTGTGTGTGTGTGTGTGCCAAACAAACAACAAGGCAAACGGGTGGATTGATGGACAAGGTTAACTCTTCTCTCTTGGATTTTGATTTTTCCATTTTTCTCTCACATGCACATTTGATAATTCTCCTCCAGTATCAGCTTGTTAATGAAAATACACAAATAAAAAATTAATCAAAGAGTTTAAATGAAAACAGTTTCATTAGTCACTCAAAGAAAAAAAAAAAGAGAAAAGTTTTTCAGTGCCACTTTAATTGAATGTCACAATATTCACCAATATCTAAATGCTTCTGTTGCAGCTGTTCTCATTCTCCCTTATGTTAAAATTTCACATTTAGTTTGTTTTTTAAATGTTTTTTACTCAACATTGTTTTTTAAAGTTTTTTCATTTATCTCTTTCTTTGTTGTTGTTGTTTTTCTTCGATTTTTCACCTTACATAACAACCACTGCTGTGTCCCGTGTTGGCCTCGACTCTTGGTTACCCAGGGGCCCGCATCATACTGAATGGTGCCAACAAGACAGTTAATGTAAACGGGTGTAAAAAGCCGACCTTTAGAAAGGGCCCTTTGCCCACCGGGTGATGAATGAGCCATGGTGGGCGATTGTAAGTTTCATTATTCCGATCAGACAAACAGTCAAGACTTATGGGAATGTGAACTTTACCTTCCATTTCAGCACGCTGTGTACGGTCAAGCCCTTCATCACCCACCAACTGAGGTCATTTCAGTTCACTCAGCTTTTCTCATGCTATACTCCCAGAGAAGAAAAGAGTACAAGTGAAGACATATACAAAACATCCCATAGATTAGAAATGGCGGACTTGGAGGGTTTAGCTTCTTACATGGACTAGAGACACAGACAACACAGACAACACAGACGTGAGTCTTTAAATTCTGCCGCCCTAACTGGGGTCAGTATCTGCTCTGATGCTAATGTGTTGGACCTGTTTGCTTCAGCCGACCTTGATTTTTCTGTGAAGTGAGATAGTAAGTAAGCACCAGTTCCACTTATTGTCATCTTTACCCTCAGCGTGAGAATCCATTAATATTCAGCGTCAGGACATTAATACCATAGTAGATAAAACTTCTTCTTTTCCCTTCAATCACTCCTTCCTTCCTTCCTTCCTTCCTTCCTTCCTTTATTGGTTTCTCCTACTTCAGTCATCCTTTCTCTTCCTCAATTTTTTTCCCATCACTCACCAGTAAACTGCTCAGCCAAATCACCCCGGTTATAAATGACTCTCAGAGAACAATGCAGCTACTTACGGTCTCTGTGACTGCTCACAGGGCCAGTTGTGGGAAGTTAATACCAAAGTGTCGTAACAAGGCAAACAAACTTGAAGCTACACTGACTGATGTAAAGCGTGCAAGCTAAAACACAGAAGGTCGAATTTTCAACAAAATAAAATCTCCTCAACATAAAACAGCTGTTCTGTCCTCTAAAAAAAATCCATTGATGAATCCAATTTGTTGAAAATGTCACATTCCTATTGAGATTTAATGTCCCTTTTTATTAAATATTAGCTTGAATAGGTCTTCTTGTATCTAATTCCAAATGACTCTCCCAGTCAGTTTCTAGATTCACTACAGATTCACTTTCTGGCCTGAAAAAAGAACAAAAAGTAAAAATAGACCATTAAAACTGAGCAGCTGGTGGCTCGTTGGCTTCCAGTCGAAGTAGTAAACAAATAGAGCAGCCCGAGTTTGCTGACATTTGGCGGCTGTTGTTTCTCCATCCTGGCTGCTCTGCTGTTTAACTGTGTTGTAACTGTGTTGTCCTCTCTGCAGAGAATGGGACAGAGAGGTGGTGTCAGCCAAGAAGCAGCCACGGCTGATGAGAGCGCTGGCCCGCTGCTTCCTCGCCCCTTTCGCCTTCTTTGGGGTCCTCCTCTACCTCGGGGTGAGTGTGCTGCTCTGTCACCTCAGCGAGAAGCTGATGTGACATAAACGAGACTTAAAAGGTGTTGAGTTGTATCTTTAAACTTCTAATACTTATAATGTGTCGAATGCAATGATGGGTTTCTTTTATTTGTGTTCTGTTTAGCTCAAAGCAGATAGACTAGAACAGCTCCTCCTGAATGTGTGTGAGTGTTCAGTGTGTGAGTGTGTGTGTGTGTCTGTGTGTGTGTGTGTGTGTGTGTGTGTGTGTGTTTGGAGTTCAGACTGCAGAGCTAAAGTTGCATGACGCACAAAAATCCCAAGCATGTCGCACCATAGTGTCGCAAATCCACCTCACTGTCTAAGACTTGTGGGGACTATGTTGACAACAGCCATTGCGTCAGTTGATACGGTTTGAGGTGGGTGACATGGCAACAAGAATGCCTGTTAGATGTTAAAGAGGTTGTGTGGGCATACAGAGCAGGTTTTCAGTGCATTTGAATAAGATGTTTTTTTTGAGTAACAGTGCATGTTTGTTTTTCTTGTTATGGACATCTGCACTTGATGCATTTACATGCAATAAATAAATGAAATTATTCTAGCAGTTATAAGTCAGGCCTGAAGTATTGAAAAATGTGTCATGTGTTAACATGTGCTATCTTAGACTGAGGGTGCACAATTCTATGAAACCATCAATTAAAGTCATGTGGTGTCTGTGTGTCTGAGTGTTCCTCGTACCGTCCTCGTCATTTTTGTTTTATTTGTTTTTGTTTTGTGTCTTTGAGTCTTGAGGTGCTATATATATATATATATATATATATACATATATATATATATATATATATATATATATATATATATATAAGTTCAATCTATTATCATCATGGTTTATAGTCAGTTAACTTAAATAGAAGTGGTGCCGAAGTCTTGCACCCTACTTTTCATTTATTTATTTATTTTTTTTAATATTAAGCAGAATCTCACGTAGCTAAATGCTAATGTTACATGAACCAATGTCAGTAGCTTTTGCTAAATCAAGGTAATGCTGACATCTAGTACACCTACCTGCTGATTCAGAGGAGGATTTTTATTTTGCAGATGAAGTCACGTGTTGAACAAACTGACTTGTTTTCATTGTCAGACATGAGAGAAAGTGACGTCACTGTGGGAGTCTTACACCCAAACTAATCGCTATCAGCTATTGGCTTATTTCGAACTTAAGTAACGGCATCGGGCCGTTTTTTTTTTTTCCAATCGATGCATCTCTTGTAAAAATATTGTTGTGCTTGTCTTGTTTTCTACTAAAAAATGTTTTCATGGTTTACAGAATATCATGATTTATGTACGTACTACAGAACAGGTTGAAGATGTAGATGCAAGTTTCTAAAAAGTGACCAATAAATGAATGAATGTACCTTTACCCTTTACCTTTAAAGTTACATTTAAAGTGTTCTCTTGTCTGTATGTAGGAGGCTTCAAAGGCAGTGCAGCCTCAGCTTCTCGGTCGCATCATCGCCTCCTTTGACCCATTCCATGCTCCGGAGCGAAGTCAGGGATACTTCCTGGCGCTTGGCCTCTGTCTCCTCTTCACCGCCCGCTTCCTCCTGCTGCAACCTGCCATCTTCGGCCTTCATCACCTGGGCATGCAGATCCGCATTGCCCTCTTCAGTCTCATATACAAAAAGGTCAGGGACACTAAAAGTTGTTTTTTTTTACATAAATGTAAAACAACTTAACAGCTTTCCTCGTTTTGAGGAACTTTTCCAGCTTTTTTTTCCTTTAGTAAGATTTAAAAACAGGCTTTTAATTGATTGTTCTTAGGTAAGAATTTAATATAAATGTCTGTTTGATTTTAACTGCAAGATAATGAGAGCAATCATTCACAACATTTACCTCTCATTCTGAGACCTTGTTGCAAGAAAAAATGTTCTCTCTTTTTCTGTGATTACACATGATTCAAAGAGTCACACTCACACTGTCTGCTATAACAGACAGTTTTTAGAACAAAAACAACCAAGCTGATAAGATTGTTTGGCAGCTTTCTGTGAGTATATGTGAGCTTATTCTCTGTGTCATTGTTTTTAAGATGTAGTCGTTTTCATCTCGTTTGGTTCTGTACGCATAGACAAACATTCCTGGAAAGTGTCTTACATGTGTAAGTCCAGCAGTGGTGAGACACTTGAAAGAGGTGTGGCAGCACTGTGTCAAAGTGTGGCCACGCTTTGCGAGCTTCCTCTCAGTCAATTCATTTTCTTCCTTTGTGCTTCAGCTGACCTCTGAACTTTGACCTTTTTTCAGACCCTGAAGCTGTCAAGCAGAGTCCTGGATAAAATCAGCACCGGTCAGCTGGTCAGTCTGATGTCTGCCCACCTCAACAAGCTGGACGAGGTGAGGAAAACATCAGGTTTCATAACCAAACATACAAATCAGAGCAGGTGATTCCTCCCACCTTGACTATGCGCAAAACCTTTAAACTGTCATATCTGCTCCAAATACACGTGGAGATTACCCAGCATACATACAAAAACTTGATTTTTGTTACAATTGATTTTTTGTCTCCAAATTATTTTTGAATACTTTATCTAGTTGCTATGTTCTATGTTTGATCATTCATCAGTTTGGGATCACAAAAATAATCAATTCTGGTTGTGAGGGGATGCTGGTGGAAAAGTGGTTTGTTCCCCACGTACAGAGGCTACAGTCCTCGGGGCGGGCAGCCTGGGTTGGAGTCCCGAACTGTGGCTCCTTTCCTGCCTGTCATGTCTCTCTCTTTCCCTGACTAATGACTCTATCCACTGTCCTGTCGCTCTAATGGAGGCATATAAAGTCCAGAAATAGATCTTTAAAAAGATATCAGGTTCAAGTTCAACCATTTCAATTCAAATTGAATGAAAATCAATCAATCATTTGTAGATTTTTTTTGCGACATATTGACAGTTAGTATCTAACTTTTGAAACTGACTTTGCTGCAAGCTGATTGGTTAAAGTTTGCCTTAATTGTAAAACCAGCTGTTGAAGACTTGACAAGCTTGCAAAATCTCATTTCCATGTTTGACCATGTTCAAATGGTCTCCTGCACGGGGATGACGTGTAATGTTATCTCCAAAACAGTGACACCGAATAGAGAGAATAACCTCAACATTTCAACATCTTTATACATGCAGATAGTTCAAACACTGTAGAGGTGCATAGTATACAGTCCCGATCAAAATCTTAAGACCAGTTACAAAATTGCAAGAATTTGCATTTTGCAATGTTGGATCTTTAGACGTTCCAAGTAGAGATTTGAAATGCAAAAAGAAGAAATGGGAGCAAGAAACCAAACGTTTTGAAGAGGCAATTTATTGAAAAGAACAATTTAACTGAAATAGGCTGTTCATCAGCTGATCAAAAGTTTAAGACCATAGCACAAAAAACTATGAAAACAGAAAAATTAAAAAAATTACTAATAATGAGTAGCTCCACCATTATTGTGGATCACTTCAAAAATTCATTTTGGCATGCTTAATTGGAGTGTTTCTAGAAGGCTAGTGGGGACGTTGCTCCGAGTGGTGAAGATGGCTTCACAGAGGGCATCCACTGTCTGGAACTGATTTTTGTAAACTTCCCTCGCTATCCATCCCCAAATGTTCCCAATCGGATTTAGATCAGGGAAACACGCAGGAGGGTCCAAAAGAGTGATGTTATTCTCCTGGAGAGAAGTCCTCTGTCAGGCAACGTTGTGAACTGCAGCATTGTTGTGTTGAAAAGCTCATCACTAAACAGAAAATGGATTAGAATAAAAGATTTTGCACAGATTTGGCTTTTTAAAGGCTATGGTCTTAAACTTTGGATCAGCTGATGAACAGCCTATTCCAGTTAAACTGTTGTTTTCAATAAATTGCCTGCTCAAAACGTTTTGTTTCTTACTCAAATTTCTTCTTTTTGCATTTTGAATCTCTACTTGGAACGTCTGAAGATCCAACATTGCAAAATGCAAATTCTTGCAATTTCTGGTCTTAAGATTTTGACCAGGACTGGATGTAAAACCAGGATTTTGTAAACCTTTTCATTATCATTATTTTACTGTTTTCTGCTTGTTTTCCCAGCACAGTAATATTTCAGCATTTGTCCAAATCTTTCATGAGATGAACATATTTTATTCTAAAACGAGTGACATTTAAAAATCTGAAGTAAGTGCACATTCAGGGCTTCGACCAATGCAGAAATAAAACCTTCAGAAAAAGAGATATTGTTCACACTTGCGTATTAGGGTGCAAAAAGAGTCTTTCTGTAAGACCAAGGAAGAGCTCTGTAGTTTTCCATTCAAGTGAAGCACAGGGAGGATGAAGGAAAGGAGGATTTACCATTCACACCCTCATTCACTTCAATGAATCTGTTTTATTACCCAACACAGAGCTATGTGATCTTTATACTGAGGGACAATTAGAGGACAAAAGATCAGGAACAATACACACACATTTAAAAACAAACACATGTTGTACTTTAGATACGCTTTTAGTCACTGTGGATATCAGCTTTTAAAACAACCAAAAGGGCCTGATAGCAAAGATAGTGTGTGTGTGTTTATGCATGCACGTGTTTGTGTGTGTGTGTGTGTGTGTGTGTGTGTGTGTGTGTGTGTGTAAACTGAACTCAGTTTTGCCCCGGGTGTCACTGTGGCGTTGAATGTGGAAACACTCTGTAACCTGTATTGAGACAATTATCACCTGGCTCAGATTTGGCCAGGCTCGTGTACCATTCTCTTTTTATGATAACCTGTAAAGATCACCTGGCCTGGTTGTGTGTGTGTGTGTGTGTGTGTGTGTGTGTGTGTGTGTGTGTGTGTGTGTGTGTGTGTGTGTGTGTGTGTGTGTGTGTGTGTGTGTGTGTGTGTGTGTTTGACCTTGACTTTAACACCGTGTATGACAGGGGATGAAAGGGAGCTTATTGAAGTGAGAACTCAGAGTTTCATCAGTACATCGATGGATCAAAGTGGATTATTGAGAAAATAAAGTTTGTTTATTTGATATGTTCCTGTCTTCTTTTTTTCTCGCTGATTCAAAAAACTACCTTTTTTTTTATTCACCTTTTTCTTGTCCATTTTTCCACCCTCTCTCTTCACTTCCTCTTGACACCGCTCTGCCACCTCTGCTTTCTCTTGCTTGTGGCCCTTGCGAGGACTGCAGCCTCGATATATGGTGACGCGTGCGCTGCCACTGCGCTACCTACGCCTCCCTTTTCGTTTTTGTCTTGAAGAATAAACCAGGATCTCTAAGAGCATCAGTTATCGAGACCTTTGACGACATAATCTTGTGTATAGCCGTTTCATCACTGTGTGCCTTGTACGTTTCTTCCAGAGCTTGGGTCTGGCCCATTTTGTATGGATCACCCCTCTGCAGGTCATACTGTGTGTGGGGCTAATCTGGGAGCTGATCGAGGTGAACGGCTTCTGCGCACTTGCGGCTCTGACTCTGCTTGGCATCATTCAGGCATGGCTCTCCCAGAAGATGGGACCTCACCGGTGAGTAAACCTGCATTATGATAAAACCTCCTGAATGGCAGGAGCTCAAATTACAACTTCATACAACTCTTGTGGTCTCTTAGCCCGTGATTTCTCTGCTCTCTGAAGGTCTTATGTAATAGAAGGCTCTTTCATGTGGATAATAAACGAACACATTATATGCAAAAATCTCCCTTTATGCTTCTCTGATGCTGCTGTTAGTTTGTAATGTGAAGCTTTACTCTGTTCAAAGGGTGAAGAGAGGAGGGATGATCAACCGCCGCCTGGCTCTTACCTCAGAGATAGTGGAGAACATCCACTCTGTGAAGGCGTATGGCTGGGAGGAGGTGATGGAAACAATCATCAAAAACATCAGACAGTAAGACACCCAAAGCACAATCTCTGTTTTATATAAGCAAAACTTGAGAAGCAGCTTTATAAGCAAGGTTTGTCCAGTAAACCGTGCTTTCTATGCACAAACATTAAACAGTGAATATTAATATCTAATAAGACTCCATTAGACAGAGTTCTCACAGAGGGTCTCCATTTCTATCTTTTAATTCCCAAGTTACCAAGGTTTACTCGTGTTTGTTTCAGAAACAGCCCTTGCCAAATAAACAAATTTGCAGTCCACAATAAGTTATTTATTGAGACTATTGACAAAATAAATCAAGCTGCCTCACTTCAAATAAAGCAAAGAGGGGAAATACAACTTGCGTCTCGAGAACAGAAAACAGGAGAAAAGATTCTCTCTACTCTCCCTTACAACATAACCAGGACTGGTTCTCACAATAAAAGCTAAACCCAAGGTGTCTGTCTTCCTCTTTGGAGATGAAGAAGAGTTCCAGCTTCCGCAGCTCCCTTTAAAAACTGAGCTCCCTCCTTCGCCTCCAATGATGTGCAGCTCTTAATGACCAGTTGGCATTAAAGCTTTTTACCAGTCATGGGGCGGACAGAAGAGGAGCACAAAGACCAACAAACAACCTTTGATATACACTGAGAAGTTTTTCAGAGTTCTTTACCTTCATGTGATCCATGTCTGATTGAGATTGTTTGATTTCCTCACCTGATCTTTATGCACAGTTTGTTGAGTATAGTAGTTAAATGTGACCTGACAGGAAATAAAGCCTGAACCAACATCACAAAATCACAAAAAACGTAGACGTGTACGCTAAAATTGGAATCAACCCGGTGCCAAAAATGGGCGGGAGATGTTAAAACATTTGTTTACCCAGCAGAACCCCCACTGTGGGGGCTTTCATAACAGCAGAATCAGGACCACATCAAACATAAAGGAGGAGCTTCTGGTGTCATGGCGTAAACAGATGTAAAGAACCGTCAGAGGTAACACCGAGCCACCAGAACTTCACATTTACCTGAGAATAGCAGCGTGAAAACCTGACATTCTGTTAACATAAACACCTTTTTGATAATCCTCAGTATTTAGGCATCACGTCTGTGTGATATCGCTGATAACAATGATGTGATGTGAATGTCAGCTCTTTTCTAATAACACAAAACAATATTACCAAAACATGCAAACGTGTCAATAAAAAACGAACTAATCCAAACTAATTTCTGGTAGAGCTACAAGTTGCTTTTGAAAGATATCAAACAAATGAAAGCTATTGAGAGCTACAGTATATTGTACTACAGCAGCATTATGCCTATCCATTAAAGAGGTCATATTAAAACTAGCTTGATTTTGAAAGTAGCATTCCCTCAGTGCTCCTTCTACACTCACACCCTCCCCTCTGTGCTCCCTCAAAAGCCACACCCCTTGCTTTCATGCACGTGCGGCGTTGCTCCAGAAGCGGACCTCACCTCATCGCTTGCATTGTGCAGAAACTACGTCCTCTCATGTCTCATTCATCGGTAAACTCAAAGTATAAACTCTTTGCTTTGAGCTTTGATTGTGGTTTAGGGCATGCAAAGGGTAACGAGCAGGGAGACAGGGAGGTGTGATTGGTTCATCAGATTGGTTCCTGGTGGCCGACATTGGTTGAAGTTTTTACAGGCTTACAGCTGATAGATATGACGGATTCTCTTTGTTCCTTTTTCTCCTGTATCTGGAAAAATGACTAACCCTGCTTTTATTTTATGACCCCCCCACCCCCACCCCCCTACTCTGAAAGGGACGAGATGACGCTGACGAGGAAGATCGGTTCTCTGCGTTACTTCTACAGTGCTGCATACTTCTTCTCCGCCATCTTGGTCATCGTGTCTGCCATTGTGCCGCATGCGCTCAGTAAGGGCATCATCCTGCGGCGCATCTTCACCACAGCTTCCTATTGCATGGTGCTGCGAATGACGCTGACCCGCCAGCTGCCAGGATCCATTCAGATGTGGTACGACACGTTGGCCCTGGTCAAGAAGATCGAGGTAGGTTTAAAACGATATATATATCTTATTAAGGAAGAATTTGATTCAACCTTTCAACTGCTTTAAACAGAACTGAGAAGAACATATAAGTCCGTAGCACTCTTGTGTTTGGTTCTCCAGGAATTCTTGATGAAGGAGGAATACAGAATGCTCGAGTACAACCTGACCACAACTGAGGTGGAGCTGGTCAATGTGTCTGCTTCCTGGGACGAGGTGTGTCAAGACTGAATATGAGACGTGATGCAGCATGGTGTCCCCTTTTTAAAATGAGTGTTTAACAAGCAGCCTGTTAATTAAAAGCTTCAATGTTTTTTTGTTAAATTGAATTTATTAAAGGGCATACTCTTTGCAGCATAGTTTTCCTGCAGAAAGACACAAGACCGAACATCTCCTAAACCTACCCTCAGTGTTCAGAGTACAGACATGACAAATAGAGGGCGAGGAGTGAAACACAAATACAACACAAGATTACAGTGGTTGCTGATCTTTGGTGAGAGAGAAGGTTTTTTTAAGGCAGCCCCACATGACAGACGGAAGGCAGTGTGAATGGAAAAGTACTGAGAGGCAGAATAGGGCTGTGACATTTATGAGTATTGACCATAAAGAAGATGTGGGCTCTTTTCAAAGCACAGTCAAGGACAATTGGGTAACTTCATCATACAGTCTCTTAAATTACTTCAACGATTCAAGTAAGGATTGTAAATAGATTATGTTCTGTAGCATCCAATCAATATAAAGAAGGCCAGAACTGGCGATAAATGCCTTTAATGTCCAATTCATCAACAAAAGAGCTGAGCAAAAAGCAAACAATAATTACAAATGTGTTTTCACTGAGCAGCTCATTAATTTCCTTCCTTAACTTTATAGTATTTCATACATTTGCAATAAACATTTACATAACTGAAATATTTTTTATGTAATTGTACCAACCTTGTTCCCCAATTGACTGATGCCAAAACGCTGTTTTCTTCAATGTTTCTGAACTCTTTAACTCCTTACTCTCTATCAATGTCTTTTTACTCTTCTTAGTTGCCAAAAACTACCGTTGTACCGCACTTTCGGTTAAAGGAAGCCTTCAAAATAAAAGCTCCAAAACTCCACCATAGACGAAAACTAAAAGGAGTCAAATTATTGGCCTTTACATGTTCGTAATCACTGTTTTAGTAGATGATAATAAATATCCTTTTTTTCCCGGATTTAGTTTTCAGAGCTTCACGCTTTTATTAGAGGAACAGAACAGTGGATAGAGTCAGAGATCAGGGACAGAGAGAGAGTGAAGAGCAACATGCGGGAAAGCATAATAATAATAAACCCAGGCCGTCCGCTTAGAGGACTGTATAATGCGTACATGGGGCGTGCACACTAACCATTGTCCCACCAGCGCCCTATAATTGCCTATTTTTCAGCCTCACATGAAGTGGCTATTAAAATATTATCTATATGTAAACTTCAGGATTCATTGACCAACCGATACAGTGGGAACAGTGTCTGACTGTTTTTTTTTGTTGTTTTTTTTCTATCACTTTACACATTAAATTGTTCTGATTGTCGTCACCAAACTTTGCCTTTGCCGGGAACACTCTGAGTCGTCCTTTGGAATCAGACTTGTGTTCATCACCTAATTCCTAGATTCCCCTCTTGCCTTCTCCTCTTCCTGGAATGTGCCATTCTCTAATGAATGGGAGGGGTGTTGCCTTTCTTTACAGCTGACAGCATCTTCGTCACCTCATTAGAATAAGAATTACAGAGACAAACCTACACAGACCACGGCCGAGTCCCGGCATTAGAGGAACAGTGACCCATAAAATGTGACGGGGGGGTCAATGATTAAACCGGCGAGTCAAGCTGAGTTCCCCTTTTCTAACACTGATGTGTCAGTTAGTCGTTAATCTCTACAGAGGCACTGACAGATGAGGTGATATCAGGCCATTGTGAGACTTTGGGAGCTTCTCATGTGTTTGAGAAATCTCTGGTTTCTCACAGTAGTTTGGCCCGGTCTGAAAGTACAGCGCGTTGAACATGTTCACTCAGCCCTGAAACAGGCAGTCATGTAACCTAACCTATTCTGTCCATCAAGGAAGAAAAAGTCTGTTAGTTTATTATTTAAAAGCGCAAATTTGTGAAGATAATTTTACCATTAAAATATTTTTCTTTGATTTAGGAAAGTGTTTATGTAAGGAAAAAGAAACAAAAAGAAAATGCCAGAAACCCTGACAATATTATGTTTCAGTATCTTTGAACATGTCATGTACTCATTTCTCTCCTGCAGGGCATCGGCGAGCTCTTTGAGAAGATCAAGCAGGAGAACAAGAAAAACGGACACCTGAATGGTGACGCCGGTCTCTTCTTTACCAACCTCTATGTCACACCTGTCCTCAAAAACATCAGCCTGTACCTGGAGAAGGGCAAGATGTTGGCAGTGGCTGGATCCACAGGCTCAGGGAAGGTAGGTCATCTGAACTTCAGTCGTGGTCACAACACGTTGGCTTTTGAGATGATTTAGCCGCTGTAATGATAGCCTTGTTTGTTTCTATATTCTTTGAGTGCCTGCTTTCCCCCCCATGTGTGTGGCTTCCTCTTTTTCACACTTTTACCTGTCCTCTACTGTCTATCTTTGATTTGTGTAACTGACTACCATGTTCATTTGTTATCATTAGAGTGTCTGGTCTCCTCCCTTTTTGTCTACTTTGAACACATTGAGCAATGAGCCCACCCCCTTTTTTTCTTAAATTCTGGGAGTTTAAAGAACTGTGTGAATTTGCAGATCACTGGAACCGCATGTACTGATTTATTGTAAGTTGCTCAATATGAGAGGAACGTTTGAATTCCTCAGAATGAAGTCCAGAAGATTAACATGTGTTTTCCTTCATTTCCACCAGAGTTCTTTGCTCATGATGATCCTGGGCGAGTTGGTACCATCTGAGGGGAAAATCAGACACAGCGGTCGCGTCTCCTTCTCACCGCAGACTTCCTGGATCATGCCGGGGACGATCAGAGACAACATCCTCTTTGGCCTGACCTATGATGAATACCGCTATACCTCTGTCATCAAGGCTTGCCAGCTGGAAGAGGTGCCTCCTTTTTCTATAACCCTTTCTTTCTGTTTGTGTATGGTCTTATGGTTGAACGTTGTTGCTCATGCAAACTTCATCTATAATCCATACTACTACTTCCTCATTAACAAAAGCTGCTCACTAAGAATCTCTTCTCAAGAGGGTAAATCAGCGCAGTCAGTCAACCCACACAGTTTGACATTTGAGCATGCTGCAGTGATGGTTTTGAATCTTCACTGAATATTTCAACACTTGATGCTGTGAATCTTTTCTATCCACAGCCTGAAAATACACGCAAGGTGAAGTGTGTATGCTTCACTTTGAAAATGTCACAGATGACCCCCTTAGACATAACGGAACCCTTCTATGAAGCTTTCTGCAGTTTGATTATTTGTGTCCTCTGTCACTGAACTGATGCTCTGCTGAGTTGTCTCTTTGGAGCCTCTACGAGGCATCCAGAAGGTTCAGGTTTCACCCAATCCACCCATTATCTCGTCTCTCTCACACACACACGGACACACACACACACACACACACACACACACACACACGGACACACACGCTTGCACATTTTTCCGCCTCTTCCACTGATACATGCACACACACTTGTGCTCTCATTAGCTCCAGTGCTGAGTGATGTCCCCTCAGCAGAATAATGTCTCCTCTGTTGCCATGGAAATCTCGGGGTTATGTCACTGAGAGGGAACGTGAGCTTGTTGGTTCCCAGTGAGAGACGTTACAACACACACAAAGTGTATCGTCATTTAGGCCAGTTTCTCTGTACACATGTAGATTATCAAGTTTTGAGGAGGTACGTATTACTATCAGGTGTAACAGCTATTACAAAAACAGAATGTGTTAAAAGGGAGGAAAGCCCCAGAGGTTGATGTGTTCGTCCCCTGTGGTCCTCCAAGCAGGGGGTCAGTGTTCAAATCTAACCTGTGGTTTCTTTTTCTCATGTGCTGTTCCCAATCTGTCTCTAAGGCATAACAATCTCCAAATAAACCTGCACATTTATGTACATTCATTTGGAGAATATTAGCATTACATTTACTGGAGGAGAGAGAGTGACGGGATAACATACAGCAAAGGCGATGATGTGCGAGGTCGGAATCAAATGCACAGATTCTGTAGTGAGAGCTAAAGCCTCTGCACATTGAGTTTGCAACATAACCGCTAGGCTATCTCTGCTCTGTTTGCATGAAATGATTCAGTCCCTCACAGGTTTTTACAAAAACACAACATGTTGTCACAGCAAATAAAGCTGGCGTGCGATACTGATGTCTCTAACCAACCGCGAAAAAAGGGGGAAAAAAAACACAGCTTCCATGTTGTCTTTGAGGAGAGGTGTTAGACTGAAGCCTCAACAAAACTCGAGTGACAAAACAAGTGGAGCGATGTCACACGGTGAGCTCTGCTGTGTTTTGTATGGATATGAAAGAAGTGACAGGATGTGTTCCTGTCTGCTTTTATGGAGTGTGGATTTTACTTTTCTCAGGAATGTTGTCAAACCGCTTCTGAAATCGGCAGATTGTGGAAGTGGAGCTCACCTTTAAAGAGTGCTCCAGTGTTTGAAGTCCTTAGTCGTGGCTATTAGCTATGTTAAATAATGCGGTCATTTTTAAATGTCTTATAATATGCAATAAGTGATCGACATACTGTATAAAGTTACTTACATCTTTCTTTTTTTACAAGGACCATTTTGTCAATCAAACACATTTGTATATCTTCTCTGTTTTCTTGTGTGAAATACATGATTCTTCCTAAGCTTTATAAAGCTCACTTTTCAGATGTCGTACACTCATAGGCAACCTTTCACTTGCTTATAGGAAGAAAAAGCCCCCCCCCCCCAAAAAAAAAAAAAAGATTAAAAACGTGTGGCAGAAGATTTTCTCGAATTGTAACAACATAAGAAAAGAACAACTGGAGTCATCCATTTAAAAGTGTATAAGGAGTAACTGCGATCACAAGTGACAAGTAGAGTAACAATCACAGTGAGACAAATGGGGTAAATCAGTATAGAAACATAATATTACACAGGATATTGAAAAAAAAAGATTTTCCCCACAATATGGCCAAAGTAATACATTTTTTATTGCATACTATCCAAAAATATTTGAAATTGTACCCGGTATGAAAAATGTTCTAAGAAGTAATATTGAGCATGAGATTGAAAAAGTAATGAAACTTACATTTCAAACTATATTGAAAAGTTGTGTTGTCTCACCCCCAGCCTGTCTCTCTATCGGCACGTTTCCTGCTGAATAGACACACACACACACACACAAGAAAGAATATAGAAAAGCAATATGGAGGAGGTAATATATCTCATAATATGCTTGTATAGTGTTTTATGTTTTTACACTAATCCTCAGTGTTTGTTCTTAACTATCAAACGAGGCTGTATAGATGATATAAAATGGAGACGACGTGCGCACAGGGGGGAAAAATCCCCAAGGCAACACTGACTCAACCAGAGTAGGTTTCTCCAGACGGAGACGAGGGCTTTAGTGGGCTTGAGACTGTAATTCCTCACTATTGTGTCCCCCCTGGAGCACCAGACAGACTGCTCTGGGTGGTCCTGCCTCTGTAAACTCATCTTTTCCTCTTCCAGTCTCTAGCTGCCGGCCCGACAGGTGCTTTTTTTTTTTTTCACAGTGAGACTCACAACATGTCTTTTTTTTTTACTATGCTGCCCTCTTTAACAAGCTGTTAAACAACATGTTAACTTGATTCCCTATGCGCTCCTGGTAGGACGGCGGAAGCTGGCGTTAAAAAGGTAGGAAGTTTTAAACGATGATAAACCTGTGCTGTCACTTCATCCTCATTGTGGACATCTGTTTCCATGATCAATTATCGTGTAAGGCTCTGTATCTCTTCACCTGTGTCATCGTTCATGTGACTGTCCCATCTGTGGTCTTTGTGTTGTTTGGACTTTGACAGCAAGTAATTATACATATGAACCTAAATGACTGAATAGTCGCGTGTGTGTCTGTGCCTTCGTGACGTGTAAATGGACCGTGATGTTGAACCGTATCGTTTAGCACGGTGGTTCTTAACTGGTCTCGCCTCAGGTCCTACCACCGACTCCTGTCCAAATGTTGGACATTTTTCAACCAATGAGATCCATTTTTTGTAAAGTGGAGCAGTTTGGTCCTCAGATGGTACAGAACATGCACCAGAACAAAGAGATTAAACAAAACAAAAAGGGTTTTAAAAATATCTTTACTTTCTTTTTCCAGGTCTTTTTTCAAGACCTACTGAAAATTACCCCATGACCCAATTTTGGGTCCCGACCCACCAGTTGAGAACCACTGGTTTAGAGGTTGTTGTAGTCCAGTTTCAATGAAGACATCATTGTTTATGCATTAAAACCCAGATGGAGTTGTAAACAATCACTAAACTTCTTGAACTTCTTCCTCTTCCCTTTACTCTTGTGGCCCATTATGACTGCTGTGTTTTCATTCCAGAGTTATCACAATGAGCAGATACAGTTTGTTCTTACAGCACATCTTCAAACCGCTAACTGAGTTTTAGTAACAGAAACATTTCGCACACTGAAACAGAGTGCAGCTTACACTCTGTTTTAATCGTACTTCCAGCATTTACAGTACAGGCAGTTCAACAGGTGATGATTACAAAAAGTGGTAAGATGGAATCCCCCCGGTCACCATTTAGAGAATAATGAAAGAAATAAAACTGAAAAGGAAAAAAAGAGGGGATCATTTTTACTCTGACTTTCTAGCAAACGCTGGAACGGAAGCTATTTCATATATTTCTCACCACAATGCTTTGACTGTCCTCATTGTTTTTCCTGTTTTCACCTTTGATGTTACAAAGTTGTTCTCGCTGTTATACGAAAGGAGACCACGCAGGTGTGTAGCACATCCACTGACTTCCTGTTTGCCCTTCCAGGACTTTGCCTTGCTGCCAGAGAAAGACAAGACGTTCCTCATAGAAGGAGGGGTGACTCTTAGCGGCGGTCAAAGGGCTCGCCTCGGCCTGGCCAGGTACTTCCTCTTCCACCTTCTCATCCGAACCTATCCTAGTGTCTGTCAACACAGGACGGCTTCTGCTGATCAGTGATTGTTAGTCTTTCTCAGGGGATTCAGGTAGGTTCAAAAATGAAAACCTGAAGAAGACCTCTGGTTGAGCAAGTGAGCGGGCCTTTCTTCTTCCTTAAAGTCCTTACAACCCATTTACCACTTCTGTTGTTGTGTCATCCTCTGAGAAGCGCTTTCTACGGCGTCAATTGAGCTTTATTACGCTGTTAAAACTGTGTGTAGTCGGACACTCTCACCTTCCCTTGTAATATTTATTGCTTTAGTGTCACCAATTATGCACATCCAAGGATTATTTTTCTGCCTCCTGCCATCTCTGTAAATAGTCATCAGAACTGATTTATGCCCGCTGGGACTCGACTTCCTCATTTACACCTTTTTGTTTCCCACTCTTTCTTTTTCTTTTTCTCTTTCTGTTTCTTGTTGTTCTTTTTGTCTAATTCCAGGTGTGTATTCTCTGATTCTGTTCTCCTACTTTCTGAGCTTACTCTGACCCACGTTGTGTTTTTCACTCCCTCAGGGCTGTGTATAAGGACGCAGACCTCTACCTGCTGGATTCCCCTTTCACTCACCTGGACATCGTGACGGAGAAAGAGATCTTTGAGAAGTGTGTATTCAAACAGAGAGTCTTTCATGTGGAGGAGGTGGGGGGGGGCGTAGAGCTAACGTTTAAGTTCACGGTCAAGGTTATCTCTTGTTGTCTCAGACACAGTGGAGTTGACTGTGGTGAGTAACGGCTGTGTCATGCCTCTGTAACCTTCTCAAGGGACAGGAGTCTAAGTTGAGACAGAGGGAATTATCCTTTTGATGAAGTTCTTCAGAGGGGAAAATTAGAAACCTTGGTTGTGTAGACCAGTATAAGATGAGATGAGATATCTTTGTACAAGTACAACAAAATGCTGTTAGAGCAATCCAGTGCAACAGATGCCATGTCAAAGTATCAAAGATAATATAAGAATTATATGTATGAACAAAGGATCAGTTATAAACACTGGGGCGACAATCTGCTGCTAAGACTGCTTTGTACTACGAGCTGTATATAAAGGTTTTAACAGGTGTTAGATTTAAAATCATATGCTTTATATTTGACTTACTTATTCGTGCAATTAAATCTTTGGATATGAATGATTGATATTTTTCACAGTCACTGGGATGCTTGATTTCACACGTGCACAAACATGAGTGAGCTGCATGGATGAGTGCAAACACGCAAGGTCGAGGTTAGTTTTCAGGTGTGCATACGTGAAAACATATTTTCTTTTTGGTCTGATACCTTCATTTCAATGAAAGAGGACATTGGATATAGAGAGAACGAAGAATGACAGGCAAAAAGGGGCCAAGGGTCAGAATGGAACCCGGGCCGTACGCTTTCAAGGACCACAACCTCTGTGCATAAAGCGCGAAACCTTAACACGAGCATTCAGTCTTGTTTTTAATAAATTTCGTTGATCGAAATGTTTCCAGAATGTTGACATCTGAAGTCTCAATACAATCTCCATTTCTTTGTATGCACAGATGTGTCTGTAAACTTATGGCCTCCAAGACTCGTATCGTGGTCACCAGCAAGTTGGAGCATCTCAAACGGGCCGACAAAATCCTGCTGCTCCACAACGGAGACTGCTACTTCTTCGGCACCTTCTCGGAGCTGCAGGCACAGCGTCCTGACTTCAGCTCCCTCCTCCTTGGCATGGAAGCCTATGACAACATCAATGCAGAGCGACGCAGCTCCATCCTCACAGAGACTCTACGCAGAGTCTCTATCGACGAGACCGCTGGCTTTCGAGGCCCAGAGCCAATGCGCCAGTCTTTCAGGCAGCAACACCCTCCAATAATAATGTCAGGACCACAAGGCCACGCTGGAGGTGACAGCTACCCAGAGAAACGCAAACAGTCCCTCATAATCAACCCTCTGGCAGCTGCTCGCAAGTTCTCCTTCATCGGAAACTCCCAACAGACCGCAAATGCTCCCCTGTCCATGATGGCTGAGGACGGGGTTCGGGAACTCTCTGATAGGAAATTCTCCGTTGTGCCCGAGGACGATCAGGTAGAGGAGGTGCTCCCTAGAGGGAACGTATACCATCACGGGTTGCCACACCTCCACGGGCAGCGGCGTCAGTCTGTGCTGGCATTCATCACTTACTCTCAGGGTCAGGAGCGCAGGGAGCAAATGCAGTCTTCCTTCAGAAAGAGACTGTCCATCACACCACAGTGTGACCTTGCATCCGAGCTGGACATTTACGCTCGCCGCCTGTCCAAAGACAGCGTTTATGACATTAGCGAGGAGGTGGATGAAGAAGACATGGAGGTAGAATGTTACAGCTGTGTTTTCAACATCTGGATTTATAATCAAGTAAAGGTTAATGAACATATCGGTTTCTTCACAGCAATGCTTCGTCGATGAACGAGAGAACATCTTTGAAACTACCTCATGGAGCACCTATCTACGCTACATCACCACCAACAAGAGCTTAGTCTACGTCCTACTTTTCATCATGTTTGTCTTCATCATTGAGGTAAGAAACACCTCACTGTTGTGCTTGTTTGTGTTTTTTATGATGGCAAAATAGATGACAGAAGATGTTTCTTGTCTTTGTCACACCAATAGGTTGCTGGTTCAGTCATTGGCATTTTCCTCATTACTGAGTAAGTGTCTTTTTTTTATTATGATACTTCAGGCTAAAACAGCAGATGATCCCTTTCTGTCCTAACATGAACTAATATCCTGCTGTGTTTGGTGTATTTTCCACTTTTATATTTTAAGTCGAGGTGCATTGAGACTTTTTTAGTTTTTGATGAAGACGTTGACAAAGTCACTTTTTTTTTTGTTTATTTATTGGGAAGTTTTGATTTTTCCCACTTTCAGAGTTTTTCCAGTATCAAAGTTCCACATTTGTCCCTCAGATTTACAAGACTTCCTTTCAAAAATGCTAAATTGCTTAATGCAAATATACGGTGCCTATGCTATATATAAAAGGAATTGCGCTGTATAACGAAAACACTGTGTATTAAATGTTAACAATACAATTAGATTTCTTGAGAAATAAGAACAGAAAGTGACCCCCTTTGTAAGAAATCTAACTTCACCAAAAGAAAGCATCACGGTCCACTACAAAGTCCCCAGTAACAAAGAAAATATTTTAAAAAATGACAACAAGCCTGAGGTGCCAGTAGCATAGTGGTTGGTGAACGTCACACATGTACGGAAACTGTGGTCCTCCAAGTGAGGGGCTCGGCCAGTGGCTCCTTTCTTGTATGTAAATCCCTACTCTCCCCCTTCCTGATATCCGATTCCATCCACTATCCCCTCTCTACAATTAAGTCCCAAAAAGAAAAACTTTGATCACAACAAGTAAGGCTAGAAACAGATTTTTTATTTAAACCTCCATCCGGTCTGTTTCATTTGTAATCCATACTGTGTTTTACCAGTGCAATCAAGAGGGACGGGGAAAATCCAAATTCACCCAACTACGTCAGTGAGCAGCACCCAAACGCCTCGTCGCCCCTCGTCCACCTGGCTGTCATTGTCACACCGACCAGCGCTTACTACATCATCTACATTTATGTGGCGACATCAGAGAGTGTGCTGGCTTTAGGATTCTTCCGAGGCCTCCCATTGGTGCACACATTACTCACTGTGTCCAAAAGACTGCACGAGCAGATGCTCAGCGCTGTAATACGAGCCCCCATGGCTGTGCTCAACTCTATGAAGACAGGTGACTCTACTTTCTTTGTTAGGTGAAAAAGAAATGGCAAACAAATATAACAACTTTGTTCAGTGATGTCATAATTGTATCCTTGCATTCGCCTTTTCCTACTTTCTTCCAGGTCGGATCATGAACAGATTTACGAAGGATATGGCTACCATAGATGACATGCTGCCTTTGGTCCTGTTTGACCTCATCCAGGTATTAACTGTGAAATAAGTAAGGAAGGGTTGCTAACAAGTTATGCTGCATAAAATGGCTCGTCCCAGTATATCATTCCGACCTCTATTACTGATTTCATGGTGCAATAAGTCAAGCCACTGTCCAAGCACCAAAATAGGATAAAAAATAAAATTGATAACTGGACTTGTGCTTTTTATGGGGAAGGTCACGCTTAACCAAGACCAATTAACACACTGATGACAGAGACTGCTGTATAAGGCGACCATGAGAAGTGAATAATCCCATTCACACACATTTATACACCGCTGGCGAAGCAGAAGGTGCAACTTGGGGCCCAAGGACACACCGGACATGTGACTGCAGGAGCTGAGGATCGAACCCTCAACCTATGTCGCCCATGACATAATAGGGGGAACATAAACCCAATTTACCAAAAGACATGGCAAGCACACAAAACTTCACAATACATAAATATAATTGCATGAAACACAACAGGGAAGAAGATGGAAAAGCAAATATCAACATAATTTCTCCATCTCAAGAATAATTCAAAAGCTTTAAGTTTGAAGGAAACATTCCCTTTCAAATAGTGTAATGATGAAAAGCCTTACCTAATACAATACAGTGGAACAGTTTTATAATAATTTCCCCAACCTGTCTGGTATTTATGAATTAAATGGGAAACATGGCTTCATCATTCAAATGGTGCACTCCTGTTTACGCTGACTTCAGAAGAAGAGAACAACGTCGGTGTTAATGTTAGTACACACGTTTTGTCTCTGATCATTTTCTGTTTTGTTGCCCCTCCACCAGCTGACATTGATTGTCACGGGTGCCATCTTCACCGTGTCCATCATGCGGCCTTACATCTTCATCGCTGCCATCCCATTGGCTGTCTTCTTTGTTATCCTCAGAAAGTACTTCTTACGAACAGGACAACAACTCAAGCTCCTGGAGGCTGAAGGTGAGAGTCGGAGAGGAGACAAACGATGCTATCTTCTTCTTTCTTCACCAGACTGGAATTTGCATGAAAGATTTTATTGAATAAACAGGACAAGTAAAAGTGAAAACGTGACAGTAAAAGGCAATAGAGCGAGCAGAGGAAGGGAAACAAGTTGAGAGACGCCACAGTCATCATAACTGTGTCTGCATACAGAGCTGGTGGATGGCCCAGGGCCAGGGGGGCAAAGATCAGGCTGAAGAACAAAAACACAACAGAGGTGGGGTCAAAAGGAGAGGATAGAGGGGGCGCCTCAGAGGGGCGGGAACAGTTCAAGGAAGTGAGGCAGGGGAAAAAACAAATGTCATCGTCCAATCGGCGAAGAGTTTGGTATCCCTGTCAAAAGAGTGAAGTCATCTCTGAAAGGTTTTAATCATGAAACAACTGTTTGTGACTGCTGTTATATTCCTAAAGTGAGAGTTTTAGTAACTGAAATACTCCGTATGATGACACAAACTTCACGAGTAACTTAGAACAATGTTCCTACAGAACTCACTTTAAATGATAGAAGGTATCCACAGGATTTTCAAATGTTGTTCAATATGATTTAAGTCATTTATCTGACTTTTTTTAAATATGCACAAATGTCAAGTGTTGCAACACTGGATTGAGCTGCAGATGTTTCAGTCAGCACCATCAGACACTGTAGTGACAGGGCAGTGTCTCTCTGTACGAGGGGATGAGGAAACAGGCCACTGTAGTGCTGACATAGATGCCAGTCTGTGTTTTTTGGAGTACCCTGCTTGGAAAATGATTCTTTCACTAACTGCATGTTACGGTGATGACGGCGATGTCTAGTTTCCGGAGCTGCTGGAAGCACATTAGGGTCAAAAAGATGAGCCGAGCTGGGATTTCCTTCAACCCCATCCTGGAGAAACAAAAAGCATGTCAGAGAAAACGCTCTGGATAATATGTGCGTTTGTCACAACAATGCTTTGCAGAACGCTTGTCCTATTTGTAAGCAATGTTCCATTTACATGGGAGATACCGCGAATGTTTTTCCTGAACGTCCAACCAGGAGAAATTCTTAGAGAGAAAGAGAGAGAGCAGAGAGCATGGAGAGAAACAAGCTTCAACCAAAAGAAATAATTCTGTCACATTTCTGCATGAATAAGCCAAAGTATGTCTATAAACAATTCTTTTATAAAGCCTTTCATTGTTTGTTTTGTTTTTTAATTATTCAGTGTTTCTACAGTCAATGGTGTGATTGCTGCTGGCTACCAAAGTTGCATCACCTTGTGTTTGCAGTACTCGAAAGCTGAAGAACTCTCTTTGATGTTCTCGTCTCAAAATCCAAAGCATTTTTACTCGGCCATGTCTCGGTCTCAGACCGGGTGAACTCCAGATTTAAAATCAAAACCACCACAAATGAAGGCTATTTTTCCAACATCATCACTTTTTTTAAAAAGAAAAACGCGGTTTTCTAAAAGAATGATTGACTTCAGGCAATTTGTGGTTTGATTTTAATTCCCCAGTTATGGCTGCAACCTTCCCTGTGTCACGGTCTAAGTGAGTGACAAAATGATGTCTCATTGATATTTATGGTCTCAGTCTCGACTGGCTTTGGTCTTGTTCCTGCCTCAGTCTTTATCCCTATCCGTCTTGGTCTTGTCTCGGTCTTGGAGCACTCTTGGTCTCGGGTATGTCTTGGTCTTGGTTATTGTGGTCTTGACTAATCTAAACTAGTAAAAAATACACTATTTATCAAAATGTGGTCATGATATGACATGAAGCACTCGACTAGTCAAAAAACATTTGTTTCTTTTCCCAATGGCAGGCCTGATATACCTCCAGAAACAGATACATTAGGCCAACCTTTTCCTGACCCTGAGTCGGCCTCCGGTCTTGCCTCTTGTGACTTCTGACTTCTGTTGTGCAACGCCACGTTAGTACTCTAACTCTGAAAGTTCTACAATATTTTCTTCCTCTCTTGCAGCTCGGAGCCCTATCTTCTCCCACCTCATCATTTCCCTGAAAGGTTTGTGGACTATTCGGGCCTTTGGCCGTCAGACCTACTTTGAGACACTCTTCCACAAGTCGCTCAACACTCACACAGCCGCCTGGTTCCACTACCTGGCCACGCTGCGATGGTTCCTCTTCAGATGTGATATGATCTTCGTGCTGTTCTTCAGTGCAGCTGCCTTCATCGCTGTTGGAACCAACCGTGAGTGAAGGGATCTTCTGATGAAGGCCTCATTTAGTACAGAGGTTTAAGAGGATGTGTATCACACCCAGCACACTTTATACTATTGTAGGATTATGCAATGAATTTCAAGGACAACAAGAACTGAAGACGTTTGTTTACATTGAACTTCAGTACCACTTAAGAGTCTTTGTCTTTTTTGAACTTTAGAGTTTACATTTGTCTTCTTTTTTTCCGCCTTTATTAGACACATCCTCTGTACGGTGGGTGCCTGCTCTCACCACTGACCTACACTGAATAACACCTGTACAGATGTTATTAAGGCAGACTTTAAAACAAAAAATAAGGACAACAGAAAGTAATGGCATAATGGGATGAAACTGCTTGAGCTGTGATTCATGTGGAGCCTTTAAAAAAACACAATAACAGCAGCTGCACTTGTTTTCGTGCATTGGAAGGAGGAAAACACTCATTGAAATTCCGTGAAGTTAAAATGCAAACACTTTATTATTTCCATTACACAAATGGTAGAAATGAAGAAGCCTCGGTCTTATCTGTGTGCCACAGTGTGCAGAGTCAGATGTCAAGATCATAACACACAGTGTGTCTGTGAAAACTGATCAAAGCTGCTGGAATGCCACCGGATGTAATGTCTTGTGGAGAAGGAAGCATGCGTGTGTTTGATTAAATAAATGTGAAACAAAAGTACACACAGACATACAAACATGTGTTGCTGCGTCATTGTCTGTGTTTATGCTGAGAGCAGATTAAAGGATCATTTCACAGCTCATTAGTTTCCAATAGAGCCTGTAGCTGAGCTGACACACCTGAGCGGTGCTCTGACATCAGAGAGAGCAGCTGTGATTGGACAATACTTATGAGTGTGTGTACATGTGTGTGTGTGTGTTCACTTTGCAGAGGACAAACCAGGGGAGATTGGCATCATTGTGGCCCTTGCGATGCTCATCCTTGGGACTTTCCAATGGGCTGTCATCACAAGCATCACTGTGGATGGACTGGTATGTGGTTCACTAACACACACAATCACACAAACACACACACGATCACACAAAATCGATATTGTTTGCATCATAGTAGGACTTGTGTTTAAATACTTCTAAACTGCTGGCCTGCAAACACACATGAGAGGACGTTTTGATTTGATTCTGTTTCTTCTTTTAGTGTCATGCACATGTGTGTAAACCAAACAGGCTTTCTTTCACCTCTGATTCTAAACCTTTGTTGACAGCTGAGTTGAAGTTAGTAGAGACACAACGCTGCTTGTTGACATAATCAATACAGCTGCAAAGGGTTTTGGTAATATAATGTTTCTGTAGTCTGTATGAGTAGAAACCTTATGATGCTTTACCACTCAGAAGCATCACTTCGGGGGAGTTTCATTACATTACATTTATTAAGCCAACGCTTTCGTTCAAAGCAACTTACCACTACAGCCTTCAAACATGACATGACAACAAAACAGCAAGAGTCATAAAGTGGGAGGCACGAGCTTCATCGAACAAGCTGAGCGACTTCTTACGCTACAATCACTGATCTATCATTGAATTATAGAGGGAAGAACAGACCACTGAGCCGCTGCACATGACGCACACCGTCATCTTAAACAGCTACTCGCTCCAACAGGTGGCCGAGTGGTGGAGCATGTTATTCCTCACTCTATTCAATCTGGTCTTGTCTCTCCAATGAAGGCATACAAAAGCCCCCCAAAATAGACAATAACGCCAACAAATACTTTTAAATATGGACGTGATGATAACGGACAACTCCTGTGATGATGTTAAGATCTTAATGAAGGAAATGAAAGAGAATGGGATTCTTATCTGTGCTCAAATTCTTCAATGAAAAGTAAAAAAACAAAATCTCTGGTTTGAGATTGTTGCTGATTGATCATTTATTTAGAAATATATTTCAGACTTCTTTAATTTTGTAACTTGAAGTACTTCATCACATGTATGCATGTACAGGATGATGCGAAGAAGCTGCTGTTAGCGCTGGTTTACACTCGTATAAAAGCCACCCTGTGAATGCAAAGTTTCGGATTAACTAAATAATCATTCCGAAAGTCCCTCCAGCAACTCCAAAATACGAAATCACAATCACCTGTAGCTCTCCTCACTCTCTCTCTCTCTCTCTCTCTCTCTCTCTCTGCTTCTCTCAGATGCGTTCAGTTGATCGGGTGTTTAAGTTTATCGACCTGCCATCGGAAGAGCCGCTCCCTCCAGGGAAATCTGGGGGTAAAGGAGGCCCTGACCTCGTCATCGATAACCCACATGCTCAAGAATGCTGGCCTAACCGCGGTCAGATGGACGTCCAGGGCCTGACTGTCAAATACACCGAGGCTGGGCGAGCTGTCCTCAGTGACATCTCCTTCTCCGTGGAGGGAGGGCAGAGTGTAAGTCCTGAATGAGTCAGGTGTGTGAGTGGAGTTTAATGGAGCCTGGAGGAGGAATGTATATAATGGACTTTGTGTACTTGTGTGTCACACAAATATTGTGTCAGATCTGATTTTAGCGACTTTTAAAACAAACAATTTCACAAGTAATGACCTGTGTTGTTTTTAGGTATGAATCAAAGTTTCTCTGATCGGACGCGATGTCATAGCTTTTAATAATAATAATAATAATAATTTACACTTTATTAATTCCACGAGGGGAAATTCGGTTTACACTCTGTCTAACACACACATAGGCCGAGATACACACTCATGCACAAACAGGGTTCTAGTGACATGCATTAATGGAGAGGTCTCAGAGTGAGGGGGCTGCCCACAGCGAGCGCTTCAGAGCAGTTTTTGGGGGTCGGTGCCTTGCTCAGGGGCACCTCGGCAGTGCTCAGGAAATGGACTGGCACCTCTCCAGTTACCAGACCAGTTTCCGGACTTCGTCCGTGCCGGGACTTGAACCGGCGACCCTCCGGTTCCCAACCCAAGTCCCTACAGACTGAGCTACTGCCGCCGCATTATATAATATATAATATAATCTGTTATAGATCTTACCTCGACTATAACAGCTCATTCTGCGGGGGATCGTTTCTGTAACTTCATCGTTGTAGTACACATCTGACCTGTGGGTCAATTCAAGTGAAATCGTTTCCCACATTTAAAACGTCACAATCATCTTGTTTCTGCTGTGTCTGCCCTGAAGATCCAGATCTGAAAAGCCTCATGTCATTGAAGTGGTTCAGATCATCGTTGGCAGCAGTGGCAGAATAGCTTTTAGTCAAAAGAAATATTTGACTCCCATCTCCGTCTCTCTCTTCTGCTCCTGGCTGTAATTGCAGTCACTATGAGCTCCTCATAATGAGGCCTCGAGGACAGAAGAGCTCAGTAAGTGTCTGCACTTCAGCCTTGTCCAATTAGCTTCTCCAAGGTCTTCTGGTAACTGGGCTCTTAGACTCTTATACACCTGAAGGCAACATTCACAGTGCCATGAATATACTGTTAGTGTTCAGGTACTGAGACATTAGGTTCTGCACGCAACAGCTATAAACGGCTTCAAATATTGTGCAGGTTTAAATATGAATGTTATGTGTGTGTGTTTGTGTGTGTGTGTGTGTGTGTGTGTGTGTAGATAGGTCTGCTGGGTCGAACAGGTTCAGGGAAGAGCACCCTGCTGTCTGCTCTGCTGCGTCTCGCCTCCACTGACGGAGAAATCTCCATCGACGGCGTATCCTGGAGCTCCGTCTCCCTGCAAACGTGGAGGAAGGCCTTTGGAGTGGTGCCGCAGGTGTGACCATAACTTTCCTATCTCATGCTGTACGCGTCATGACATATGTTAGTGTTGTAGAGAATGACAAAAAAGGAACGTGTAAAAAAGAAAAACCTGCAGTAGCAAAAAATGAAAGTTGAAACCAGTTGAAATGAGTGTCAGAGCTCTTCTTAAAACATGTGTGGAGTGGAGCAGGCTAAAGCCGTAGAGGATGGACTTTTCTCATCATTGGGGGGTTTATCGACAGACAAGGGACACATAGTGAGAGGGAGATGGATTTGTTTGTTCTGAACCATCAGCAGCTACTGATGCATTATAAATCATGCGTTGTTCATAATGAGGCTGTTAATCAATAAGAGAAGAATGACATGTATTTATTTAACATGAGAATGAGACACGAGAGTCAACCTATTAACTCAACTCAGGAAGCATTATAGATAATAAGGAATGTTTCCAGGTGTTGTATTTCATATCCAGCTGGATATATCAGGAGTGAAAGTGTTTTTACGTTGTCGCGAGCAGAGAGTCTTCATACTAACTGGAACCTTCCGCATGAACCTGGACCCACATGGACGTCACAGTGATGAGGAGCTGTGGAGGGTCGCCGAGGAGGTGAGGCTCTGTTTGCGTTTTGTCCTGACTTCAAAATAAATCTGCTCCACGTGACAGTTACAGGTTTAATAAAGTAATCAGAGGGAGAGCCTTTATGTCAATTCTTTAAAGCTGGAGTTTAGTTCGTTAAAACAACGTTCAAACATCTTATGCTCATCCTGGTTTTGGAACGCACATTTTGCCTCACTATGATTATATTCTCTTTTCTCTGCCGCTCCATCCCTGGACATCTGTAAAATTCACCAATTGGAATCGTTTCCAATCTCTGAATTGTATCCACTGCTATCGACACTTCCCACCAGGAAACGTCTCGTGTAACAGAACACCAAACATCAAAACCCTGCAGAAGGACTCCACAGACAGTCAATAGAGAGCCATTGTTTTGTATAAGTGTACATTTTTGTACCGACTGTATCTTTAAAGTATTTCAAAAAATATATATCTTTGAGGCATATCTCATGCTACAATTTTACTTGTTTGCGTTTGTATTCTTCCACTTCTATGAATGCTTCATTAAATGAATCTGCGTTGTCCCTATAAAATCTGAGGATCATCAGAAACATTGCATGCAATGATGTCTCGAGTTAAGTATGTGTGGGCTTTCCTCAGGTGGGTTTGAAGTCTGTGATCGAGCAGTTTCCAGACAAGCTGGACTTCCAGCTGGAGGACGGAGGCAACGTGTTGAGCAACGGACACAAACAGCTGCTGTGTCTCGCCCGCTCCATCCTCAGCAAGGCTCGCATCCTGCTACTGGACGAACCCTCGGCCTACCTCGACCCCATGTAAGTTCATCATGTCAGAACAGCCTTAACTCTGTGTGCTGTGGGTGTAGGTGACAGAGTGCAACATGAAGGCTTACTGTCTAATCAGCTTGATCTGCACCTTTGGGTTCCAAACTTTATTTTGATATTTTGATAGAGACGGTTTAATTTCTCCCTCTGCACCACAAACCAGACAAGACCACTGGCCTGATTATTGAGAGCTCTGCCTCTCATACAGCTTTTAGATCCTTGAAGTACAACAAGCCTTCCTGCATTCTGGGGGTTCGATGTTTTGCAGGGGAACAGGGGACTATGACATGGCTCTGACTGCATGAACACAAACAGTCGAAACCTGAAAGTGATCATGGGTATGTGTGTGTATTTTCTTTGTGTCTGTGTCAGCCTGTGAACCCGGAGCAAGCAGAGGCACTTCACATCTCCTGTCCCTGCATATGGGGACAATCTCGAGTACTTACTGTAATTCTGACTTTGTGTGTTTGTGTGTGTAGCAACATGTTCAGACGACGGTCGTGATTGTAAATGAAGCCTTTAATGAGCAATTTGATTTAACCTGAGGCGAGCGCTGCCTGCTCTTTCATGTTTCCCTCAACAAGAGCGCAACGTTAAGCTAAAGTTTGAGCACCAGATGATGCTAATGATGATGAGGACTGGTCCTGGCTGTGTGTGTGTGTGTGTGTGTGTGTGAACAGAACGTTACAGGTCCTGAGGAAGACGCTGAAGCATGCCTTCTCTGACTGCACGGTCATCCTATCAGAACACAGAGTGGAGCCTCTGCTGGAGTGTCAGTCCTTCCTGGTAAGTTTCTGATTTGTTTTTGTTTTTTCAGTATTATTTTTTTGTGTTAGGGTTACAAACACTGTGTACAGGAGTTTGTACGGTTCACTCTTACTGAACCTGATCTGCTCACTCTACACTGACCTGTTACACGGTGAGAGCTCCTTAGACAGGATGTTGGATGTGGCTGTTTGGGTCTGTGTCCGTGTGATGGATTGTTTAAGTGATAGTAATGGGGGTTTGTGTTGACAGTAACTTAAGGGAACTGTCAGCTGGACGTGGAGTGATTCTTGTATTTATTAGTTTTGTTAAATGGTTAAAGAATGTGCTTCATCACAATGAAGAAGTACTTGTATTTCCTAGAAGTCCATACAGGATTCGTGCCGTAGCGTTGTGTTTTATTTGATTGTTACTCCCCTCATACCCGAGCCATCTCAGGGAACAGAACAGGATTTTTAGGTGGCTTACTCAGATTTTCAGTAGGGGTCCATGTCACCCCCCCTCCCAGGCAGCCAACAGCTCCTGAGCCCATCCAGCTCATCGTGCACACCACCATGCACATGGACGTCCCTACTATCATTCCACATTATGGACGCAAACACAGGAGGACTCAGAGGAGAGCGTTTGCACAAACCATTACTGTCTGAAAACGAAAGACACTTCATGTCTTACTAAGTGCAATAGACGCCGTCCCTTTTTCCAGCTCAATGTTCACGATCTTCTCAAGTGACTGGAAAGCCTCATTAGAATCCTTAAACGACACATTAAGGTCTCTAGATGAATCCTATGCGTTCATTTGTTAGTGTTGACAGCCCTGTTATTTAACGGTTAGATATGTGAAGACATAAAGGACCCCAGGTATGACTTTGTGTTTAGAACAGATCAAACATTGAGAGACTCAGAGTCTCATCTTGTAGTTAGTGCAGCTGAGCACAGCGTGACCTTTCAGCACTATCTGCTGGTAAATAACTAAAGCCTGAGCCGATGATATCAGCGTATCAAATCACTATCAGTCCCGATATTACTAGATCTATTCACCAGTTAAATATTCATTTCATTTGAGCACCAGACGGGACATATTGGGGGAGAGAGTGACATGTATCAAATGAGACATGAAGTTGAACCTGTGACCTATGAGGACTGCAGACTGTGCACATGAACACCTGACCCGAGCTAAAACTAAAGTCTTTAGTTGTTAATGTCAGCGGAGGTGTCAAAACATCATCCAGCATATTGGTGATTTATGTGTTTTCCCATCTAAAGCAGGTCATTGTTATAGAAGAGGTTCCACTCCGGATGTCTTTCTCTAAGCTGTATGTCACTAGAGAGCTGTCCTCTCTTCTCTTTACTTTGTAGCTGAATTCAGATTTAGAAGGAAAATCTGAGATTCAGAAGTCCTGACTCACCACTTTGTCATCCTGAAACCTCCAGCTCCTCTTCTTTGTGTTTCTCATAAAAGGAATTCTAATTTAAAAGAAGGGAGCACCTAATCACGCATCCTTAAAAGACGTCTAAAAGGACGCAGCTGACCTGAACTGAACCAGCCTTTACACTCCTGGGTTGTGTTTCTCTTCTGAAGTTTCAACAGAAAATCAGCAGTTTCATATTACTGGTGACACAAATGAGGACACTGCACCCTTTAACACAGACACACACACACACACACACACACACACACACACACGCAGAACTGGGCGTGTTTGTTGTCAGCTGTGGTTGTAAAGTGGGCCTAATGTAGCTTAATACTGAGGGAAGGTTCACTTTGTTCTCTGCTCTAAACAGAAACCACAGCCAACACGTACACTGTTTACACAACTCCAGGAATTTTCAGATAAAAAAAAAAAAAAGTTTCCTTTCAAGAAACACATTTCTAACTTTCGTTTTCTCCAGCTCACAAACGTACGTAAAGAAAACACGCTGAATGTGCTCTCCTCTGTGCAGATGATTGAAGGGAGCTCCACGAAGAGCTACGACTCCATCCAGAAGCTCCTGAACGAGACGAGTCACCTGAAACAGGCCATGAGCCCCGCCGACCGCCTGCGCCTCTTCCCCACCCTTCATCGCCTCAACTCCAGCAAGAGGGCGCCACCGCCCACCGCTAAAATCTCGTCCCTGCCGGAGGAGGCGGAAGACGACGTCCACGACACTCGCCTCTAACCAGACAGGCACACAGACACACACTCCACACACAGACATGAACTCCACAGGGACAAGACTAGGATTTAATTCTGTGATCAATGTTGATGACTTAAGAGCTGATGGGACAACTTGAAGCCTTTTTTTTTTTAATAATAATCATCTTCATGATTCACTGAAAGGAAAACTAGGATCTCTACTAAGTCACTTTCCATTCTTTGACATCAAAAAACAAACGTGTTTATTTATTTTTCAATAAATCTGATAGTGAGCAATAAAACATCTAAAGCTATTTTCCAATACAACTTATAGAACTAAACAGGGACGACACAGTTTACTAATTCAACTCACACATAGTAACGTGCTATGCTGCTGATGTCGTATAGAGACAGAGATAAACGCATGTTGGCATGGTAACAGCCCGTCGCATAAGCCTCAAGGCCCCGTGTCCACCTGGCGTTTGTTCCCGGGCAGAAAAGAGCTGGCTGTGAGTTCGCGAGCATTTGATCGTCTGCGTTTGTGAGCTGAGGAGAAAAAACGCTGCACGTCCATCCTGTCTCTATGACAACGGCCGCTGTATGACCGACTCCGTCACGGAGTGAGGAGGGTGTGGAAACCAGATACGATCTATAGCAGTGCGAGAATACGGGGAGTGTCATACATTTTAAAAAGAGCGGCAGTGACGTCATCGGCACCTTTCTGGAAAGTTGAATGTGAGTGGCCTCACAAAAAACGCAGAGCGCTTAAAAAAAGCTGCTGCGAACGCCCTCTGCCCGCTGAAAACGACTGAAAGAAGACGCGGTGGACACGGGGCGTAAGAGTTCAATCCTGCACAAATATGAAGTGAGTGTAAAGTGCAGAGTTAGAGGCTGAAAAGAAAGAAAACATGACAACACACCTGCAGGTATAGAAACAATTAAACACAATTGTGTTTGTTTGATTTAATTAAAAAAAAGGCTGTATGACTGAAAGAAATGCAATAATGTTCAGGTCCTAAGAAAAATGAAGCTTTTGTTGTAAATTTTAGTCTCAAAGTATATTTATAAAAAGAAATCTGTGTATGTACTACCGGGCAGATCTCACCCACTGCAGCATGGAAGATCAAATCCTCCATCCTCTAGGAACCTCTCTGAGAGCAAAGCATGATGGGTAGACGAGGTGTGCCACTGACATGTAAATAACAAACATGAGACCAACAGCCTGTGCTTCACTCTGACTAACTGGACACTTTGATGTACGTGAATCTTTCTGCAGGTTGCAGTCGGTTACGTGTTTTTTAAGCGTGTTCACAGTTTCTTCAGTTGAGAAATTCTTCGTCAGGAGCCACTGTAGAAGTCTGACTGCGTGTGTTGTTATCTGATCGGAGCTTTTCTCATTTCAAATATCAAGTTTGAAACGCTTCAACGATATTAACACCTTTTTTTATCCAGAGGTGCTCAAAAGGCTATTCACTTAAAAAGACTTGAAAAACAAAGCAGAACTATTATTACAAGTCGTCCAGTGACCCTGCTGCTGACCGGCGTCTGCTGCACACTGTGCTGAGAGGATTGTTCTCTAACATGTGTCACCTTATACGTGTTCTGCTTAAAAAAACAAACAAACAAACAAAAAACAAAGCACGAGAGAATAAAAAGATCCTCTGAGAGTTAAGACTTCTGCAGTGGCTTGATGTGATCCTAAAGTATCTTCCTGTTAATGCTGCAGTTTGTCGGCCTGACTGCAGAAACTGAACTGCACCGAGTACACACGAACACGCACACACACACACACACGCACACACACGCACACACACACAGACAAGCCTACACTTAAAAGGGACAGTGAAGCTGTTGGCTGACACTACTAACACGACGACTCAGACCCGTATTTTTCGATGTGAATGCACTTTAGAGACAGCCTGAGGTACTCATCAGCTTCTAAAGCAACACAAACGTTCAAGAAATGAAGAGCTGTGAGGTTTGTTTTTTTTAATTCCTCCTGTTAGTGTCTTAACAAATCATGCTTTTTTTCTGTCCATGTTACTTGATGAATTTCAAAAAGAAGTTGTTAAATCACACGGAAAAAAAAATCAGAGCCGCTGCTGTACAAATGCAAACGTTTAGCTGATTTTGTTCTTTTTTTATTGATATTAATGCTTCCTCAGAAACTGGCAAACATTTGAACTCTTCTCATTCACTTCTTTTTCTTTGGTTGAGGGACGAGTGTGTTGCTCCTTTCAGACCGAGTCGTTTTTTTGTAAAGCAGTGACGGTGAGTTTTAAGGTACTGTGGAGAAATGCCTTCATATCTGAACTGTGATGACCGACTTTTTTTTATTACAGATTAAATTAAGAACAAAGTTTCTTACTCATAGGAAAAGGGACACGTGTCCAGAAAATGTTTAAATGTATTTGTTCAATCAACTATATTTCCAGTAAAACTACGATTTTGAGAATTTCAGTGTGAGTGTGTCATTTGTTAGCTGCACTTTCCGTCTACTTTTTCTTTCTTGCTTGTTGCTTTATCCTTTGACACACGATTGTCTTTTCTTTCAAATGGATCATTTCGTCCCCTCCCTTTTACAACAGGAACTCTGATATCACATGAATGCACCATTAGTCCTGGCTTAGTCCGGATCCCTTAATGTCTTAGTCTTCTCTCAGTCTCTCCCTGTCCTGGTCTTGGGTAGTGTGGTCTTGACTACAGCACTACTTTCAAGGTCAGTCGAGGAGTTTTGATAGAAAAGAAGAAAAGAAGCAGAAATAGTCACGACTGGATTTTTATCAGTGTCATTTTTTAATGTTTGTGCTTGAAAGACAATTCTTTAAACCTCAAACAGCTATCGTACAGATCCAAATCAAAGGTCGACTAAAATCTCTCCTGTACATATGTATAGATAGATTTGTATTTATATATGAACAACGTCCGCTTGTAACAACACATGTCCTTTAAAAAGAAAAAAAAAAAAACCATACCGGTACGACAAACACGGTGAGGACGCGGAGCAAAAAGAGAAGGTGAGTTGGAGCATCGGGGAGAAACAGAACATGACTCAGGTGAGTTAAAGATGCTTTCTAAAATATTTATTATGGCTTACAGTTGATCGAGGACATCCTGTGTTTATACACTTCTATTACTTATTGCCACAGCGCCCTCACTTTGAAACAAGTGAAGGCTTCAGAACCAAACTAGTTTTACAAACACTATGTACAAGTCGTCTTCTTTTTTTTTTCAGCAGTTTCGCTTTAAGGTTTCATCACTGTACAAGCGTCATCACCACGTACACCAATCTATAGAGCATTTAAACCTACTAATTCTTATTTACAAATATATTTGGTAAAACCCTGATTAATTTCAACAGTATTTAAACCAACCTTGCAACTATTTAGAGATTAAACACTTATCTCAAAATACTTAATAGCAAAAACAACAGAAAGTCAAATAAAACCTGCTCGTCTCTTTCTTTGATCCAAAAACACTTTTCACGAGAAGGTCACGTCTTTCAGTACCTTCAGTTACTCGTCAATGGCCTTAAACCAGTAGGAGAAGTACAGTATTTGACTTTAAGTACACACATATACTGTGCTGTCTGTGAGGCCGTTTCCACCAGTTCATCCTGACTCTGCATCGTTCAAACTGAATACTGTCTCATCATACTCGGGCTCACACACTGGAATAAGGCGACAGTAAAGTAACATGCTGCATTACCTTCTGTCATTTTCCCCCCACATTGAATTTTACCAAAACCAAACAATCAAATACTTCAATACTGTAATAGAATAAAACTATGGTCCCCAAGTACACAACTGCAGTACAGTGTAACAAGTACGGATAACAAGTACAAATACTAAGAGTCAACGGTCGTCAGGTACCTAGTCTTTACATCATGGAGACTGGGGGGGCGGGGAGGGGGGTTCACAGCGGAATCATGGGAAGGGACGGGGAGCTGAAGGTGAAAATGTCTACTTGTTGTTGTTTTCATGCAAATCTCTGTGGAGGATCCAGATGTCCTCGTGTGATTGGTTGTTGTCGTTGATGTTGTTGCGGTGATAGTTGTTGTTGCTGCTGGACGGAGGAGCCTGCTTTAGTCTGCTGCTGCTGCTGCTGCTGCTGCTGGCTGTAGTTCTGCCACGGCTGGGGGGCGTCTGGGTTCTGTTGTTGCTGGCGGTGGCAGCAGCAGGAGGAGGAGCTCGTACCTGCTGCCCTCTGCTGCTGGGGACGGGGAGCTGCGACTTGGCGCGAGGGCCTGAACGTCGGTCGGCGCTCTGGACGGCGGCCTGGCTGGAGCTGCGGACGGACTGATGGGTGACAGTCTAAACAGAGGAACACGACGTTGGTGAGTGAGAACCTCAATCACCATTACACAACCTTACAGACAACAACTAACCAATAGGAGAGCTCTATTTGTTCCAAGGAGCCCTATGATTATGACACAGAGAGGTAAACAATCCTTTACCATGTGGTCATTGTTTTCATCTTTTTTGACTGAACTTATGAAACCATGAAGACAACATTAATTGAGCTACACACGTTCACATGAAGTGCTGCAGTCTAATGCTTATTTGCTTAGTCATGCTTTATTGATCAGCTATTAACCAATAATCTACTGCTTTTAAGTCGTTTTCGTAGTCAGTCGTAGTATTAATAACTCAGGGAGTGTCCTGCATATCTGTACGATGACAGAAAAGTTCAATATTTGCATTGGTAATGTCTTTGTTGTGTTTATGGAGATTGGCTGTACCGTCTCCCTTCAACATTGACATTTTCTTCAGTGCCTTCATCGAGGAGCAGGAGTTTACTGTGCAGTTCATTTGTCAGCAAGATGTTAGGAAAACCAGCAGCAAGATTTATTGACAGTTGTTGGAAGTTGTTTTTTTTGCGTCGGTGGGGAAAACCGATGGAGATTTTCAGCCGATCTGATCTGATCTGGTTAATACATGTATTTAACTTGCTGTTTCTTTACAATCTGCATCACAATGACACTACTGTTACACCGAAACAATAAACCTAAAGGAGGCTTATAGAGCTGCTGTACGCTGAGCTGCATGTAAACCTGCAGTAATGACAGCACTGCGTGTACGCTGCCGTCTCCGTAGAGCTCATAGTGGGCCGTCTATTTCTGTGTGAGGTAACACCAAACACACAACACACCAATCATTAAGCGTTTGACAAAACACACTCACACACTCATTACACTACATTTGAGTCACTAGCCTGTGGCTCAGTCAGACTAATGGAGTGGGTTTTTTTCTTCCAGCAAACAGAAAATTCATGTGAACATCTGCTGAAGACAATAATATTGACTGACAAACTTCATGTGTGTCTGTGGAGAAACATAACAATGTTTTACAGTCTTTAAGAGTTTTCTGCTTTCTCACTGTTTATGTCTTAATGTGAGTCTTAGTTCAGGAGATTTGCTTCACTGTAACCGGTATGTTTTACTCATTTGGAAGCGTAGCTGTCAGTCATTCTTCAGCACACGTTCTTTCCTCGTCTCACCGTCTGTGGTTGCTGCTGGATGGCCGTTTCCTGCTCGGCCTTGCAGGGGGGCGTGGCTTCACTGGGCGGGCTGGAGAACAGGATCAGGTCGTCTTTGGCGCGAGAGATCTGTGGGAGAGGAGTGAATCTTTAAACAGTGAATGTGGGGAGCAGCACAAAGCCTCAACTGCATTCTGAGGCCCCTGAGATGTGTAAATATTCCTTTAATTAACATAATGCACTGGGTGAGCAGCTTGTGATGAGCTGCCATTTGCATCAATGTGAAACAGTTTAAGGTTAGAGATTGAGAGGATTGACTCTTAACACACAAAAAACAGCTTTTCACCACATTGGCCTTAGTTTCACATCGTTGCTGGAAACTAGGGTCAGACCGATACACGATTTCAATATCGATATTAATATTGTGGAGAGAAAAAAACCCGATAATGATCTATATTTGATCTGCAGAGATAAATATAGATAAACACACATTTATTGTGTTAATCCCTCAAAGGCAGTTATCAAATAAAGACAAGATGGCCACTCAACTGGAAAGTAACTGTGCATGTACAATGCATCAACACTAAACACTTTGGAAAGTAAAAGAGAGCTGCTAGTTTAGCACAATGATTCTTGGATTCAATTATATTTGACTGGTAAATAAATCTAGTAACATCGGTGCATATCCGATCACTGGATGCTAAGGTCAGACGACGTTATCAGCGGGTCGATTGATGGTTAATGAATGTGAGATAGATGAAATACTGTAGGGTTGTTTACCATCTTTAAGCTTAAAGCACGGGTGAAGCTGTCAGGAATCTGCTCAGACAAACTTCTAGTTTACACATTTCTACATTTAAAGAAAAATGAGGTCAAAATCAGTGCCAGATCAATGACTCCAAAACAAAGCACAGTGTCTATATTTGGAAGGATGACAGTGAATAATTAAGGAGCGGTGAATGAGTCACAACAGGTGAGCTAACAGTGTTTGGTGTAATTAAGAACTTGAGTGACCTCTGAACAGAAAGACTGTTCACTGGGAACGTTTATTGGACGCTCTGGATGACAAAGACAAAGGAGGAGACAGACATCGATCTTTGTGTATTTTCAACCAGCCTTTCCTACAACTCCCTCCTCTCTCTCTCTCTCTCTCTCTCTCCCTCCTCTCTCTCTCTCTCTCTCTCTGGTTTCTGCTGTCCTATCAGAATAAAAACATTAAAGACCTGAAAATAATCTTTAAAAAACAAAAAATCATTTCCGTGTCATTTAGCTAACTCAACAGAGCCTGAACCCCGGTCCCACTTCGAGGACTACAAGCTAACGGCTCGTACATTGGAGTCCTGGAAAGAATCCTTGCATTAAGTAAGTGACAAAATAAAAACCTGCCTACATATGTGAAAACTGATCACAAAGATGGCTCACAGCGTGCTGTGGTCCTGAGTTCAGGAGTGCCTGTACCTTGCTGATGTCTGGCTCGGACTTGCTGGAGCACATCGTCTGCAGCTCTCTGATTAGATCTGTCTCATCATCAGAGAACACAGACAGACCCACAGGCTCCCTGCAAACACAATTCAACACATTTAGAGAACAATGGTAGGTTTAAGGTGCTTTTATCTCTTAAATTCTTTGGTAAAAATCATCGGAGACGGTGTCCTCTGTTTAAAAGCATCCACCAGGAGCTCCAACATTATCCACAGTATAGTTGTATGGTTAGCTTTTATTCTCCTAGCAATCATTGAGAAGAACACAAACCTCTGGACCTTGCTGTTTGAGATGAAGCTGACATCAGTGCTTGACAGAGAGCCTGCAATCACAAAAAACACGGAAACACATCTTTTATAGAGCATGCAGAAAGATGTATTGTTATTAAAACACAAACACACATGAGGTGCAAGAAGGAAGTTTGTCTTTTGTCACAGGAAACATCATGTAGAAGACGCCAGCGTGCGGTGCATGTTAAAGCTGTGAAACATCACCCCCTTGTGGCTGCAAAGAGCTCACACAAAGCCAGCTCACTTAAAGTAACATGTTCAAAAAAACTGTTGAGGTGAGCATCTGTGGATGACTTTCAACATCATGTTGAATTTCTTCAAACTGCTGTTGTTATGATCAGCAGCCCTGAGCGTTTCCTGTTTCTTTCACCCTCTTTAACCCATTTCCTCTGCATCTTTATGATTTATCACTAGTTGTGAGCTCAGTAAGTGTTAAATATTCCTGCAAACAGACAATCATTTTTTTGCTGCTTTATTTGACTTTCTACTCAGCAATTAAAGTAGCGTAGTTTCTCAGCATGTCATTATCCATCAGGGAAGTTTTATAATGGATCCTTCGAAAGTCATAGGACAGTTTTGTGTGTTTGTCTCATGAGCTCGTGTCATATTGGTCACTAAAAGGGTTTAAAACCAGCCTCACCCTCTCTGAAGGAGCCGCCACAGCTCCAGTTTAAGCCGGGGCCTCCCTTCTTCCGAGGGCTGGTGTTGGATCGTCTCAGCTTTCCACTGTCCCGTCCCTTTCTCCCTCCTCCTCCTCCTCCACTTCCTCTGTACGAGCCGATGGCCGACAGAGGGAAGGCTCCGCCCCGAAACTCCAACAGGTACCTGTCGATCTCTGCAGGGAATGAAAGAATAATCCCAGATTACTCAGTTTTACATGATTTATATTGTCAGCTGACTGAAACATGAGGTGATGAAAGGCGAACAAACTGATGTCATCGTCTGTGACGCCCACACACCGTGCCGAGGCAGAGGGCAGCCCTGGAGAACAGCCTTGTTGACCAGGATGCTGAGGGCGGCTTTCACCACAGCCTGCTGCCCGACACTCAGCCCGCAGTTGCTTGGAGACGGCCTCAGCGACGACGGGGATGAGGGAGAGGAGGGGGAACGCTTGGCTGTTACCCGGGAGATGATGGCCTCTTCCACACGGGGGACGACCACGGCGTTCCAGAGCCGAGACAGCCATCTGAGGAAACACAATCACACGCATTTAACTCCACACTCAAGTAGCATTATTCAAGAAGCTAAATCCGAGAGAAGGATGCATGATATGAAGAACGTGTAAAAAAAAAAGTTTTATTTCTGGCTCTTTGGTGCCTTTATTTAGAGACAGGACAGCGGGTAATCAGGAATCAGGGAGAGAGAAAGTGGGGAGCGACATGCAGGAAAAAGCCGCTGGTCGGATTCAAACCCAGGCTACCTGCCTCCGTACATGGGGCTAACCTAAACACACACACACACACACACACACACACACACACACTTGACAGGTACACACCTGACGATTGCCTGTGTGTTGTTCAGGACCACAGGGCACGAAAGGAAGAGCTGTGGGCCCAGCAAAGCCTCATGGGTACCGAGGCGGGACAAACAGGCGTTGAGCTGCTGCCAGACGTGGCTCACCCACAGCACGGAGCGCTCCATGATACTATCATGTGACCAAACTCCTGTCCCCATCTGTGGGAGAGGTACAAGCTTTCAAATAAAGATGTGTCTTTATAACAGTCTGTCTTGAATTTGTTCTTTTATCGTTCTTTATTTCACATGTTTCTGATTCTATGCACATTTGATTCATTGCTTTCTTTTTTCTTCTCTTTCGTGTTTTTCTTTGTTTCCCCTGCGCAGCACTTTGGGCATCAGTCAGATAATGAATAAGTTGCATGAAAGAGAAGCTTGCTTGTGTTGTAGTTACTCTCTGATGTACGTCACTTTGCATTAAAGCTAAATGAATTGTAGAAGTGTAGAATGGAGGACTTGTTTTGACATACCCTGTTCATGCATGTTAATATATACTTTCTACTTTAATGACACTAAAGGAAAGAGATTGGTGGATGTCATGTTCACTGGTAAACAAAGAGGATGTCGTCTCCCACTGACCTTATGAAGCAGCTTCCTGCGGAGGTGCCTTCCCAGCATGCCATGCAGTGGTTCCTGGTCCCAGCGCAGCGTCACCCAGCGGAAATGCTGCTGGAGGCGGAGCTCTGATCCCTGAAGGCGGGGCTTTGACAGTGTGGCAATCAGGAAGCTGCGATCACAGAAGTGGTGGAGACCTGAGGGAGGAGTAACAGGACGGGAAGGAGGAATAATAAATGATCAGAATGTCGGTGAACACTAATGTAGTAAGTTTTCATCTGACATTTCCACATTAAATCACATCTGATCTGATGGTCGTTTATTTTAGATATTGATGACACTCTTTGGCATTTTAAATGGAACCAGGAAGCCTGAAAGCAGATGATATGCAGAAAAAGCATCGGATTGTTCACATGAGTACCCGTATTACTGGTCTATTTTGGACCACAGTAACTTGAACGTTACGCAGCAGATTGTGTTTCAGGTCTCGGCCTGGCTGCACTGATGAGTCTCACCTGTGTTGAGTAGCATAGGTGAAGCAGAGCTCCTGTTGTCCAAACTGTGACAGAGATCTCCAAGAAGGCCAGTCAGGGATGACGCCTTCTCCAGTCCCTCCAGCAGCACAACCACACAGTTACCGCCAGGCACCGTGACCCCTGACCCCGACGTCGGAACAAGGAAACCTGAGACAGCGAGACGACAAAGTTAGGAAACGACTGGCACAAAATTGCATACAAACGGGTGAACCATGGAGGGTACCTTGAGGAATTATTTTGGTCTATGATTTAACTTTAAGTCTATTCGCTCACATTGTTTGTGTATTAACTGACAACAGAGACAGGAAGAAACACACCAGTTGCTACATTAACTATACAAATGTTTTCATTTGGATCAAAATGTACATCAGTCCTTTGTGTCTGATTCATCAATCTAATACACACTCCTGCAACACCCTGAAAACAGCCCTTCTTATTGCTTGTCTCGCCTAGCAACAGTAACTATGGGGTGGGACTTAGCATTGATCAGGTTTGGATCAGTTTGAGCTCTAAATGACTGAATCGAAAGAGTCCACGGATGCTGCTCAAGCTCTGCATGATGCATCAGACGGTGTTTATAGTGGATGAGTACATTTCTCAGTCAGTGTGTGGGTCATTCATAAATCTGTGTGTCTGTGTCTCGGCAAATGAATGTGTCCGCACCACAGGTGAGGAAAGTGTCCAGCAGCTGCTCCTTGGTCAGGCTCTCGTCCACCTCCACCCGCAGCACGTCACAGCCGAGCCCCACAGCCTCCTGCTTTGACTGGTGAAGAGAAGGACAGAGGAGGGAGGGAGGGAGGGAGGGAGGGAGATGGTGAGTTGAAGAGAGGTAAGAAGGGAGCACGTCGTCATGGAAACTAAAGGAATCTACTACTACTATGCGCCGAGAGAAATGGAGCAAGAACAGAATTTGAATGAGTAGAAAGGGCTTTTCCAGACACATCGCTGCTTTAGAGAATACAGAGAGGATGCAGCTGCAGAACACATTTTACTTCCTTATTTCTTTATAAAATTATCCGTATATCTTTACACCGGCATGTTCACAAGTTAAATGTATCCGAAAAAAACAGGTAGAAGGATGCAGCACTGAAGGAGGAAGAAAAGGAGACATATAGTGAAGACAGTGATATCGTTAACTTTTGTTTCTTGGTGATTTTGTGCCCACCGTTGGACAAACAGTACCGATGATCTCTTTGGCGTTCTTGACCGGTACATGAGTAGGTGGTATTTTATTTTCAAAACGACCTCATCCTGCAGTCCATTAACTGTCAAATGTGTCACTTGTCATGAATCTCTGCTGTGGAAAATGTAAGTGAAGACTGTTTGGTCATACGAGGCAGCAGTCATGAGAACAAAACAGAACTATAAAGGGAATAATCAATCCTCTAATATCCTCCTCAGCTTTAATCGTTACTATTGGACTAAATTCATAATAGCGTATTAATAGCGGACTGTTTTTAAAATAGGACGGTGATTTTAAATGATTAAATTAACCCTTAGGTGTCAGTCTGGACATCTTTGTCCACATGTTACATTTTTCACTTTTATCTAGCATCCCTTTTATGTTTGTTTCTGCATTAGGCATGAGTATTTGTAAGAAGGTTTTTTTTTGTTATACAACAGGCCTATCACTCCATCAAACTGGAAACTAAATAAATATGTTTGTAGTTTTGATCAGGACTGAAGTTTATTAAAAGTTTCAAAAATATTTTCAAAATATTTTTGGACGTGTCCACGGTGAGGGTCGTAAACGGCGACGTAAAAATGATAGGGTTCAATAATACTAAAATGCATTCACATTTTCTTTGATTTGCATTGATTTCTTGAAGACTCGACCAAATGTGTTCCGGCTGTTACCAGCAGTCAAACAATAATTTAGAATAATAACATTTAAAAAACGTAAGCGTTTACATATTTTAAACTCTACTGCCTGATACATCTGAAAGCTGCAGATGTAGTGAAGCAGCACTGAGCAGAGTCCAGTATGTGTCCTGCATGTTTCATCATGCGACTGTGTTGTGGTTTGCTGTTTGCATCCACTTTCCGTCTGATTGCATCACACGCTGCAACAGAACTGAATTTATTAATATGATAAAAAAAGGTCAAACTATTCTCTACAACATGTGAATCTAAGAAACCAATGAGATTATCAAGTGTGGAGATCGTCAATGAGTATGCTTTAATGTGACATCACTTTGAAGTAGAGGGTTGTACTGTGTGGAAGGTGATTGACAGTTCTCTGCTCCACTCAGACGCTTACATCCAGCTTCACGCTACGTTTTTCTTTTAAAGTAGGACGATGAGGGCCGTTGAAGCCGGAGTCCCAACTTGAAAGGCAGAAAACAACAAGATCATTATCAAAGATGGCTGCCCTACATATGTACAGTAGTATTAGATTTATTGGCACAAGACTTTTTATTTGCATTTCTGTCTGACTTGTGTCTCTTTAGATCAGCTAGACACACAGCTCTGTATATTTTACACTTGAAAATAGTACTGTAACTGAGGAGACATTTGTCAGTAAATCTGGATATGGTTGCTCAATACAGATGTGCTCTTATTTTTCCCCTAATCTAAATGTTGTACCAGCCGCTCCCTTTCACCACAAATTCCTGCTGTTGAACATGTAATCTTCCATCACAACATTTGCAGCCATGTAATCTCTTTGAACAGATTCTCTACGGTAATGCAGAATCTGTAGACGCAGGACTAGCATCAGACTAGCATTGCATGGCTCTTGTGTTTCAGGGCTTTGGCTTTAAAATGCAATCTGCAGTCATCTTACAGCATTTTTTACAAATTTGCATTTTGACAGGCATCTCAGTCGTCTCTACACATCGATGGCATTCTCACATTTTAATACGTGAGTCCGGTTGTAAGCAACCAAACCTTTGACTAAACTGAAAGTTTCAAAATGTTTTTTGTCGCTCTAAGTGGCTCGATCATCATCATCATCAGAGAAAGCAGATGGGTTGTGAGGCTACCAGCCATGTTCCTCCTTCGGTTCAAGTAACTTCATCTTTACTGTGACAAGATTATGTAGCATAAAATCTGGATTTCAGTTCAAAGTAGAGCTAAAGAAAGTGGCAGCTCGGTGTACATCCCTAGACCCAACATCTAATAGTGGTAGCCTTTGGGTGAAAAAAAAAACTAGTGGTGACTTTAGCTGACTAAACTGGGTGTAACAAACTCTACTTACCCAACATCTAACCACAACACTGTCACGTGTGATGTCATTTCCTCCTCTGACTTGCGTTGCTAATGGAATGCTAAATCTCAGTTAACATGAATACTCACCTCTGGTTTATGATTCTCTCTATTGGAGCTACAGAAAAGGCCTTTAAAAACGTTTTCAGATTTAAGTATACCGACAGACTCAATAGCCGGATTCACTGTCACTGAAGGTTGTTATGAAATGTGTTATGCGTTATGTTATGTTCTCTGTAAGTGTAATTACCTTGATGCAGTGAGCAACCAGGTTGGCGATGTACTCCTGACAGCTGCCTTCAAGCCCGTGAAAGATGAGGTTCCCGTACTGTTCCACCTAACAGAGAGAAACAGAAGCAGGAATTAGTTCAATCTAACTTAAACTGGGCCACCTGAGGCCTAGTGGGTATGTCGAGTGCCACATATACAGAGGATATATTCTTCATCGCAGCAGATTTCAATTCACTGCATGTCACCCCCCCCCTCCTCCCTACATTCCTATCCAATAAGGGTAATGGCAAAATGATCTAAATTAAACTGAGAATTCAAAATGAGAACAGCTTTATAAAACTTTGATATTGCCATTTGTGACCATGAAAAAACAAAAACCATGAAGACGCTGTTTGAAAGGGAGAAATAATGAGTTAAGACTTCATTCAAATCTCTCCCTCAAGGCTTTCACATTTGCAAATTCTCTCTCATGAATCGGACGTGTGGTGTTTTTTAAACGACTTTTAAAAGTAATTAATTGAAATTAGTATTTCAATAAGTGACGCCTCGCTTGTCGTCTTTACTGCACTTTTTCTGCTTTGTGATTTATCTGATTCATTATCTCAGTCCATCAAGTTTTGTGAAGCACTTTATAACTTGTCTTTAAAAGCACTGTATTAAATTACAGCTACACAAAACTCCACTCTTTTCATTACTTTTGACATCAAATGCATTCAATGATTCATGGATTTAGAGGCTAATATTACATGAATTTGTGAATAATACAAAGGATGCAGCCTCATTTTACTTGAACACATGCTGCACGCTGCAGCAGTGATTGGAGCTTCTCATCATATTTGACTGTCAGAATGGAGTCACTGAGGATTAAAGCTTACTGTCAGAAATGTAAATCTGTCATCAATCATCAGGATTATTCTATTTTTACAGGCTGCTGGATAAAATCTCAGCACAGAGGTTCTTTATTTTCTTCCTCTATAGTCTCATTGATGTCTTTCTCTTCTTACATGCCAAAACAGGATCAATTACTCCTAATATGTCTGATTGGTACGACAGCACGAGCGCCTTCATTTCCTTAAGATGCTTCATTTTCACCTCTAAAAAATCCAGCAGGGGGTGGTATAGCTGTAAGGAAATAATCACCACTTTAATCCTCTGCTTCCTTTCATCTGCCAATCACTGTATCTCACTCTCTTCTTCACGTCTTTACCATTTCTCTCGCAGCAGCCTTCAAGCTTCCGCTCTATTTTTCTACATCTTAGTCATCTAATCCCTCAATCCTTCACAGTGTGTGTGTGTGTGTGTGTGTGTGTGTATACCAGGCGGACGTAGTTGTGCAGCAGCGGCAATGGGAAGAGGTATTCCAGAGCCAACTCATCGAGACACGACTCAGACAGGCCTGTCAGAAAAACACACACATACACACACTGAGTAAATTCACACCATAAATCCTCAAATCAGCTCTGGTTTACATGCTCAGTGTCAGCGGCTGTAAGACGCTGCAGCTCCTCGTGACATCACACAGCTGAGAGCCTCAAGGTGCCCTTCCTGGTTCAGACTGTCCGGAAACTCAAACCGCTCAAGTTCAGGAGCAGTTTGTCCTCAGGTGCTGTTTAGCTCAGGGCTACAAAGTAATCACTGTTGGCAGTTATTGAAAGCCGATAGAGTGGTCATTGAGTTTACTCATTAAAAAGCTTTTAATGCGTCAAATCAGAGAGGAGGATGAGTTACAGCTTTGAGAGGTTTTAATGTGCTGCCTGAGAAAATACACACTTATATCTGTGTCCACGCTAAACTCTGCAATACACAAGACAACTGTACGATAAAATGTGACATAAAATCATTGGTGTTATATCGGAGTCGATTCACTTAAGTTATCTTGATGGGTTGGTGTAAAAAGATAAACTCAGTCTGTTCTTTGTAGGAGAGAGAGTGAGGGATGACACGCAGAAAAGGGCTAAGGTTGGATTTGAACCCACAGCTGCTGAGAAGAGGACTATAGTCTTTGTTCATGGGGCGTGCAACATAACCGCTAGGATATAGGCTCTCCGAGTTCATATTTGCTTGAAGTTTAAATCAATCAAAACATGTTTGACATGCTCTGCTATGCAAACAGCTCTGATGAAAGGCTCTGTAGGACTATGACTGATCATATTAATACACAGAAGGAGACTGGTACATTTAATTATTAAGATCCGATAAGATAAGATTGGACAGAGCTTCTTCTGGAAGGACATTCTGGTGCCAGATTGCTTATAATAAAATTTGAGTAACTCAAAAGACCGTCAAATAGATGTATTATAATTATTCAACACTTTTTGTGCAAAATTTGCGACAGATTTTTTTTGCAGATTTACATTCCGGTCTGTTCTGGATCGTTTCGTTTGAATACAGTCCTACTTTAATGCCAGCAATAAATGAAAAGTAAAGAAAATAGGAAATAGCAAAAGTAGCAACATAGAAACACATCCAGGGAGCTGTACGACAGAAATATTGACAAAACAAAAAAAGACACAAGGGATCAAGTTATGAATGAAAAAACAAACTGGCAACCTCTGATATGTGTCATCACATCCAATAAAAGACTATACACCTACAGCTCTTTGAAATGTGTCATCACTGGATGACGCACATCTGTCTGTTCACTTATTCACCATCAATGTATATTCCCCATGATAACGGGTCGTGTTGACACAAATGCACATAAGTTTCTTGTTCTAAATCCACTCTGATCCTGTATTTGATCATACCTATAAACTGCAGTATTTCAGCCCTGCTCAGAACAGGCTGTTTTTGTGTCTGTTGCTTTAAATATGTAAATGAGCTATGTTGGACCACGCCCTCTCTCTGGAAGGGCTTGTGTGGCTCGGGCTTTCTCGCTTCATGTCGGATTGTTTACGGTGAGAAGGCAGACTCAGAGGGCAGAACAAACACCTCGCTGTGCGAGTGTCACCCACTTGGGGGGGAGGGGTTACTGCCCTTTGTGATGTCATGAAGGGAAAATCTCCAAATGGCCTATTTGAGCACACATTTTCTGAAAAGTAGAGCAGGCAGAAGGATGGACATTTCTCTTAATGGGGGGGGTGTAGACAGACTAGAGACACATATTAGTGTTACAAAAATATGGTGAAGTGTATTTTGCATTATATGTGACCTTTAATTAAGAATTGGGATACCAAAACAGTTGTTTCCAATCATCTTTAAAATACATCACATGGTAATCATAATCTCTGTCATAAGCAGACTGACAGTGTTTTATAAAACTTAATTACATATTAAGAGGTGTTAAGCATATGGTCGAACTTTGCTGAGCACTGACTTACATACAGTAGTATCTTTACATGTTGATTTTAAGCCACAATTCTCTGGGATGTTTGATGAGCCCGAGACAAAAGAGAAAAGGGAAGGAACTTCGGGTGCACAACATTTTTTGGATTATAGGTTTTCTTCTTTCTCTGAAGCCTGTGCCATGCTGTGAGTGAGAGACAGGTCTACAAGATGAAGGTGAAAGCTGAAGCTTTGTGTATCTGGCTCTCTGCCATCACTGCCATGGTGGGCGGATGGACAGGCAGGTCAATACGGAGCTCTGAGTAAGGACTTCACAAATACTGTAAACACATACAAGGTCTACACATTGTTGCATCCTCCCCTATATACCTTTTCTTTCCATGAAGCAAGACGGTGAAATAGGCAGAAAATGAGTCAAGACAAAGAAGATGCAGAAAAGAGAAAACGGACTGATGAACAAGAGAAGGCTGGGCGGGGAGAGAAGGAGAGTTAGTCTGCAGCTCACCCTGATGTTCACGCTGCCAGACTATTGTTCGTTGTTCTTTTTTTTTTTTTCCCTGACTCACTGAGACGAGAAATGCACTAGATAAAGCAATTGAAGGGGTGGAGGCAGCAACAGAAGACAGTAAGAAAGATTATTCCAATATCTGTGGAGCGAGACAGTCTGCTGCTCAGGGCTGCTACTGAGACTCATCTATTATCATTAACTGTGCTGTCTGCGGAATTGTTCTGGATCCATGTTCAGCCCTTTTATAGGCCCAGGTAGAGCTTTAAAAACACTAGAACAAAGACTATACTGTAAGTGGAGCACTGCTTTGATACTTCACCTTTAATTAAAAAAGAGATCGCTGTAAACTGGCAACTCTGGGTTAAGAGTTTTCAAGTGCTGTGTGGGTCTCTGCTCAGGGACAAAGACCGTCATTCCTTTGTGACATGAAGAGAGGCTTTTTAAATCAGGTAACCCTCCAAACTGGTCTTCATCGTCTCACAGCTTGTAAGCTTTGTTCAATCTAAACTAAAGGCGTTTCTTCAAATCTCTGTACTGTCAGCGTTTGAGCAGAACATCAAAGCTCAGTTCACCATGTCAAGCTAACACCTTTTCAAGCTGAATCATTGGTAAATAAAAATCAACTAGCATGTTGTCTCTGTCTCGTCTCCTACATCAGAAGGCCTCCTTTTATGGTAGTGTGATTGTAGCTAACAAGTGTAGTTCTGTGCTCCATAATGTGTTTGGATTTTTTGCAGGAAAACATTTTAATTTAATTTTAAATGTTAGCCTAGCAGTTATAACCAGCGCCCCAATGCACGCCCTTTTGCTGCATGTCACCCCCCTCCCAGCACTCTGTCCTCCCAAGACTTCATGTCTCTATTTCGCTGTACCATGTAATAAAAGGCTAAAATCACCAAAAAGTATTTGAAATAGAATAAGACTTTTAAACATTCACAGGTTGAAGGTGAGTTTAGAAACAATGAAAAACAGAGGAGTGACGTCTTCATCAGTCATCACGACAGATGTAGATCAGACAGATTTAGAATAAAATCAGCTGCAGTTCAAAGCAGATTTATCTTAATCATTGGTAGATTTCAATGGTATCCGTCAGATTGATTTCTAATTCCACCGCTGTCCACCATCTTATCATGTTAAAGAAGAGTTTATGAAGTGCAGTGAGTCATTAACAGGTTAAGAACCAGAGAGTGGGTGCATCAACCAACTATCGGGTATCCATTTCTTCTGAGGACTGTTCTGGCTGAAATGTTCCTTCATGCTGAGCCTCACAGTAAGCAGCTTCTGATACATCACTGCCCACACTACAATTGCTTCCAAACAGATTTGTCGGCCCTTCATCCACCAAACGGTATTATCATCAGTGAATGTAGCTGTAATTTCTTTTTTTTTGGGGGGGGGGGGGGGGGGGGGGGGGGGGGGGTTGTGGGGTTGTGGCTCGATGCTGATGAACACAACAGACGACAGGTTGCCAGGTTCGCTTACCTTTGAGGCGGATGGTGATGCACTGACTCAGAGGCTTTCTGACCAGATCCCAGGGTGAGAAAGGCAGCTCCTGACCTGGCAACCACTCTGTGTCACCTGCAAGACGAGAGAGGAGAGAAAGGAACCAGTTACAAAAGCACAGACTGAAATACATGCAGTACATGCATTAAATATGATATGTGCATAAGTTATACGCGCCACGATGTAAAATTTATCAGAGTGTCCTTTACAATGTAGGACGAGGCTGTGCTCTATTTAAGTAAGCTGTGTTAATGTCATCTCAGCTTTAAAAACTCTGCACAAACAAACATAAATAGGTCATAACCTTTGGAATCAAACTTCAAATATAAACACTTTATGTTGTTCTTAAATGTAAAGCCTGAACTTCGGCTTAGTATGGATCCTTTCATATGTAAAGGGTTTATACACTCATTTCTTGTATACAGCATGTTATATTTACCAGAGGCCGAACAACGGCCAATATTAGCAATACAGTGTTACAGTGATACTATTGTATCAGCAAATTTGATCCCAGATATGCACCAGTCAAACAGTATTTCATTTGACTATCACTGTAGCAGTTCTCCTTCTGGCTGTCACCAGCAGAGTGTGCTATATAAATTACATCTTTTATATCTTTTCCACAAGTATTGGATTGATTATCTATAAAGCTCTACAGGTCCAGATAAAAGAAACGTATCAGTCAATTCATCAGTATCAGATTTATTTCTCTTCCTAATATTGATCTGTCCAAATATACCCGTATTGGTCAGGCCCTAATATTTACCATGATGGGAAGCAACACAAGTGAACAAACAAATAAAAAGACACAGTCAGAGATCTTGAGTCGCATAAATTCTTCCTCTGGCGGCAGATTTAAAAAAAAAAAAAAAAAAAAAAACTCCCAAAGGAACTCAGAGTGAATGATCCATGTGATTTAAGAGAAGTGGAGAAAGAATCTAAATTTATTTGATCAATCAACTGATTGTATCAAGTTCAATATTATAAGTGTGAATGCTCTTTCCTGTGAAGAACTTATCTTTTAAAACACATATCTACATATACATACATATATTTAAGTTGTGGTCTAATTTCCTGCCGATCAATAACTGATTCATTAACTCCGGAGTTAGGCACTGAGCTGAATCATGTCAGAAGTAGACGGGCTTTCGAAAGCCTGCCATTAAACAGAATAAATCAAATGTGACATTCCATCAAAAGGGAGCACATACACAAAGTCACAGAGTGAAATAAGAAATGTCTGCAGTCACGCAGAGCTGGGACAAATGAGACATGCGTACAGAGACGCACAGACATAAAATCCAGACACCAAAGATTGTCTGGATGTCTGCAGTTTGATCCCCTTTGACGCACAAGACCGACATTTTCCCCTAATTTGGCACCTTCCTTCCCCCCCTCACTCTACCCATCTCATCCATTATGCATCCATCTTCTGCTCATGCTTTCTTTTATCGTCATCCCCCCCCCCCAAAAAAAAAACACAAATCAGTCTCTCTCCTTATTGCCCTGAAAGATCTTAAAGTGTGAGCGACAGCAAAACAGAAACACATAGATCGGACTAGCAGAAGAGACAGAGACAAAGAGAAGGGAGCTGACTTTGCTGCTTGAGGACGACGTCCAGGACTCAGACAGACAGAACCAGCCCTAACACACACACACACACACACACACACACACACACACACACTGAACACACACACACACATGAAACTGAAACCCTAAACCTGAGAGCCAGCTGTTCCCTGTTGAAATCTGATCATCAAGACAAAAAGGCATGCACAGTAGCAACATTCGCACCAACACATTAATAATTCATCAAGTGCAAAAAAACAAAACAAAAAAAGTATCGTGTGTGTGAAGCTCTGAGCTGCAGCCAAACAAACATCACATCAAGTGACACATGATCAACTCCACACAGCTAAACATGCAGGATGTTTACAATGAGCGACCTAACCTGGAGGTTAAGGTAGGTCCTTCGTACATGTCGTTTACCCTGTTTATATGTATATATAAAAAGATGGACTACACACACTCCAGCGTTGTCCCAGTAACACGCTGGGTGTCCAAAGACCCGACTATTATCTACACAAATTAAAACTCAACTATAATAAACCAAAACCAAAACAAGCGATGCACAAAAGTCTGATGATGATGAAATACAAACGATAAGATATTTGCAATAACCTCTTATTCTATGGTGCTTCTGGGTCAGTATTGAGACATACATACTGTTTGATTTTGTGATTGTATTTCCTCATTCAAAGGTTTGGATGTTCATTCGTGCCTGCTATGTTGCTTACATAACATTAAAACATGTCATTTAACTCCGTCTTCCTATATTTGCACTTAATAGAGCTGTGACCCTCCTCCGCCCCAGACACCTCCATTCAGAAACAGCCTCATGAACCCACTCCTCATCACATGCTGCATCATTGTCTCGCCTCCATAGGGGGGGGTTCCTCCTATCCTGCTGTCGGCCTCACTACCTCTGTGAGTGCATGAAGTCCTCATGACGGAGTCTAATCACCCAAGACATTGCACATTTATTTTTCCCTGTTAGAACTGTTTAAGAAATAATTCTTAACTCTTACGTAAGTTTCTCCTGATTGGAATGCATCAATAGCTGAGGATTTCCAATATGGCTTCTGCAGCCAAGCTTACATGAAGAAGAGTGTTAGGTTTACACAACACAGCCAGGCAACCTGCAACATAAACCTGCAGCTAAACAGAGTGGGAAGCAACAAGAGGGAATGGATGACTGCCAACAGGGCAGCTCCAGGTGCAGTAAGCAGCAGTTATTGCATCGCAACAGTCGCAGCATAAACAGAAAAAAAGGGGCTTAATCATGAAGTCTCAATTTATCCTGTAGTCGGGTGGCATGACAGAAGAGATCAAAAGGGAGTTGGGGTAAAAAACAAAAGTGTTTTCTCACCGATAAGAATGGAGGCGATGCTGGCGGGTCCAAGTCCGAGCGGTGGGCGTTGGGCCTCGTCCCGGGCTGCCTGGGATTCCCCACAGAGGGTCTGGAGGTAGGAGGTGAAGGTGCACCTGAGGGTGGAGCCCAGCTGAGACCAACTCATCAAACGGTCCACTGACACTCTGCCCATGGAGCCCTGGTTGCTGGAGACGCCCTTCTTCTCCTCCTCCAGAGCCTCCACAGGACACATGGAGCCGGTCGTTACTCCACCTGAAGAATGGAGACGAACCTGGACCCTGTACGAGTCTAGAGGAGGGAGAAGGAGGTGTTCAGTAATAGGACAGTCAGCGTATGAACAACATGACATGAAGCAAGAAGTTTTCATGCTCAACTCAATTGTGGCGAGCCAAATGGTGTGGTAACTCACACTCTTTTGTTCATCCTGAAATACTACTACTTACACAACCCCAAACAACGAAATGACCTCACAATCGATACGTTAAAATGTAGATTGTCATCATATTGCTGGAAAGGCGTGTTAAGATCTACTGTGTGACGATCAGGAATGACAAGTTCCTGAGGTCAATTAAATCAACTTCATCTCTACAGCTAACACGGTGGGTCATCAGACATTTTATTATGAAGGTGTTGAGGGAAGAAAAAGTCAAAGAAGCTAGGTAAGAGGTTTGATTAACCTGCCTACAACAGCCATGTGACATCTTGTGTTCACACACAGGAAAAACAGGACCTGTGGACATGCATTAGTGGAGAGATGTCAGAGTGCTCGGTACTACTGAAGAAGTGACCTGTGACCTCTCCAGCAACCTCAACCATTTCTGTTATTTAGGTCTATGCCAGGACTTGAACCTGGGACCCGTTGGTTCAAGTCCCTAGAACCTGAGCTGCTGCCACCTCAAAGATATATGTTTTGCCATTATAACAACATTCCCATGTTGCCCAAATTAAGACTGAGACGTTCACTTTCTAAAAGAGTTACAGCTGAAATGAACAAAAAAAGAACCTTACGCTTCGGGAGCTTAAGGTTTGAAACCAGAAAGAGAGAGAGACAGACGGACAAACACACACACACACACACACACACACACACACACACACACACACACACACACACACACACACACACACACACACACACACACACACACACACACACACACACACACACACAGGAGGCCACTCACGGAGGTTTTCAAGTAGATCTTTGCAGTCATCAGTGGCCACATCGTGAATAGTGCGATTGCACTTATCTCTCCTCTCGATGTCCTGTTCTGTGTGGCTGCACAGCACCTCCAGACACTCCTACACACAAACACACAAAGGTCCCAATCATAAAACCACATAATAACATTCTTTATAACAAACAGGACAGGCTGCTCTGCCTTTGGGATTAATAAACAAGTGTACAGCACACACATATGAAAGGTGAGTAAAGCTCCTGTGTGTTATTAAAGCATGCATCGAAGTGTGCTCCTCGTTTGTATTCCGCTCAGACACTCAGTCTAGCCTGCTCTGGTGTCTCCAGCACTCGCTTCAACCGAGCGGGATGTTTCAGCCAGCAAGGTCAGCCCTTCTATTAGCCTGTGACTGTGGAGCCTGACGCAGGGCGGGGCATTAATGGAAGATAGAGTGGACCGATTTAAATAAGTGTTTGTAGAGAGTCAGTGAAGTGAGCATGAATATACACAACGAGGGAAATGTTTAACTCTGGTTACACACCTGTTAGTTACAGATTTGGTGTATTCGTGTTGTTTTAGCTCGGCTCATTCTCACCTTGAGGCCCAGAGCAGCGGCCATGTGTGCAGCCGTCCAGCCGTCATTGTTGGCGTGGTTCAGCAGGGCGGCAGGCAGAGCCAGAGTGTTGTGGGGATCAGGGCTCACAGTGACACCTCTGTGAGGCGAGTGGCAGAGGAGAAGACGCAGCGATTCGACATGTGCTGAGCGCACCGCGGCGTGGAGGACCGTGCAGCCGTCCTGCAGAGACGGAGAGAGACGAAACGTCAAACTCTTAGTGCTGAGTGAAAACTTAACTCTTCCACTGTTTAACACAAATGAAGGAAACTTTGATATCTCAAAGCATGAAGCTCTAATAAATGATTTGATTTTCCAACAATCACTCAGCATCACATTCATGTACAAAGTTGTGAAAGGTTCAAAACTGTCCACCCATGTAGATTGATTTATTTATTGATTCAAACATCCATTAGTCTGGCAGTATTATCTTGATTTAAAAAAAAAACCACACAGTTCTGTAGAAAAGAAGAAGAAGTTACAAAAGGGGCCTTTGTTGAAAGTATAGATACACTAAATGTGAAAATCAGTTTGTCATGACTTCTTTTGGTGTCTGACTCGCACATTGCAACATTTTCTCTGACGACTGACGCTGAAAACAAATCAGATTTTGTTCAACAGCTAACTTCGAGACAATCAGCCGTTACATGTACTGGATTCCAGCAGTAAATTCGTTTAGCACAACAAATCCACATCAGCTACTAACATCCGCTCATGTGCTAATGTCTGTCAACACGTCTGACAACGGCTGATACAGATGTTGAATCGATGCCCAAGTTGATAAACATTGAATTATCTTTCTTGTTTGTCCAACATCCTTAAAATCTGATTATTTGCTGTCCTATGACATGAAGACAAAATGTACAAAAAGAATCTATTTTGGTGTTTGCTCTTTGAGAGTATTTCAATTATTCCTTGGTAGTCAGAGTTGTGGTTTATAAAAGGTCTGTCAATAAATCCATGAATGCACTTTTTTTTTTTTAATTGAGGTCATATGCAGTAAAGAAGAAGAGAACGCTGTTAGTTAACATCTGCTACTAATACAAATGTTTACTCAAAAGTCATCTGAATTCTGACAAGAAAAGTGTGTTTAAGCTTCCTTTGTTGTAGCACTTCATGCTTCTACTCTTAAAAAGGCCGTTTTTTAACAGGATCACTGCTGTCTGAAGCAATAAACAAATCCATAATGAGGCAAAAGAAAGAATCTTTCGAGGTTCAATAAGTCAACACATAATTCACAAGTGTGGCAACTGTCACATTTGTTTTAGATATTGTTAACATTTATGAGTAGAATCACCTAAAAAATGGACTCTGAGTGTCCAGTCAGACAGTGATCTTGTGGACCACTTCAAAGTCCATCCTTTATATTTAATCATTATGTTTGACCCGACACACTGGCCAACGTTTTCTGCCGTCTAAAAATACTCCCATGCTGAAGAGGTCAGATATGCTATAGACTCTTTGGCATCTCTTTGGCTCAGCAGGAAAGTCGTGGTCTAAATGTGGAACAAAGTGGGTAACTAAATATAGGCTCCCATCACATGCTGCTACGGCAACTAAAAGACCCCCCCCTGCCCATGGTTTCCATGGAAACCCAGAAAGCCTGTGCATCAATTAGCCTACACCAATCAGAAGACAAAACCCCTGAGATTATGTGACGCGGGATGAGTGTAACACAATGAAGAGTGTGAGAATGAACGAGACAAGGTGAGGAACAGCACGCTGTGTGAGGAAACAGGAGGGACGCTTGCTTTGGAAAATGAATTCAGTGGAATAGGATTTTCTTGTAGTACAGCCTATTAGAATGGATTTACAACGGGAAGCATGGAGAACGTTTGTTTAGGAATCAGCAGATCCTCCTTCCATGATTTGCTCATGAAATAGTTAAAAAAAAGGACAGTGTTAGTAAATGTCTGAAGACAGTCAAAGGAGAGAAGCTTCATACATTTTGAACTGCAGTGCTGTATTTGTTTGGTTGTATTGTCTATATCATATCCTAAAACCTCTGATGAAAACAAATCCTCCGTCAAACGTTGGAGCCTGTCGCCAAAACAGTCAAAATAAAGTGTCTAAACTGAGAGCTTGAACTGATGATTTTACTGACAAGCGGTGCCGTCATTCACATCTGCACAGTGGCTTTAGTAGAATCATATAAATCAAAGCCAGGTGCTGAGGTGCCGGTGTTATTAAAGGGATGAGACGAGAAAAATACGTTTTTCTTTGCCTGGAAGTTTTCTTCATGTGATGCAATATGACGCTTTTTGCATCACATGAAGAAAACTTTCAAGCAAAGAAAAACACATTTTTCCCGTCTCAGGGCAAAATGAGTTCTGGATTCACGACTATTCAACACTGCTACCATGTTTCTAATGATACACAGCTTCATGCAAATGGGTGAAGTATCCCTTTAAAGGAGGTTCTTGGTCAGTGAGCTTACAGAGGTGCTGCAGGCGCGATCGGCTCCAGCGTTCAGCAGGACCCGGACACAGTCCAGCCTTCCTGCCTCACAGGCCAGAAAGAGGGGAGTCTGTCCCTCAGCCGCCGCCGCATCCACAGCAGCTCCTGCAGCCAGCAGCACCGCCACACAGCTGGAGGGAGGAGAAACACACGGACACCAACACACATAAATGTAAACCAATGCAAACAGTTTGAACTCACATATACAGAGATAAGACACATTTCAAAGTGCTTTACATATTTTCATATTAGGTTCATTTTGATATTTAATATTTTTTTATTTTTTTTAACTGTAGTTGTGCAGCAATCACACACTCCTTCTGGATAACTTATATTCTAAGTTTTATTACGAACAAACTAGTTCCAACGCCAAGTCAAGAAAGAACTCATGCAGCTGGTTAGAAAACGCATATGGCAAACTCACAGGCACGTATGCATTCGCACACTTTCTGTACTCGATTAGTGACCATAAAGGCAGAATAATTCATGCCATGATGCCACACCTGTGAAAACCAAGTGTTTAAGTCAGAGCAGCAGTTGTTAAAAACAAGTTAAGACACTGATCAGTCGAGAGAGAGAAACGGAGCCTGTCGCTTAAAACGAGCACAGAGACGACATTTAACATCATAAAACAAACCCTCTGTGTGTGTGTGTGTGTGTGTGCGTGTGTGTGTGTGTGTGTGTGTGTGTGTGTGTGTGTGTGTGTGTGTGTGTGTGTGTGTGTGTGTGTGTGTGTGTGTGTGTGTGTGTGTGTGTGTGTGTGTGTGTGTGTGTGTGTGTGTGTGTGTGTGTGCATGAGCATGCCTTCTACATATCCCCACTCTATAAATAACACACTGATCAGATATTACAACACTGCACATTCCCCAGCTGGTCCTGGGTATCGTGATTTTGGCACAAGCACAAACACACACACACACACACACACACACACACACACACACACACACACACACACACACACAGAGTAGTTGTCGGAGTCTCTTCTGCCTTTAGCTTGATCACATCAGCATCAATAGATGTAAACAGTGACTGTGCCTGTAGTGTGCGAGCAGATGTTTCCTTCCTTGTTTATAATCAATAACAGACGTTCCACTGATGATTGGGAAGAACGAACCTCCAATCAGTAGACACGAGATCAATCTTCAAACAGAGGCCCAGTGGAAGTCCCAAACTGGGCTTATTGCCTCTGTCTGTGGGGAATCTCCCCATTAAGCTTCATAGGGCTCAACTTAACAGTCTACTCTGTAAGTCCACAAAGCCCCTCAGGTCATGCTGATGTGTTGACTCTACCAAGCAGACATGCTGGCACTGCTTTCAGCACAAAACCCAACAGGGTTACTGGGATCAGAGCCGCGGTCGTATTTCACACATTAGAGGTTACAGCTGTGCTGGGCTCACAGTGAAATCTGTGCGATGAGTCATCAGTTGAAAACACAAAACACACATTAAATACACTTGTGGCTAAAAGGGAGAGGTCAAGACCCAACCAGTTAATACTAACAAGATGTCATAATATCATTGTGAGCATGTGTTTTAGGATAGTTTCGATGAGAGGACGTACAGTACAGGGTTTGGAGCAGGAAAAAGTCTAAACTGATCTTTGCTCATATTGAAGTTATAAAAGCCCAAAGTTATCATGTAAAGCAGTACCTGTGGCTCCTTTCCTACATGTCATTCTCTCTCTCTCTCTCTCTCTCTCCCTCTCTCTCCCTCTCTCTCTGTCCTAGATTTTTGACTCTATACACTGTCCCGTCTTTAAGTAAAGGCATAAAAATCTTTAAATGCTGTCCAGATTAAGTGTTTATATCATCAGAATTTTGTTTTGATGAGTTAATATTTTCGACAGGTTTGCGATCATGTACATGTGTGGACTAAACTATCATGATCTGGCCTGGTGCCTTTTTTCCTCACGAGTCCAACATTATCATTTGATGCCTGCAGTAGCAAAAGAAGCTGTGACTTCATGGTTTGGTTTGGTTCATTTAGAGGAATTCCAGTAGAAGACAGAGAAGCATTTTAAAGCTCACCTGCTGTGGCCGTAGGCAGCGGCAAAGTGTAAAGGTGTGAATCCATTGTCAGCAGATACATCAGCAGGCGATCCTGAAGACAGCAGCAGCTTCACAAACTCTGACAGAGACAGAGACAGAGACGAAGATGTAAAATAGATGTCAATGTAGCAGCAACTCAACAACATAATACCACAAATCTCAGCGTGCCTTGGATTGATTGTTGTTTTTGTTTATTGATGATATTTATTGTCGAGCACAGTTCACCGAAGTCAATAAATCTGATTCTGATTTACTATTGAAGGACAATTGTAGTTTGTATTTTTTGATTTAATGAACTTTTTAACTTTTTCAATTTCCTTTTGACAAGATGCATAAAGCACAAGAAACCTGATGTACCCCAAAATCACCTGAGTGTGAATCCTACAAAGACTCTCCTTTGTCTACAAAATCCAATTCCAAACTTGAATACAAGACATTCCCATTTAAGATAAATCAGCATTTAGTGTCACAATCTTCATATGCCACTTTTCACTTTTTTTTTTTTTTTTTTCATTCGGCAAAGAGGCTTCAACTTTCATTGTTCCTGAAATGACAAGCCGTCACATTTCTCCTCTTGAATACAGGCGTACACTTCCACTGTTCAGAGAATATGAACAGAAATCCCCAGGAACATGCTCGGCTCCATACAGTGAATGATAAAAACCTTTGATGAGATACTACACTCAACATTTCAAAGCTGGTAGAACAGCAGCTAAACCAGAAGTGGGTCAGGACTTCAGCTCTCTCTGCATGTGACATCCGTCTGTGCAAAAATAATTACATACGTATTTATGCATCGGTGTGCAGCAGAAGGGTTGCTGCTGTAAAAGTCAAGCTAGGGACCTTGATGTGACGTGAGAGATCTACTACGCAGTAGAAAATGTTTTGAAAGACATTCACAGAAGTTGTCTCTTACATTACATGATGTTTGCGTTTAAAGCTCGACACATGGCACATCAGACGCGAGTTGGGCACACGGGGAAAACAGTTTAATGTAATCTAAATTTGCAAAGTGCATATTAAAAAATAGTCTATAATTATGGGTGGGTTTGTGGTATTTCATGTGTGTTTTTGTGTGCACACTTTGTAGAACCACCTCTAAGCCTTGTGCACAGCTGTCCTTCAGCTGCATTAGTCGTGTTCATGGATCAACGCTCCTCCCCTGACAGAGCGCGACAAAACATCTCAGCAGGGAGGTAACCTTGATGGGCCTGATGTGTGTCAGCGTGCGCTTATCGCTGTGCATATTGGACTAAACGCATTAAATATTCGGTGTGTGTAATTTTGTGTGTTTGTGTTAGATGAACGAGCATGCAGTTGACATCCTCGCGGAGGTTACAGCGCCGACATGACAGTCCATCTCATTTAATGGAAGAGAACATAATGGGCTTATAACGGCGGCTCACACAATTACAGGATTTACAACTGAGAGCTTATCAGCTGCAGGTCTTTGTCCGCTCAAAGCATCTTTATCCACCAAGAAAAGGCTTATCTACGGAAATGCTTGGCTTTGTCCAAACGTATTCTACATCTTTCGGGGTTAATGCTGTCAATCAATTCAACCGTTTTGTCATTAGGGGGAAAAAAAATAAAAGCACATTTTCAGGTAATTTATGATCATGTGTTTCATTTCTTTAGAGGTCGATTAAATGAACAACATCAGTGTTATATTTCAGCTGTGTGATGTTATTTCAGATGTATCGAAATGAAAACTTTTTGTATTTTTTATTTTTATTGTCTTGTGAGCCATTAAAAAAATGCATGATCTAAGTATTGCCCTGTCTTGATCAATCAATACTAATCAATACAAGCCTCGAAGACTTCTCTTTAAAATCCACCAGCCAACCACTGACCAAAACCACCGACAGTTAAATATACACGCCGTGTTATTTGACAAATAAGCCCATCGACAATTCTGACCAGCTGTTAAAAGTTACTTTTAAAAGTTAGCGGTAGAGGAGAAGCTGTGTGGAGAAGTGGTTAGCTCTTTTTTTTTCTTCTTCCAGTTTATTGTGCAGCTCTGAATCGACAAATGATGATAAATGACACTGCTTCCACTTGCAGCGAGCCAGCGAGAGCAGGTTGTCCAAATAAAATAGCACTCAAACCAGTCATGCATAATGGACCCTGATTGTCGCAACTCATTTGGAAAAAGCAGTCCTCTTTACGTGCCATACTTAAGACCACAAAAAGACGGAGCTAGATTTGAAAAGCAATTAAACTCTTAAATTAAATTCTTGGCAAAGTAAAATTGATACACCGCTGTTACAGAGCTTTTTTTTAGGACATACAAAAGTCTAAATCTATGCTTATTACAAGCTTAAAACAGAACAGGACAACCAAGAGTTTGTTTTTTACATTTTTTAAATGTAGGTTGCATTTGACCTGCTGTGGATGACTTGAGCATTTTATGATTTATTACTACTAACGGCATGCAATCCTTTTCTACAGAAATGTAAATTTCTGCAGAGACAAAAAAAACCTGTACATATTTAGCAGAAATATAATCCTTTCACAGGTTGCAGAAAACACACATTCCCAAAAGAAATCCTGAAGGACACAACCTAACGGACCTTGGTGAGATGGCCACCACTCTTTTTTTGTTTACTTCTAGCTACAATGTGTCCCGCATGTGCAATACCTTTCATTTAATTGACACAATTGTATATAATGTCTTTCTCCACTGACTCTCCTCTCTGACTTTCTGAACCTGCATGGGAGGAGCTTCACAGCCAAACAGGCAGCCAGCTCCCAGTAGTCCTTTATAGAGGACATAATATACCCCTTTCCCACCTTTACAATCAGTCCCCTGTGGTCTAAATGGAACATCTGTGCTGTGCTTTTGGTCAAAATATAACAAGAATCAAGCACCAGAGGAAGTTTGTGACCCTGTCCAATATCCCGGTAGACATCACTCCTCTGTAAAGAGAACAAAAATAGCGGACCTGCACAAACGTCTTGCTCTCGGCTGGGGGTGGAGTTCATGGGTGACCACAAAAAAAAAGACTTGATGTGTTTGTTTTACATTTTGTGGGTTGGTAAACTCAGATTAGATTATCAAACCAGGAATACTGCAAGGTGGAATTTTTCATATTATGTCCCCTTCACGATACTTTTCAACAACCAAATATAGACACACATTAATTAATAGAACATAAATTACCTGTGTGCCCATTCTGAGCAGCAGCAAACAAGGCAGAGGTTTGGTTGAGGTTGTGGTAGAGATGGTGGTCTTGGTCAAGTAGAGTTGGCTTGTTGTCGATGGTGTTGGTAGTGTTGGTGGACGTGAAGGTGTTTGTAGTAGTTGTGATGATGGTGGTCGGGTCTGGTTGGTTAAGCAGCATTGACAATAAAGTGACATTTCCCTGGGAAGCAGCTTGGGGTAGCAGGGGGTGCCCGCCGTCCAGGGCAGCAGGCCCACCGCCGCTTAGAGAGGAGACTACGGAGGGACACCAGCCTGCAGGGGGGAGGAGGAGCAGGAGCAGCACAGGTTAAACTAGGAAGAGGAAGAGAAGGAGGAAGAGGAAGCTTCTAGAAGTGCTGAGCATGGGAGAGCAAGGGGGTAGGAGTGTGGACGAGTTGGAAGGAACAGAGATAACACTTCAGTTCAGCAAACACAACGGTACAGTCTGTTTTGTCCAAGCAGCAGCCAAGAGCAAGACAGTGCAGTTAAAAAAAAACAAAAAACAAAACACTTCTAAGGTGAATACAGAAGCAGTGGTTGTATTAACCTCAACAGATGGCGGTGTGTTAACGGGCCAGTTAGCTCAAGCTCATGTCGTGCAGCAAACACATTGTTCAAATCCCTGGATCTTTATTTAATTTCTGGTTCAGGTCTAAAAGTTTCTAAATACCAAGTAAAAGGAAACGCTCATAAAAGAGGTTAATGGTTTCTTGTTGTTTTGTACAGGCTAAACTTTCTATGTAAAACATTTTCACTTGACGGAGCAGAGTCGGTTAGACCCTAGTTTCACATTCATGGATGGAACAAGATGATACATAATGAAAGTGTGTGAACAATTACACTGCCAGCATTTCTTCAACTTCAAACATACAAAGACAGAAGTTTCAAAGTACAGAGTAATGTGGCTTGCTAGCTTAGAGTCAAATCTTAGCCAACAGACCATTTTCTTTTTGTACACAGTGATGGATGGCATGTTTTGTGGGCAGAGCCTCACTGGTGTCAGAAAGTAAGCTGGAAGTAGCTTGCTGTCAAACTAGGACATTGTCTGGCAGCTAACACAACTCGTCTTACTTACAGTAACAAGCTAACCATTTGCAATGGGGTGAGGTTTCCTGACCTGCATTCACTGTCAGGTCAGAGGGGCAAGGATCTACAGTAACTAAATGACCGAAGCTACAGTGGTCAGACATCTTTGTATACCTCATGGAGAAATCCGAGAATCTGTCCTAAGGAAAACCGGAAGACATTAAAAACTCGACACATACAGTTATGAACTTTGTAGTCATGTCCAGGACATCGAATACCAAAATTAGTTGGATGTTTGTGTATTTATGAGGGACATAATGCCTAGCCAGAAGCAAGGATAAAGAACTTGTGGTCGATCACAATCAAGTTAAACTACTACTTGTTTAGTATGAACTCTTTGTTCATCATTAAATGAATAGTTTACTGTTTGAGTATGAGATTGTAAATCAAAATAAGTAAGTTGTATTAAAAACTAAAAAACAGGTAATGCAGTGGGTTTCTGTTGGTCAGAGATGATCTTGGCTAATACCATGTGGAGGTATGTTTTATGAACAAATCAGTAGGATTATGTGTGGATTATAGAGGGAGTCTTTGTTTTATCCTTATCTGGAGCTCGTCCAGTTAAACTGTACTGTAGAAGCTTATCCTATTTTACACCACCTGTAAGATTATCTTTTCTTCATATCTGCCACCAGAAAAATCCAATACCACTAAAGTCTAAGTGAAGTTTCAATCTCAAAATAATGCCAAAAATGTATTCAAGTTTGTTATATTGGTTTAAACGTTTGTTTGGCTTAAAAATGTTACAAAAAAAAAAAAATGTTCACACTGCATCACAGTTTCAGACAGGTTTCCATAAGGCTTTCACCAAAAATATTCTTTGTATATTTTTAATTACAGCAGCAACCTTCAGTGTTGAAAAATGACACCCAAGTGGAGAGGAAAAATCCTGCAATCCATCGAGTGTCCACTTGAGGCTGGGCCAGGAGCCCTGGAAGTCACACACATCAAATTCAAATAAGTCTGTTTTGACAGCAGACATGAACATGCAGGAACAATGCATGGACAATACAGCCTGGTACAAAAACCAAATAGGTCTGATTAGTTATTGTCATCATAGGCACACGGTATGGGGAGTGAATTTATTGACTCCTTTATTGGAAAAATTCCCAACATAATCAAAAGTGTTGCTGCACAGCACAAGCTTTAACAGACGGAAGCCCCAGAAGGTTTCAGAGTTTATTATGAGTTTTCTCTTGAATTTATATACCTATATAAATGTCAAAGTTGACTTAAATATATAAAAAATGTGTTTTAACTGATGGACAAAAAGTGAAAACTATTTAAAATGAGGATATTTTTCCATTGGATTTCATCAACAAGTGTGCAGCCTGGAAAAATAACAAAATATACTCACAAATGGGCAATTAAACACACACACACACAAATAAAAATACAAAACACTTGGTATATTAAAGAAATTAAAGAGCATTAATATAATAATTCTCAGGGAGTAAGAACAAACAGATATAGCAAAGAATAGAAAACAGACCTAATTAAAACACCAACACAGTCGCTAAACGGTCCTACTGAGAGATGTCATGGCGATGGCAACTTGAAACTACTTTTACACATGATGCATGGCTGCTCTGTACAGGGAAGGTTAGACAGGGGGTTAGAAAGTGCAGAGTGGCAGAAAAATGAACTGAATGTTGTCTCACACTGAAGAGGAAGAAAGAGAGAGAGAGAGAGAGACAGGCCGATAGTCTTCAGTAAAGGTGAAGAGCAGCTAATGAATAATGTCAGCCTTTGAGGTTGCATCCTGCCTGAGTGTGTGTGTGTGTGTGTGAAGAGAAAAAGTACAAAAGGCTATAAACATATCTGGCGGCTGACATGAGAGACGGTGGACATCCTTTGACATTGTGATGAATCAGCCCAAAGTACTCCGCTGCTTTATCATGCACGTAAGCAGGAGGTCTATCAAATTCAACAAAGTCTTAAAAAAGGAAACACTGGTGTGTGAACCCATTTTTTTTTTTTTTTTTTACAGGAGATCACTCTGAAATAACAAAGATGTTATTAATTTTGAATCACAGAGGTCTGCTTCTGCCCTTTAAAATGTCACATCACATGAATGGAAGTATGCAGGTTTGATAAGAGCTGCACAAGCTGAGCAGTAATAAATTGACCACACACACAAAGACAGGGGATTAGTCTCATGTGTTTAATGGAGTGAAGTGTTCTTAGTTGGGAAATGTCCTATTCTAAATCTGGACCTTATCTTAAAGATTATTGAGGACTTAATGAATAAAAGCAACAGAAAGGTTAAGTATTTCTCCAAAATCTGCCGCTGGCTTTTGCAATGTAAACCCTTTTGGATGTCAAAACTTTTTTTAACAACATTTTAATAATGTTATAGAAAGAGTCGGAAAATACCAGGGAAGGTTTTTGATCTTACAACAGAAGTGAATGTTGTATTTAGGGAGACTTATTTATTGTTTGGAGTAAAATATATTGAATAGGGAGAGGACAATATTAGGGGGTTGGCACAATATTAGAATATTATTAATATTAGTCCATGTAGCTTTCTGCCCATTTTGACGGGTACATCTTCCTCTAGCATCAGCGTGAACTGCTTTGTGTTACTGTGTTTTACTGTTGAGTGTTTGCAGCACCATGAATGCAGCTTTGTGTGGCTCTGTTTTTCAAGACAAATTTCCCTCAAGAGGACAATATAATGTTATCCTATCTTATCCAAGCAACATGTTTGTTCTGGGAGGTTTCTGTCATTTTTCAAGTGGCTCTCTCTCAGTGGCTCTGAAGAGAGTGGTTGAGGGAGAGTGGCTTGTGGCTTTTAAAGGATTTCACCTGAAGATAAAAGCTCTATCCCTTTAGGGATCCTTTCCGTATTGGCACTTAATATAACAACCTGAGACTGTTAGTGTAAGAATTTCTAGAGGATTTTCATCAGGGGCATAAGAGGTTTACGTGACAGACATAACAGACGATAGTGTAGCTGCTATCTTAAGCATATTTAAAGGAGCATTTACTAAACTCGTTGCACTATGTTGAAAATAAACGCCCCTTAATGATTTTTTTTTTGTGGTCATAATTGGACTTCTTGCAGGCCCATGGCCACATGGTGAGATAGACCAGCAGTGGAATCCTCTGGCTATGATTTTGGAGAGTCCAATGTCATCATTGCAGATACAAATGATGGACACAAACCCTTATAATAAGGCCCTGGATTAATTAACCTAAATTATTCTTAGACAATCCAGTCCTTATCAAAGCACGGCACTAGGACAGAGAACATCAAAGCACACAGATATAAATGCAGACTTTTATCAAAATGTCTCAATTAAACACAGGGAGTGGTCAATGAAAGGACAGGAGGCCAGTGAGACGAGTGAATGGAAGCCAAAACAGGAAGAGTGCAGGAAGTACAAGAGCGGTCATGGCATGCTACATGAGGGTGGAAGAGGAGGGGAAGGAGGGAAGGAAGAGCAACCTCTGGCATCAGCTTCAGAGAGGAGAGGGGTTACTGGTAGAGGGGCCTAAACATCTCATCGGCGTAGAGGAGAGGTGAGATGGCTGCTTTGCCTGATGTAACCCTGAAAATGCTTCTTCTGCAGTAAGAAAGCTAACGGTTTGTCTTTGAAAAACAATAGGAAGGCACATGTTAGCGACATGTTGTCAGTGTCTGCTGTTGATACGAACACAGTCAGGGCTAACGTGACAACATGCGAGATAAAAGGTGTCCAAAAGAAGGATATTTTACGGACAAAGAGAGAGAGAGAGAGAGATAAGTAGAAATAGAATAGAATAGATCTTTAGGTGTTGAAAGAGTCAGTGTTAATTAACTGAATTAACTCATGAGCTGCTCTCTGTTGCATCCCTGTTTAAAGTCAGTTTCCCTGTGACCTGATCGCTATGATATTCTGCCCTATGCTATGCTACGTTAGCACCATGGACAGACAGGTGAAGTAAAGAGGCACTCTGGAGGAACTGGAGAGAGATGGAGTATGGAGAAGCCCCTTTACCTGATGCTGTTGCCAGTTGGCTGCCTGCTGAGGGACGGGGGCTACAGGAGGATGAAGCACTAATGGAGGAGGAGGTGGAGGGGGGGTTTATGGAGGAGGGGCTACTGACAGTGATGACAGGGCTGATGACAGGGGGACACTCTGCACATGCTGCAGCCAGCTGCCGCTGAGGGCCCCGACCAGGCTCCGGGGAGCACGAGGGGGAGCAGGCACCCACCTGAGAGGCTGTCAGGGCTGGGACCAGGTCCAGGGCGGGTTTGGGCGGCAGCTGGGGCGTGGCTGGTTTCAGCCCAGCCGCAGGAGAGCGGCTGCTGTCCCCCACCACCTTGATGGGTGGGTGAGGAGGTGAGGGGGTCTGGGAAAGGCCTGGTTTTTTGGGAGGGATAGGGGGAGGGTTTCCCCGGTCGATCCTGGCCACCGTGGGCGACTTGATGCCGATGGGATGGCTCAGGCGGCCGGGAAAAGGGCCTCCCTCTGAAGCTGAGTGAGGCAGGCCTGGACGAAGAGATCCAGCACCTCCTGCTGGAGGGCTTGTGAAGCGTGAGAGGACCTGTGTGACAGTGTGGCGGGCTTGCTGTTTGGCGGCAAAGTTATCGCGGTTGGTGGGGGAGAGGTCACGGGATGGAGGACTCTGGGACGCTGTGCCGTTTTGGTCCTGTTCCTGGAACTTATATCGGGCCGCCTGCACGCGAGGGCTGACTCCGCTGGGTAAGCCGTGGGGGGCTTGGCCTTCGGAGCCATTTTCTGTCTGTGCCAGTCCTCCTGAGCTGCTGTGGACGATCCCCCGGCCAGCGGTCTTTGGCAGACTCAGGCCCACATAGTTGGCAGGGGTTGGTTTGACGGGTATTGTGAGGGGGGTCTTCTTGGGACCCTCTGCCTCAATGGGAGGCAGGTCCGTTTGGCAAGACGCTGTTCGAGAGCTGATAGGCTCTGTAGCTACAGAAACAGATGTGAGAACTTTAGCTTTGGGTGGTGGGCTGGTGGCAGCAGCAGGTTCTGCTTCAGTAGCAGCAGGTTGGGAGACCGAGGCTCCATCCTTCTCATCTCCCTGTTCAGTCCTGAGTTGCTCCACCTGCTGCCGCAAACTGTGGCTTTCCGTCTCCTCGCGGCCTAGCCTGGCACGCAGCTGCTCCCGTTCCGTGTCAAACTCTGACAGCTGCTTCTCCATCTTTGCCTCCATCTGTTGGCTCCGCTGCCGCTCAGAGCTCAGCTCCTCCTGCAGCCGGCCAGAGGTGCGACTCTCCTCGTCGAGACGAGCCTGGAGCTCATCGAAGCGCTGCGACTCCTCCACTACCCGTGTGGCGAGCTGCTTGCACTCTCTTACCAACATCATGACGATGTGCTTGTTCTTCTCACGCTCGTCCTTCAGCTGCGCCGTCAGCTTGCGATGCTCCTGCTCCAGACTCTGGAGCTGCAGCTTCTCCATCTCCAGCTGAAGTAAGAAACACAAACAGAGTCAGGGATCTTCAGCACGGATTACTGAACAGTTTTACAAAAACATAACGAACGGGTCCCCAAAGTTCATGACACGGAATTTTGATATTGGAGTTTGACTTGGGAGATCTCCAAAAGACAAACGCTTTTGCGAGCACTTCAACTATAATTTAATTAGATACTAAAATTATGAACATTTATAATTGACTAAATCTGATCTCAGATTCTATGTTTGAGTCATTTCATGCAAAAGAAGCTACAAACCATCTCCTTATGTTAAAGAATTAAACATCAAATAATATCTGCTTATCAATAAAACATTTTACAAATACAGACTTTTCATGGGGCTGAAAAAGCTCAATGAAATCCCTCTCACGGACATATTTCAAACAAACATCGGTTGCAACCTGCATGCCCCGTCTATCCTCCAACTCATCCGTGACACACTGCCAATCTTAGCACAGTGGGCGTCACATCTGAATAACACCGAAGAACTTTCAGGAGTTTCAGCTTAGTCTGCAATCAAACGTTTCATGCCTGCAGAGGTTTAATGTCAGCGGTAATGCCACTATCCAAATCCTAACGCTGAGTGATTCGTTAGTCATGAAGCTAAAATGAGGCGGAAAGATTTTCTCAAGAAGAGCAGAGATGAAATCAAATGAGCCGGACAAAATGGTTCGACTAAATAGACAGGCACGATGATGGATGAGTGGATATTTACACAAATAGAAGCTTTTATAAGTCCAAGGAGCGCCTTTGGGACAGTCTTATTTATCTATTCAGAGAGACACACTGTCTGTGCACACGCTTGAATTTCGATGACTTGTCAAAGCCCCGGCCTCTAAATCTGGAGCGTTGCTGCTATTGTTAGCTCAGAGTCTGCTCCACAGAGGGTGACGAGGCTTAACCGGGGCTCTCCACCCAATTGCTGAGACACAATCGCTCTAACAGGCCTTCGAACAAAAGAGCTGACACCCTGAGACCTGTGTCTTCAACTAGACCCCCTCCCTTCCCTGATGTCCTCAACAGCCCCCGTTTGAAACCATCAGGGATTATGTATCACGACCAGCTGAGGCAGAGGAGGAGGCAGGGGTTAATAAGCAGCGGAGAGCGCAAAAAGGGAACTCCAGTTGCAGCTCAAAAGGAGGTGCTACGACTAGCTGCTAATTGGGTGAGGATTATGTCTGCTGTAAGTCGGCCTAATGCCTCCAAAGAGCAAATGTAGGGAAGCTGTGAAGGTGGTGACATGCTGGGTAGCATGGATAGTAACAGGGAAAGATTGAAACATGTTTAAAATATGGATGTCAACTCAGTCAAGAAATCAGTCCAAATGTTGAGGTTGTTACCAGGATGAACTGCTGGAAACATTTTAAACTCTTAAGCTCCAAAAAGACTTGTGTGGTTGAGCATAAGAGCTCGTCGGATGGAGAAGGATTTATGAACCGCTCGAGGCTCAGTTTTAACTTTCAACGCTCCAGTCCAGTGAAATGTCAGCGGTGATAAAAAAGGAATATTTAGTTACATATTCTACAATCAAGCAGCCACTAAGCAATAAGAACACTTTAAATACAAAGCAGGTCAAATATAGTAGCAAGAGAAGAATAATCGAATATGACGAGAAAACTATTTAACCTTTTTTTCTTTTTGTTGATGGTTTTCACCTTGAGGTAGTTTTTATGTTTGAGCACATGCATGATTGGATGTTGCCTCCATCTTCTTACTTAACTATCACCTTAAGAAATCCATTCAGTCAAAATAACAAAAATGTACGTTCTCTTCTTTTTCGTGCTTTTGGGCATGCATCATTATTAAAGTCAGTCACACTTAAAGGCAGGGTCGGTAATTTCCTCCAGATACACTTTTTTAAGATTTCGGTTGAATTTGTCTTTAGGTCCTGACAGTAATTAATAAGTCATGTGCTCTGAAAAAGAATTTAAAAAAAGTCTGTCATCTGTAGCAGTTGGAAATATGTTGTAAACTTACAGTCTATGTTGTAAACGCGTAAAAACTTCGACCAATGTCTGTACTCGGTACACGTTTTATAAACCAATCAAGCCTCTCTAAACCAATGCATGAATGAGCCCACACTCAAAACATGAGCTGAGATCCGCTTCTGGACCAATGGCGCTAGAGCATGTAAGTGAGGGGCGTGGCTTTTGAAGGAGCACAGAGGGGAGGGGGTGGGTGAATACGGAAAAACGAGACGATGAGGATGCTACTTTCAAAATCCTGCTACTTTTTGAATATTACCTACCCGGCCTTTAACAGAAAGCTGTTCACTTTTGTTTTCCCCACTTCCTAGTTTAAGTTAATATGGGTAACTGTTACCTTTGCACGGTAATAAAAGCTGAAATATATTCGACGTGGTGATACTTTCTGGATGGTATTGAACACTGTGGCTAAATTTGAGCAGAGCTCAGCACATTTGCAGGACGATCCAGCAATGATGATACGTTTTGTTTTTTTATTGAAGGACCCCTTTGAGGCAGCAGCCCCCCTCGGTGCCAACACAGTGGGCTCATTAAAATGCAGCAGAAGACTATTCTTTTTACAAAGCTGTGTGATTGGTATGACTACACAGGGAGGATGAGAATCTCAGTTGATTTGGCCAGGAGAAAAAAAATCTCCAGAGATGATTGTCTCTGTTTGGTATGATTAATAAAGCATAATGAGGCAGTTGACCTTCTTTACTGAGTGAATACAATGATAAAAACTTCACAATATGTTCAACCTTGGCTCATACTTGTTACTATGTATAACCTCAATGTGCAATCCACTGCAGAGTGAAATAATAATGACATTAAACTGGACACCTGGAGGGCATGATAAGGTAGCTCTACTGCTTCCTGGAACTTCCCCACGTCTTAATGAAATATTCAAGTAAAGCTTACAAGTAGATTCTCTGCTTTGAGGTCTTAAAATACACCTGAGAAGCTGCAGCACTGAGGTATGAGCTAGCTTTGAGCTAACGTTCAGCTTCTGGGCCGATATGGGGAAGAGAGGCGAAAGGAAGCAGGACTATTTTAAGAAAAAGGAATTTCAGCACACGCGGTCGTGACCTTTCCTCCAAATCCAGCCTCACAACACACATTAGCATGTTCACCCACACAACCTGACAAATACAGTTTTTTTCTGGGAGTGGGCGTGTCTACGTTATGCCCATAAAGCGATTCAGAGTGTGCTCGCCTCAGACCTCATGGATAATTCAGTGATTTACTCACAGGAGGACGACAAGAGCGGAGACGGACGGAGGGGATAAAGATAGCATTGGTGAAATTCACTTTACCCAGCAACCAGAAGACCCCTTTGAGCACACTGTGAGTGTGTGTTGGTTTATTGTTGTGTCACTGGTCATTCCAAAGCTTCCAACTTAACCATTCATCCCAGCCTGTCAGGTTTGTTTCCTGTTGTTGACAATTTGGGTAAAACTGTGCAATCAGTGGTGACACGGGGATTCATTCTGTGCTAAAAAAAAACACACAAAAAAGACAGTGAACTGCTATTTTGTGGTGGCTGTCTTTCACTTTACACATGATTTCAGGGTCAAATGAAGCAAAAGCTCTCTAAGGTGAAAGTCATTTTGAAAAGTGCTTCTGCCAGTTTCTCAGGGTGGATATTGGGAAAGCGTCAAAGTGAGACAATCCCGGTTTCTTTGTTAGTTTTGAGGTGGAATCAAGCTAACAAAATGTCTGTAATGAGAGCCTTGAGTCCCTGAAAACATTCATCATCCAGGTCGACACCGAAAATACTGAATATCCACTCTTTAACTGCTCAGAAAAGAAAAGATTATCATTGAGTATTTTCCCCGAATACTGTTGTGTTAACATGAGAACATAGATGACAAAACTGTCAGAGACGAGATTTATTTTGCAAGCCTCTGTGATTGATCACTTCTATTTAGAGATTGAAAACAGAGCAGATCCTTGTATTGAGTTATCATCATGATCTGTAGAGAAAATCCGGCAGCGGACAAATCCTCCTGTTCTCACTTTAATCTGATCACGGAGCTTTTTAAGGTCAAGCTCCTGTTCAGCTCAAAGCTCAGTCAATACCATGATTTATTTTTTTTTGGTATCTTTTTGGATGAAAGCATTTCACATTATTTGGTGATATTTTGCTTTCATGTTTTTGAATGCCACTCTGTGATGCATTTTTTCCTCTTTTGAGAAGCAGTTTAAATTGTTTTCGGTTTTAAAGGGGCTTCACAGGGTGCTGTTACATTTTCTCTGACCTCCATCGCACAGAAACATCCTCACCTTCTTTTCTGAAACTGATGTACAAACTCTGAGGTTTACTTAAGCCGACACACACACTACACTTAGTCCAGGTGATTAAAGGTGGTCTTTAAACTCTCGCTTCTTGATTCCATGTTGTAGTAAAATCCAAAAATGTTTATATTTTTCAGTCTTGGCTCATGCAAATTGTCAAGTTGTCAAGACCAATTTAGCCTTTTCACCAGCACCAAACAGGAAGCAGTTAAGATAAGTAGAGATGGTAACGATGGGGAGACGCTCACGTTCGAGCTGCAGTCCAAACTGTAGCTGAATAAGCCTGTTCTGTTGGGATACTGCGTGAGTGCAATGTGGGATTACGCTCTACAAGAATCTAATTGTAGTCTATGATCCTTTAAGTTATCATTGCAAAAGCCTATAGCCTGTGACTAAACTGTCTTTAGAGGTGAAATGAGGCCAAAAGAATAAGATCATTTTCAGAGCGATGCAGCAATGAACAAAGGTGCGATTCATCCTGCCAAGCTCGATTAAAAACTAACTGTTGGAGACGGCGTATCATTTAGTATCTTATGAAATTTTAATCCACCTGAATCAGAGGATTGTTTTTAATCAAACACCGTCACTATTCGTCTACTGAAAAGTCAAAAGTATGAACTGGCTCGGGATCAACACAAAAAACTATTGGTACTCAGCCCTGACTAAAGGACCAGGACACAGCGTGTATGCATGAACACCAAACCACTGCAGCCACTAAAACCGTTTAACCGACTTCACAGTCAAAACAGCCAATTCCCATACCGCTCCCTTCCTCCCGCTCCGTTCTTTTCCATCTCTCTTCTTCATCTGCGCGCGCGTGTGTGTGTGTGATTTTCCACTGGGCTCCAAACTACATCATCTCTGTTATTTTTTATAGAGTTCAGGGACAGGACACACACACACACACACACACACACACACACACACACACACACATTCACAAAGTATACCTTCTTTATTTCTTACCCACATTCACTCTGCCAGCCTCTCATCTACACACATTCACATCCATATTTCCAAACACAGAGAGAGGGGGGAGGGGGGAAATGGGACATGGCCACAACTGACATCTGGCCGCCCAGTTAATCAGGGCCACATAATCCTAAAGAGTTCTGGGTCGTACACACACACACACACACACACACACACACACACTGCTATTCCCATCTATCAAGTTCTTAATATGCCCGTCCACACAGAGAAAACTCTGCATCGTCCTCTGCAGGATTTGCGCAGCAGATATTTGAGTCAGGAGTAAACAAACACAATCTGTGGTCGAACAGGAGAGACGTCCCGTCCACATCTGCTCCTGTAAACACTGCTGTTTCTTATTTTTATTCACCTTTCTTTAAATGGGCCTACAGGCCAAAGCAATTAAACTGAACTCACATAAACACAAGGCCTTGAAGGATGCACTTATTCTAATGGAACAGTGTGTATGGCTGGGCTGAATTAGTGATGCTTTCAGTTTCATCAGGGTAGAAAAACAACTGTTGAATGGATTCAAAGTGAAGCAAACGTGTACGATCCACAGGAGATAAAAACAACATAATGTTTTGGTATTTCTTTGACTCTCCTCGAGTGCATCAAATAGACAAACATAAATAAAAGCTTAATGTTGAAGCAGAGTACCAGTGTCACCCAGTTTAATGATTTCTGTCCTGTTTTGGAGCAATCATTGACGAGCCCCTGAGACTAAATAAAGTACAGTGTAAGGCATTTTAAACATTTCCATCAAGGCTTGGCCTATAACTGCTCGTTTTTGTCTCAAAGGTCAGTTTTTCAATTTTGTAATTTGAATCTTTAAGAATTTAGAAAATGTCGAATTGAGCAGAGTTTAAAGTTTACAGCCAGTCCTTCTCTCCTACTGCACTTCTCTATAAACTATAAAGTAGCTAAAACACTGGTGCTCTAATGTCTGAGAGATGAAAACAAAACTTCTTCTCAAACATCTATGAACCATGTGACTGATGTTGCAATTTGTTAGAAAAATTCAAAAGCACAGGAAGAAAAATGCAACATTTGAGTGAGACTATGACTCAGAGAAAGGGGCAACTTATACAGTATCTGCTCCTCCTCTTCCTCCTCCTCCTCCTCTTCATCTTCCTTCCTCCTTGTGTTGTCTTACCCTCTTCTGACGACTCTCTGCGGCGGCCAGCTGGGCCGACATGCGTTCCTGCATCTTCCTGCAGTGAGCCATGACGGCCTCTAGGACAGAGATGGGGCTGGAGCCCAGGGGCCGCCGCTCTTTGTCTCCTCCAGGGACCCCACATTCAAAATCCCTCTGAAGAGCCAGGAAGGGATCTGTCAGGCTGTAGTGACCATATCGCTCCTGGAGAAACACCTCTTTTCTCTGAGCCTGGAGACAGAAGGAGAAAGGGACATCATGTTACTTAACTTGCTCAACACACTCACATATTTCCTTCAATACAGACTGAATCTTAGAAACAGAACCAACGGACTGCTGTTAATCAACTCTGTGAAATCCCGCCTCTTTTTTAAATGACATCACAGGTTTTGGAGGAAAAGAAAAATGCAATGACAAAACGACGGAGAGAATCCTCTCTCTCTCTGCTGCACTGTTGCCCACGACGACTAATTAAGACATTCAAACACTGCTGCAATTTTAAAGCCCCGGAAAAAAAAAATGTTTCAAGTCATCAATTATTCATGAGTGAATAAAAAAACATCCCCCAGTATTACTTATTAAAAGGAATATATTCATAGTTCATTTGATGTTGATGTCAAATGAGCGTTGATGGTCGATGTGGTCAATTAAGCTAAATTACGTCCTCACTGCATGTTCTGTGGACAGAAAAGGTTTTCCTGCTCACTGTTGGTATCACTATACACTCAGCTCGAAAGATTTGACAATACATGATATTGGGTTCAAGAGGACGAGACTATTTTTAAAAAAATAATGAAAAAATATTTTGGGCAATTATTCTTTATTTATTTATTTGTTTATTTTAATTTACAGAATTTCCAAAATTTCCAAAAATGTAAAACAATACATAATTACATTTCTTTACGTCCAGTTTAAATGAGTCTCAGAGCTCCCCAAAACATGTGTGTGAAGAGTCTTGTTGTAACTCTCGACTCTGATCCTTTATCTGATCATGTCTATAAGACCGGCTCTATTTCTCTGTTTCTGTCTGTAGCTTTAAATGTAAATGAGCTGTCTGACCACGCCCCTCCATTTCTCTACTCCACGTCCTCTATGAGAAGGCACGTTATCTATGAGACGGCAGATTCAGAGGGCAGAACACACACCAAGCTGTGGGAGAAGTTACTGCCCTTTGTGATGTCACAAAGGGAAAATCTCCAAACGGTCTGTTTGAGCACACATTTTCTGAAAAGTGGAGCAGACAACAGACAGACAGGATGGATTTTTCTCATAATAATGTTTGTCGACAGACTAGAGACACATGTTAGTGTTAGAAAAACATGGTGACGTGTATTTTGCGTAATATGTGACCTTTCAAAGTGCAGAGGGTATTTTATCGTCTGTGGTAATTACCAGTTAAACATCAGACCTCCTCCCAGTTAGCCACAGGTAAAATGTATCAGTGTCCATTACGACCTTTCAGCTGATATTTGGGCCTGCCATTTTTTTTTTGCTGCTTGTAGAAGAGACTGCAAAACAAGATGCAACACGAGTCAAGTGGGATTCATTACTCCAACAGAATTAGCCTGTAATTCTTTTTGGCAACCGACTGCATCAAATAACACGTTTTGCCACTGAGCAGCAGAGACATCAGTAAGAGCTGCAGACAGTTTTGTTACTGTCCAGCATGCTCTGGCTGTGGCTCAGAGTCAAGGTTTAGCATCAGCAGAATTTGTTATATAAATGTAGGCTTCTTGTATGACCCATAAACTGTCTATAGGAACTGGATATAACATGAGTGACATCACTGATCGGTGTGTGAACCTCAAGTCCCACATCACTGTCTTTGGTTATTTTGGAAGCTTTTAGTAACTGGATCAAGTTTTGAATCTGCATCACAACAGCCCTTTACTGATGGACTGGTGATAATGTTAGCTACTGCACACGTCTATGAGAAGGACACTCGGCCAGTCTCCTCAAAAAGAGAAAATAATTTACAAAATGAACACTGAATAACAGAACAATCTCACTAGTAATTAAGAAGCTAACCTTCATTCAAAAACGTTCACTTAAAAACTGACAGTGCTATTGTTGTTGTTGTTGATATTATGTGTGAGGCTACACAAAGCTGTAGCCGGCTTCACATACAAGCAGGAAGTCAAATTAATCAAATTAAATCGTTTGAACGTTGTCATGGAGACGATTTGAGGACGCTTCTTAAAGTCAAGCTTGGGTGTCTTCAAAGTGAGACTGAACGAGCTGAGAATGTTTTAGGTTTCCAACCACAGTTCTTGATCTGAGATGATGATCAGCGCCGTCGAGACTTTATCGGGCCCGATAACGATGTCGGATCAGATCGGTCCCATCTCTTTTAAACGTTTTTCACAGAGTTATCATGTTTATTAATCATGACCACAAAACAAACATGATTAAGATATTTGCATGAATCGAGCAGCTCATGAAGTCAAGCTAGCAAAAAGCCTCAGCACGCAGCCCAGGCCTCGCCCTCCTCCTGGAGTCCTGACTCGGTGCTTCAGGAGAACGTCTGGTCCATCACCCATAAAAACCCGAACAACCACCACTCGTCCCTGACCGCTGTGAGTCCGCCTGCTCCACTACACAAACCGCCCAGCACTTCACGAGGCTGCTCTCAGGTTACAAAGACTGATGGGAGATGGAGTCCTCTCACATAGTATCAGGAAAATGTTGAACTGTGTCATCACGGGTATCAATAATTTCAAAGAGGACGTCGACTGAGAACTGTGAGAGGACAGAAACGAGCTGTTGTGGGTAACTTCATTCTGAGGGTGAACTTGACAGACTGTCATGGCAGAGGCATTCTCGAGCTGCACAGCTGCAGCCGCTAATGTTCCTCATTCATCTTCAAGCGTTGACTTCCAGGAGAATGTAAACAGAGAGGCGTTCAGCGAGTGAAGCCCAAAGATGGCTCTCTCTCTCTCTGAATGAGCATCTGAACACAGGCTCGTGGTAACAACCACAAAACAAAGACAATGGCAGGAGTAAACTAACCAAAGTACGGACACAGTGTCTAATGCATGTATAATGTCGTCAGTCGTTTGTGCTATCAGCCACACTCCAACATTCAGGTTGTGTTTTTCTTTAAATGTAAAGATTGGTTTGTGTTTGGTACATGCGCGCCTCTGTTCAGTGTCTCCATGCTGTACGGTGGATACAGCCAACAACAATACTTTACAATACTTGCTTTGCAATTGAAGATTATCCATTCTCAATTCATGATTGCATCTTTTGTCGTTTGTTAAATAAAACACTGAATAAGCAGTGGTTAGTCCACATGTCAGTCTCTTTCCCTGATTTCCGTCTCTGTCCTATTTCTCCAACAAAGGCACAAAAAAGCCCTCCAAAAAATTGCAAAAACAATACTGAATAAGTTGATCAGTGTTTCCTAAAGCCTAAGATCATGTTGTAAAATGTCCTGTTCTGTCTGAAAGCCAAAGATATTCTGTTTAGAGCATCTTTTAATGAGGAAATTGGGGAGAGAGAGCGACATAAATGACATACGGGAAAAAAGGGGCCACAGGTCAGATTAGAATTGGACCTCCGGCGTAGAGGACCTTTGTCTCTGCACATGAGGCGCAGCTTCCATCGAGTCAATAAATTGTAATAGATTATTAACAAGTCCTCAGTTCTCAAGCCAACAATTAAATAGAGAACATCAAACCGTTATCGGCGTTTACTGGATTCAAATTCAGTCACCGCAGGTTCATTGGTAAAAAGGTCAAACACGGAACCTGCATTGTTCCCACCACAACATCATCGTCACGTCCTCACGTGCTCAGAGTGTAACATGTTATACAAGATGGTGTGGATATCTGAACTAGCATAATGTTGCCCTGAGGTCCAGTGTTATCCAAAGTGCTGCTAGGAGAAGAAGCTGTCATCAGTTTGGGTCCACTTCTGTAATACTAGCTCTGTCAAACTTGTCCTTAATCAACAGGACCACGACCAGATGACCACATACAGAAATCCAACACTCAGATGAACACCACCTCCTGTAAACCCACTTGGCTTTAGCACGGCAGCTGCAAAGAGAGTGAACCCATCGGAGCAGAAGTGCTGCTGACGGATAAATGAGAGCGAAGCATGCAGAGAGAAAGTGAAGGAATTGTGAGAGGGTTATTAGGATCATAGCTGAGACAGAAATATAATGTTCACTTTATCTCTTACAGTGTCAACTACAGGGATGGATGAAAGTGTTTAAAATGTGAATTCAAAGAGTTCTGTGAGTCATATCCAGGAGGCTGGTGGTGAGGGAGGAAAACTGAATAAATGAAATGTGGAGGCGAGAAAAAAGACAAAAGAGCCGCAGTGTGAAAGACTCAAGAACAGACAGCAGGGACAGAGAGGAACAAAGGACGGGACGCTGTGTGAAGATGCCTTTCCAAAGAAGGAGATGCAGTTTGGAGAGTCCGACAATAAACACACACACACACACACACACACACACACACACACACACACACACACTCAGAACAGACAAGATCGATGGTGAATCCTGAGGAGGACTTAGGCAGCTCTGATGCAAATGGGGCGGGCCAGTAAAACACACAGCTTAGGAAAAGTGTGTGTGTGTGTTTGTGTGTGTTTGTGTGTGTTTGAAGAAGACAGAATAAAATTGATACAAAAGATGTTGCAGAGAAAAAAAAACAGGTTGTGTTAAAGAGTGAAAATGAGGATTTACAGTCCTGTATCCTGTAAAGTTTTTGAGTTGTGTAAAATGAAAAACTTTAAAACTTCATATTTAATATGAAAGAGCTCTAAAACTACATATCAAATGTTGAAACTGAGGAAACCAATGATTGGGCCTTTATTACGCAGGACAAATGAAGAGTGTAAATCTGGAGGACAGAGCTGCACAGAGCCGGATTTGAACCCGCTGCCACTGCAACGAGGACTATCACCTATGATGAGAGCAACACAACCACTGGGCGCCCCAAAAACTGCAAAATGATGTCACATGACACATTTCAAATCTGATGTCGACGCCACGTTGAACGAACACATGATCATTTCAATGTAGTTGTACAAATGTGTCATGACAATAAATCTATTCTATTTGAAATGTGACACGAGTGACCTTATTCACTGTCCCACACAAACGACAGCTTTGCAGCACGATGTGGATGTTGGTGGTCACACGTGATTCAGCTCGTTTATCGGGTCAACCCGGAGAATCGTGCCGCTGCGATGAAGGAGGTCAAGTATCTCCTGGAGGACGGGTCTGCTGTGCTCAGCTCTTCTTGCCTCTTGTTTATTACTTATGACTCACTTGTTTATTTTAGCCTTGGTTCAATCCATACGATTTTAACTTGGAAAAAAAACAATTACACGATAATCAAATTAATTCAGCTGATAAAACAACATTTAGATTTTTTAAAATAAGCATCACTAGTTCATCAGTGAATACTGGCTCCCTGCTCATGTCTCTAATTGATCTATTTCTTTATGTTCTTCATTCTTTTATTTTGCATCAGATCAACTGTCTCGCTTGATGAGTTAATGAAACGTTTCCGACTCATCACAGAGAGAGCGAGGCCTCGGCTCTGAAGCTGCAACATCCCGCAGCAGTGAAGGCATCGTCTGAGGGGAATCCTCTGCAAAGCTCCAGAGTAAATAATAGAGATTGTTGGGACATCGTCTTTAAACTGGCCTTTAACTCCCAGATGGTGGAGTAAATATTTACACAGAGTCACAGAGCATTAGATCCCTGCTGCTCTTCACTTCAACATGCAGTCCCTCTCTTCTCAGACTGAAGGTCTGGGGTTGTGAAAGGTTTGAAGAGAAAGAATGAGATGATGATATCGCCTCAGCTTTGGTTTGATTTTTTTCTTTCTTTTCATGTTTTTAAAGTTTACAGGATGTCCTACTTTCTCCGACTTTCTTCTCAGTGATCAGAACACGTTCATTGAATTATTTCGGATTTAATAAATTCAGGGTTTCCCCCGTGCAAAATAAACTCATGTGCCTTAATTCACTTTGAAGTGAAATGAACGACGTTGACGCTTTTATCTCTGCCTGAGTTTCATCTTTTTAATTATATTTTTAGGGCCATTTTTGCCTGGATAACATTGGACAGCTGAGAATAGATAAGACAATGTTGGGAGGAGAGATTGATGGGGAAGACGTGCAGCAGAGGGCCGAGGTCGTTTTGACCCCAGGAAGTTTTTGACAGAGACTACTACAGCCTACAGAGCGTGCAACATAACCATGAGGCTAAAAAAAAACCCCAGCATCACAGTGTTCAAATAAAACCATCAATGTTTTAACGTGATGATATGCACCATTCCCTCGTCACATCATATTCACACACTACATGCTACGTTTTGTGACAGCAAAGAAAATGATTCCTCGTACATGTCAGGTGATTTCACTTCCCCCTCGCTCAGCTCGGCTCTTCTCTCTCCCTCTTTCAGACTGCGGAAAGGTTAATCAATCCTTCCTGGTTGTGAGGTTCAGGGTCAAAGGTTAGCCTATTACAGTGTCTGCATAAAGGCTAACTCCTCTGAGAACTCATCAGCTGTCGAACACTCAGCTCCCCTGACGCTCTATTGATCCCGTGCACACATTGGCTGTCATTAGAGGAGAGTTAGAGTAAACAGTGGATCTGATCTTTTGCATGCTGTAGGATCATACCGATACTCTTATAACAAGAACTTCAATATCCTTGCTGTAAATGTCAATATCTGAAGTATTATCCATCTGTGATACTAACATGATATATGATGTGATCCGGGGCGCCGGTGGACGAGCTGTTAGTTCGTGTCCCATGTATAGCGGCTGTTCTCCTTTAAACGGGCGGCCAGGTTCAAATCCGACCTCACCCTTGGTTGTAATGCTTCCTCCCGCGCTGCATGTACTTCTTTCCTCGCCTTCTAAACGTTTGACCAAATCACTTTACGTATGACTGTGAAGCGGCTCTATTTGCAAAATCACCCAAACGAAAATCTTAATTTGTACCACAGCGGCTCTGATCAACCCATCCCATGGTGTACACACGATCGTTCAGTTCAAACCTGGACGATGTCATGTGACTTCAAAGTCATGGGAGGTGAGGGTTTGCCTCGTCTGTTCTTGATTTGAGCTGCAGTTTGACGCAAGACACAAATTAAGGATCGGTTTCTGTTTATTCCGTGAAGTCGAGAGGCAGCGGGGGAATTCAAGCGATACATTTCTGTATTTCAGAGTGTAAACAGCGGGGCATCTGAGGACACTTCATCAGGTTAAAGTAAGATGTTTATCTTCTACTTAGGATGGGGGGGTACTGTATTTACAAGAGCAGCATTAATACTGTAGTAATACTAGATTATTTACAAGTCGAGCAGTGGTGCAGGGCTCAAAGTGAGACCTCAGTATTATTAGCATCAACCTTTACAGACATGCTGTACACAGTGGGTGAGAGGGTTCAGGGAACACAGCCAGAGAGAGAGAGTGCATGTGTGTGTGTGTGTGTGTGTGTGTGTGAGGAGGAGACATGACAAACGCTGCGAGGAAGAATGAAAATCAGAAATATAAATCAGAGAAACCAACGACAGCTGGACAATCAAAATGTTTGAACTTTTCAAAGCCACGTTTGAAAACTACACCCGATATTCCCTTATTTTAATAATTGACAGTATCATAAAGTACCCGAGCTTGAGAAACTGCATGTTTCATAGGACCAGTGTGTAGGAGATGAATGGCTGCGTCAAGAAAATGCCAAGAAAAAAAACAAGAAATGATCTGATTACTGTTGCCTGTGACTTCTATGTGTGTTGTTGTTGAAGAAGAATGAATAATATAATTAGATTTTCTTATAGTCATATCAAAGTTGAAAATTCTGGCACCATGACAACCTGACTAAAGAGCAGCATGGATTCAAGCGTCTCATTTCTGCTTCATTCACGACTGTGTGCATGTGGACTGCCGGTCCAGCTCTGACACAGAAGAAGCTGTTCATGTCCGGGGAAAAGAAACAAGTCAACATAAGAAAGATGTGCCCGAGGGGGCTTGATTCAAGTATCTGATGCTCCAGACACCCAGAATCCAACTGAAGAGGGTCTGACAACAAGCTGATCAGCTGACATCAGACGAGGCAGACTCTCTCCTCTCAGAATTGTTGAGCTGATCGAGAAAAAAATACCATTATGTATCATTTTTTATTCAGTATTATTGACAACGTTACTTGTCCTACGAGTTCAAACTAGAGACTGATTAATCGGCCAGCCAATAATATTGGCAAATTAGATCTAAGAACGATATCAGCTGATATATCGGTATCAGATTTGATCTCTTCTGCTATTGATATCAGTATCGGCCCCAAAAAACAAATATCGGTCAGGCCCCAACAGATTCATGAAAGGTGAGTCAATACTCAATATATTGTATAATAGTGTGGAAAGGTGCCATCTATAATAAATGTACCTCACACAATGTAAATAAAAAAAGAGCCTGGAGGAGAACAATCACAAGGTTAAAGATTCTGTCATCACTATAGTGGTGAGTGTGGCCTGTTTCCTGCTGCTGGGCTTTAATCAACACTTCCTGTCAGAGGCGGTGCTGCCGGTCATGCCTGCTCCACGCCTCGCCGAGAGGACAGTGGCGTCAATATATCGATGTTTTCCTCTGCGGGTTCTGGTTTCAGACACACACACACACACACACACACACACACACACACACACACACACACACACACACACACACACACACACACACACACACACACACACACACACACACACACACACACACACACACACACACACACACACACACACACACACACACACACACACACACACACACACACACACACACACACACACACACACACACACAGAGCCAGTTCACTGTGACGAGTGTGTCCACTGCATCCTGCTCAGGCCGACCTCGGCCTCACAGCCGGAGCAGCGCTTACATGTGTTATTATTTGTGATGTAACAGTGACAGTTTGCTCAGCTCTTGGCATTTTAACGTTTGCTCGAGTGCAATCATTTGAGGACTCGAGAGACTTTTAGACATGACACTTAATGATCTCAGCTTCTATAAGTGCAGAAAAAACTAAATATAAGTCCCACATGTTTAACTAGTTCAGTTTGTATCACAGGAAGTGAAATCAAGAAAACAAAAAAAATTCATAAAGACAAAATAAATCATTTGTGTGACAGTCTTAAACGTTTAATCAAACTAACATTTCTAAATATACGGTTTATTGATTTATTTTGTTTTCGCAATTTTCTGGCAATGTTCATTTTAATGAATAAAGTTGATTTAATTAGCATTTGAGATTGTGATTATATGGTGCGGTTATCTCAGTTAAATTTGACTCTTTAGATCACGCTGATAAAGGATTAGTAAGTCTGGTTTACGGGGACGGACATGAAGAGAAACACATCTCGGATGTTTCAAGTTTCTGAGCAGATAAAAAGCTCTGGAGGTTACTGAAGAGCTTCCTGCACTTAAAAATCTCTAGTACCAGAAAGTGCAATAATCTGCTTCGTCTAACAGAAAAAGGGAAGAATTCAACACATCCTGTTTGTATCCTGGTTCTTTCATATTGTGGCGAGCAGGAATCTTTGCCCATATTCAGGGTTTAAACATTTCAGGGCACAAAACGGGAGAAATGACACCTCGGAGCGTCAACTAGTCTGCTGCTTCTCAGCACGATAAGCGACCTGATTTATCATCCACGACTGAGGTGGCTCTTCATTGACTCCAATCGAGATTCGCTTTTCTAGGTCAGAGCGATGATGAGCAGAGAAACAGCATCCAGGAAGGAGCGAATTAGGATTGTGGATGTGTGTGTGTGTGTGTTTGTGTGTGTGTGTGTGTGTGTGTGTGTGTGTGTTTGTGTGTGGGGGGGGGGGTGTTGAACTTTTTGGATCCATTCCTGGCCCCTGGAGATATGGAAGCCTCTGAAATATGTGGGTCTATGAGTGTGTGTGTGTGTGTGTGTGTGTGTGTGTGTGTGTGTGTGTGTGTGTGTCAGCAGCGGGTGGGTGGTCCCTGGGGGGGGGGGGCACTGACCCTGAGGGTGATGGCAGCGATCTTGAAGCCCATCTGTCATTCACACACAAGCAGACCCACCAATTAAACCAATCTTTGCTTCAAAGCGCTTCCTCCCAAATGATCAGCCAATGAGCCGCGAGTCTGCAGTGACATTTAAACCCAATATTAGCAGAACATAAAACAAACCTGGACAAGTAATGGCTGACAGCTTGTACAGTAAAGAATGAAGCCAAAAGGTCACTAAACAACAATCACTCGAGCTTTCGGATGAAGAAACGTGTTTTTCACCATTAGACACAACAACGACCGGCACTGTGGAATGAAGTCATTACTGTATAACTACAGGTGTACAACTGACCAGTCATTTCAGTGCAAACAAGTGAGAGTGATGACATCATTGAGTCGTCCAACCTGCAAATCCGACAACCAAAGAAATGCCAAAAGGAATCAAAGATTATCCAAACTGAGATGTCACCGTGTCACGTTCGACATTTTTGGCACGTTTTGTGAACATTTGGCCAAAAAAAACAAAAAACAACACTATTTAAAGCAGTGCTTCCAGGCGTATGATCACGACCCACTTTTGGGTCCCGACCCACCAGTTGAGAAGCACGGATTTAAAGTGATGCCAAATGAACTCTTAGCAAATGTTAGGTAGGAAATGTTGATGTGAAGGCAACATTTACAATATTACTGTGACATCTTAAACACTCATCAATTCTCTGTTCTTATGAAATCCTTCCTTTCTTTGAATGATTTTCCAAACTGACACTGAAGCAACGTGGTTCACCATGTCAACATTCGAGTTCATTTTCTGAGAAGTAGAGCAAATGTTCACATGAGTATCAGTTAATATAATCACTAAATCTTATGAGACAATAGTTGATTGAACCCAGGATGGCAGGTTCAAGAACAGTCACTGCATTCAAGAGAGACAATGCCACTCATACACTGTTATATGAACATTTCCAACAACAACAAAAAAAAATCCTGTCGCTCGCCTACAGAGTCTGCATTCATTTGCAGATTTCTAGAGATTAGGTAATACGTGGGTGCAAAGCACTGCGAGTGTGTTTTTAAAGGCGAAGAATGCCTCTTGAACACATCACATCAATATCAATCAGTGTGCAGCATGACCATGGATTGTGGTTACGGTAACACTAAATCAGATCAATCCCAGCAGTGAGAAGGAGAGACAGAGTGTCTGACACTCACTGACCTGCCATCATGAGGGATTTCACTTTGCCACAGGGATCAATACATGAAAAAAAAAAAAGAGGATGTGATTTGACGAAGAGGATCCGGTAAGGACAGGGGAGGTGGAGCAGGTAGGGTGTAAATTAGATTCAGATAAAGGGGAGAACAGAGGAGGGAGAGGGAGGGACACAGGAGGAAAACACTGGAGAAAGATAGAGAGAGAGAGAGAGAGAGAGAGAGAGAGAAGGAATAGATGGGACGATGGATGTGTTCCACCCTTCAGTGTTATGCGACATGTTGACAGTTTAAAGTGTCACTGAGCTTGAATGGCATCAACATGATCTCCCAAAAAACTCCATCACAAACAAACAAGACGGAGCGGTGAAGGTCGCTCAATGTGCTGAAACTACAGGATGAATAAATACATAAAAAGCTGCTCCTGCACAAAGAGGCACACGCCCCTTTTCTTATATTTCCCTGCCCTTCGATTTAACAGGTTAAACAGGATGGAAAACTCTCCATCGGTGTGGTGTGCACAGAAGATCAGAGTAGAGTGAAGCACTGGCGGACAACACAGAACATTCTCAATAGCAGAGGAAAAGAGGCGTTGATGAAAGCACAACAATGAGCGTGAGCTCTCTGGAAACAGAAATGTGAAAAGCGAGTGTTCAGCTGCAGCACTCAACAGTACAGTGAGAGGCTTTTTTTAAAGAAACAAATACAAAGATTTCTTTGGAGTAAATGTACGTTTCTACAGGAATCCAGAAATTCAAAATGAGAAGCCAAAATATGCTTCTTTTTTTTTTTTGTTCTGACCACACACGATTGATTTTCCTTCACAATGGCGGTCCCTATGTACACACTCAAACCTCGCCGCCTGCTTGTGGTGTAACGCTCTGACCCACCACAGGAACTCTTTCCAAAATCCATCTTTCACTCTTCTCCCCCCCCCCCTCCATCTGTGTGGTTGGTTGATGCAGGGGAGAGGGGAGCGGGTTGGTTGTAGTGTGGCCCCCGGGTGCGTTGGTGCTTTGAGTGGAGACACAGAGCTGCTGACATCATGTGACATCAGCGAGGAGCACGGCCATTCTTATGTAATCAAGCCACCAACAGGACGGAAGAGTTAGCTCCGGGTGCTTGTAGCTGTGACGCAAAGAGCACGACCTTCAAAAGAATAAAGTGACGGCTCACATGTTACATTTCTTACTGCTTTGGTTTGGGAATGTTATGCCAATGCGCTTCATTAAATCTGTTTTAAATTGCTCATATAATTCATCAGGATCAAGAAGGAGAACATTTCATCTAGATCCTATTTAATGATTTGATCTCAGCGCCTCCTGTGCTTGACATGTGTAAACATTTATTTAACATCCTCTGTAGCTTTCCTTTATTTTCTCTATAAATGTTGGTTAATAATTGTGGGAACGTTTACTTTTACTTTCTGGACAATTAACCTCAAGCAGGGGGGGGGGGGGGTATCCTGTGACTGGCGCACAACTGTAGACTGTCTGCACGTAATTAAACTCCTGCATTAAGTTTCTTTCTGTTCATCAATATGTTGTTCTTCACTCTTCTGTTGATAGTGCGGCTCCATCAAACTGCACATATTGATATAAAGGTAAATTCTCATTACAGCACGGTATAGCAGACACTGTTGTTTCTGCCGCTGCTTCCACGTCATACCTCAGGTGACCCCTCCCCCCCTCCCCCCCTCAGGTCTGACAGGGACAGGAGCATGTGTGGTCAGGAGAATATACACAGATAGGATATTATCAGTAGTGAGTGTATATGTGAAAACAGCTATAGTAAGCAGAAATACTAATGAGTTCAAGTCATCTCTATGTCCTACCCGAAGACATCTGCAAAAGAAACAACACACTTTTACTGGGTATGTTTCTATGCAGACTGGAGGCTGAAGAAGTCCTTAATAGGGGGATATTTTTACCCAGAATCCCATGCGGTGGTAAGATCCACTCATGTTTAATGAGCTCAGCTGACAGCCTCAATGAAAGTTTGATGAAGTCCCACATACTGTAAGCCCACACACATTTATACAGCAAACACAAACAGACACACACAAAGGAATACGAACATACAAGACAGGCTGATAAAAATGAAAAAACACAGCGGAGAGACAACAAACACACACACATCGTCTATAAAGCCATATTCTGAGGGCTGAATTATCTGCTACATGTAAAAGTAGCTTAGGATGTAATGATAAGTAATCCTCATGAGAATGAGCACAGAGACCCACTTTAAAATGTCATGTGATGTTTCATCACTGCACAGTAAGCCTCTCTCTCGCTCCTACTCGCTGCCACCGATGAAATCTTGATTCAACATTCCCAGGGCATCTAACCCCCCAGTCCTAAATCTCTCTCTTTCACACACACACACACACACACACACACACACACACACACACAATACAGCAACCACAATAAATCAAGGTGGTTTCAGGCTCCAATGAGGATTTTGGATGTCAGCCAATTGCCTACTGACAAAGATTGAAGTCCCTCGTTCACCACAGCTGAGGAAGAATTTAAAACCTGCAATCAAATCCATTTTACTCAAGACTTCTTTTAATGCTGGTTTTCAATTTTTTTTTTATTACAAGAGGCTTGGTTGCTTTGGTGAGTCTGAATGCTGGTTCAGGTAGGCTGAAGAAAAGTCAGAGATGGGAGAAACGTATTGTAATGAAAACACTGGGATTTGCTTATTTAAAGGGACAGTAACAGCACAATTCAAACAGCTTCGCTGATATTAAATCAGGCCTGCACAATATGAGACGTCATCCAGTTCTACTGTTCAACACTGTAATAACAAAAAGTGTAATAAACAAAAAAAGGAGCGCCTGTCAGCTATAACTAACTATCTGTCTAATCAATGAATCTGAAGTCAGCATACTGTCATGTGACTCTGATGAAATGCTTAGTGAGACAGCATTGTGTACCTACATACAGTAAAATGTTTCTTAGGTGGCATTCACTGAGTGTTTAGGGACTTGGTTTGGGACTTGGAGGTCCCCGGTCCAAGTCCTGGTATAAAAGTATAGAAATTGGGATTGGTTGCTGGTGCAGTTCAGTGCTCTTCAGCAAGGCAACGCACCCCCGTGAGCTCAGGTGCTCTTTTTTGTGACATCTTCCCATGAATGTGTGTCCTTATAGTTTCTCTTAGTGTGTGTGTGTGTGTGTGTGTGTGTGTGTGTGTGTGTGTGTGTGTGTGTGTGTGTGTGTAGAGCATGTTCAATAGTAGAGTGAAAAGTCCAGGATTCATACATGATGTTTTCTGTGATATTAGGACATATACAATGTGTCTATTGTGAATGCTCATGTTGTGATAACCATGAGAATGTGATCTAACTGCAAAACCCAAACTGGAACAACTCTAAAATAAAACACGACCACATCAAATATCTTAAAATAGATCATATTGGTAGGTCAAAGTCTACAACAAACCAACCCACACACGTTCAAAGCCTAGAATCTTCTCCGTCCCCGGGCTGTAGTCTCATGTTGTCTTACAAACATAATGAAGAAAACAACATTTCAGACCAAACACACTGAGGGACAAATGCTGCAGAGTATGCACACAAACATGCAGTTTGCTGAACGCACACACATACACACACATACAGCATGACTTGCAGCTGTGTGCCGGGCCATGCTGCCCAGTAGAGGCAGCTCCTTGCAGCCTATTTTTATCCTTAATGTCACAGTAAACCACCACAGGCCTGCTGCTTGATTAAACCTCACACTCCCTGTGGGCAGCGGCACAAAAAGAAACCCCCACTCAACATCTGATAGGGCTGCAAGTGTGTTTATGAGTTACTGTGTGTGCATGAATGTATGTGTGTGTGTGTGTGTGTGTGTGTGTGTGTGTGTGTGTGTGTGTGTGTGCTGTGTGTGGAGCAGTCATGTGCATGCATATCTATTTTTCTGATAAAATGTGTCAGCATTTTATATCCAGCTGATTTGACTCCATGTTGACGAGAAAATCCTGCAATCACATGAACTCACACACACACACACATGCATGCACACACACACACACACACACACACACACACACACACTTACAGAAACACTCAACTCTGGATTCCCCCTGCAAGCCCTGAAACAGCACGGACAAAAATGCAAACAAATACCTTTATGGAAAAAGTGAAAAACTAAATGTTTTTTTCCAGACTGAGGAAATCTACTACCTAAGATAAAATCATCCTTTATTCATCTGACAAACAGAGAAATTTACAGTTTTACAGCAGCCAAGCATGATAGCAGAAGAAAAATTAAATAAGATTAAAATGTCAAATAAAATGTAAAAAATGTCAAAAATATGCATCAAAGGCACCTAGTCCGCTCTAGGGCTGGTTCAGAGCCTCCTCTAATCTGAAACGAGTTCCTTGTGTTACAACCTTCAAAGAACTGGCTCCTGGCCAGAAAAAAAACGCTTCCATAGTAACACCAATTCCTTGTTATTGTACAAGAAAGAACCGCTCACATCAGGGGCTGGGAGTGGGCCTTTGGGGCCTAAAATGAAATAATTAGTATATTAGTGATTTTCCTGCTTTCCCCAACGCAATCATGGTCCATAGAAATCCAGATGAGCAGAAGAAATTCTGTGGACCCGTCGTAGGTTTCCAAAGTCAGGAGCAGGACTTGAAACAAGGCGCTGTCGTCCTCCAGTGTTGTTGTGCTTTAAGAAGAGGCACAAGTGTTTCTGGGAAATGTATTCAGTAATGTAATGACGTGGCTTTGGTCCGTGGACAAGGATACTAAACTCTAACTAGCACCGGCCCAGAACCAGAGCCAGCTCCAGGTTCATTAGAGGTATAAAACATATTCTTCAGGTATTTTATTGTAAACAGCTTGTTAGAATCCACTTTATTCAACTTTTCAGTCCTATTATCTGAAGTTATCAGAGATTAAAAACATCCGACAAACAGCTAACAACTGAGCTAGCGCTGTTAGCAACAGCAGCTCAGCTCACAGCCCCCCATTATGTCCAGGATCTTCTAAAACTTGCAAAGACAGAGATTCATTTTTAAGATGACTCAGCTATGTTCAGTGTTTCATCAGATTAATCTTAAAATCTCTCAAACTACAAACAGTGAAAAGTATCTTTAAGATCATCAGGAAACTGACCGCATTATTGAATTGAAGTTATTACTATTAACTATTATTGCAAAAAAAATGACTTTGATACAAAGTCAGCCCTACACATACACACACTGCACATGTAAACTCTCACACACTGAACACTTAACCACCAGCTTGGCAACAGAGGTGAGATGAAAAAGGCAGAGGTTCAAGCCAGAGGGCTTCTTTCCAACAGCTCCTCTGATATCACAAACCAGTAAAAAACCACAGAGCTCAGCAACCCTGGACACCTGACCACACACACACACACACACACACACACACACACACACAAAGACAAAATTAGACAGGAAGATGACACCATGACACTCTGGGCAGGAAGTGAACGTGTTTGTCAGAAGGCCACGGCTGCCAGTCAAAGCTGGACTTTGAATGTTTATTCCAGAATTGAACTTTTCAGGACGTCCTAATGACGGGATAACTGCTGCTGAAGAGGTGAGCAGAGAGGACAAAATGCCACAAAAGTTCTTTTACAGAAATTACATGTCATCATTGGAGAAAAAGCTGTGTTGAAAAAAGCACTGAAGACCAAGCGTGTTCAAATCTGATGAACACTTGGAACGTTAATAAAAGTATTCGATCATAATCGTTTTTAAGAAAAGGCCGAAATTGGTGCATAAAAAAATATCAGAATGCAGGAAAATGAATGTTAGCTGTTCAAAATTTCCTGAGAGAGATCCCCAGACCGCAATCTCACCCCCAACCTGTGTGAGAACACTATTAAACACTTTCCCACGTGTGTGTGTGTGAATTTGCATCATTTCTGAATTTGCAGCCTATTTTCTGAATTGAAACTGAGAGCGCTTCCTTTCTCGTCTGCCACTGAATGGTTCCACGTGAATGCAGAAAGGCTGGCAGAAAAAAGACAAGAGGGTGGAGGAAGGAAAAAGGTGGCGAGAAAAAAGGCTGTAAAGGCAAAGGAGACAGTGATTCAGAAGGAGGATTCAGACTCACTTAGGAACTTCGTAGTAAGAGACAGAGAAAAGTAGAAGGAGGTGGGCGAGGAGACGGATCAGTCCCTCGCAGCGATCAGCCATGATCTGTCTGCAGCGACGGGTGTGGGCTCGTGATGAAGTTCCCAAAGACAAACAGCCCTGAGCAGACTCCAAGTCCACAGATCCTGCCTGCACGCCTGCTCTTATGTGGACTGACAGGATAATCCACCAGCCTTTTTACATCACAGCCTTTTCACTGCTTTTATTCAAAGTGACTCACAGGGAAGACGACAGACGGAATTCAGAGTATTTGCTCAGAGAAGTTTCTAGCTCTCGGGGTCTCTGAGGATGAAAACATATCTGTGGTGCTGACGGATCATTGAGCTTCCTGTTAAACACAGTCAATGAGCTACGAGGAGGAGAAATGAGCAGCAGACAATCGTGGGCCGAGATAATGACTGAAACCCCGGAGACACTTTGAACCGAAAGTCTCTGCAGTCGTCTGCCCACTCAGATAAATTAAGACAGTTGCTATGGTGGTGGAACATTTACATTTTCAATTGCACACTAACACGGCAGCTCTGCAGGTCTGCCCACTGGGTGTTATTAGTCCCAATGCAGGGCTCAGAATATGGATTCTTCATCAAGGCCAAATATCCCTGATCTGCTTTAGTTAACTTCCAACATCGTGTTACAGCTGCAGCTATTCCAAGATGCAGAGTTTCTCCGAGATCTCCTCATCAGGAAAGGAACCTCAAATCAGTGTCGTTCAATCAGTGCAACTAATCAAGGGTGTTTTTTTAAAGATTTAACTTGGCAATTTTGCCTTTATTATAGAGGGAGGAAAGTGGACAGAGGCTGAAATCAGGGAGAGAGAGAGTGGGAAGAGACATTCGGGAGAGGAGCCACAGGCCGGACTCGAACCCTCAATACAGCCAAGCCTTGATACACGGGGATGCACATACTGCCACTGCGCCACCGGCGCCACCCCCCAAACTTCAGATTTGAATGATTCCCCAAGCTGAACATCCTCAGGAGGGCCTTCAAAGAGCTGTCTAAGTTGGGGTCCTATAAAGATTTATGTTTTGCTCTGTAATGGATTTGTATGTTTTTAAAGAGCCGGGTCCCGGCTGTGATCGGGGATGATCTTTCTTCTCAATATTGTGACGCGAGGTTTCACCAACAATACTCATCTGATGCATCGTTAAATGTTTTTGGTTATTCTTCCTGATTATCGAACCAGTTGATTCTTGTTTTTCATTGGGATGGGAGGGTGGGCTGCTTTGATATAAGACATGTAAAGACCAGATACGGCACTTCAAGCTGCATTCAGTTTCTTCATCATACGTTAGTGTATCCACTCTTAAGGATCTAAAGGAGGCATACATTATTCATACTGTCCAATATCTTGAGCCCATCATGACAAATAAATACTACACCATCACTTTTATAGATCTATGAAGGAGATCACAGTTTGCCTTCTAGCTGCTCGGGAAATACCACACACAGACACACAGACACACACACACACACACACACACACACACACACACACACACACACACACACACACACACACACACACACACACACACACACACACACACACACACACACACACACACACACACACACACACACACACACACACACACACACACACACACACACACACACACACACACACACACACAGGGGAATATTACAGCAGGCCTATAGAATGGCCCAAGGGCGCTCATTAAGGCCACTATGCAGGGAAGAGGAAAGTTTTTATACAGAGAAACTATCTAGTCAAGTTGTGAAGGAGCGCTGCATCCAACAATCATCCACCAATTATTTCACTTGTTCATCGGCAAACACCTTCGATCTGCAGGCAGCAACACAGAATCTGAACACATGCATGTACAACATAACTCAGTGACTCAACATCAGCAGCAGCAGCTAACTTAAACATCCCGGGCCTCCTTTCTAATGCCCCCCCCCCCCCCCCCCCCCCCCTTCTTGAAACCACTTCTGCACATACCAGGACTTCCCATAAAGAGACCACGCTGTAATGACGCCGCCCCTCCTGGCACTATTAAAAACAACAACATGTCACTAAGCTGGCTTTGAAGGTCCAGAATTAAACCCAACCACAACGATGGAGGCTTGTGGTGTAAACGGAGCAGTACGAGGCCGGACTATAAGTGGATTTTTTTTACAGTCCTGTCCACTAGTCAGCATGATGGAAAACAATTCCAATGGGGAAAGTTTCCATTAAATCTACATTTAAAGCAACGTTGAATACAACACCATTTTGTGTCTGACTGCAGAAACCTGCAAATAATCAAACTCATTTTCCATCGACTGACAATATTATATATTTCAAAATGTCAATAAATTGTGAGACCTCCTTTAAAAGGTAAAGTTGATCACGATTAACTGCATATTCAATAAGACAGGATACAATAAGACACTGACCATACAGGGATGCTCTGCTGATTCTTTACAGGATTCACACTCAATCATTACAGGACGTCATTATCATTGTTACTGTGTAATTCCCGGGGGAATATAGACAACTTGACAACTGGTCCATTAAAGTATTTTATTCCAGTATTGTGAAACATGCATAGTTTTCAAAAAAATCGTAGGCACAGGCCCTGAGGAGAATTCCTGCTCTTAAAAGCAATCCCATAATGTGCACTGTCTGATTCTTTTCTGCCAGAAAGTGTCTTAAGACATCTTTCCTTTAGCAGTGTTCATCCCATCTTTGAATCAAAATATCTGGATCTAGAAGTATGGGGTACGTTCTGTTCTTTTCTTTCACAGTCGGACACATCCAAGTTCTCGGTTCATAATGGCATTAAAGGGTTATTATGTCTGCAGGATGGAGCTTTACACAAATCAGGCTTCAATGCTAAGAACTGGATGTCCAAAGCAGCTCTGGCACACAGTCCCGTTCTGCCACGTGGCTGGTTGGCGAGGTGAGAAGCTGCTCTGGTGTGAAACGGAGGGTCACTGGCACACAGGCAGGGCCGAGGCAGCAGGTACGCCCTCTACTCCGCGTCTGATGCACAATGACGAGCTGGCACTTTCTACAAACAGTTATTCTGTGTCATTAAGGCCGCAGAGTCTGCAGGTTTTCATTCCAACAAAGCGCCACATGGCTGATTTGGCTGATTAGACAGTCTTCATCATCCACGGAGGAGGAACTCATTAGTGAAATGAGCTGCATGGACAGGACAGCGACGGTGCCAGCAGGATGAGGGCTACCACCTTATAGAAGTGAAGCAATGCAGAGACGTTTCACACAAATGTGTCATGTTAGAACTTCAAAATCATAAACTGAGAAGAACTGTCTTAAAGGATTATGTTAGTCAGACTTCGATCATAAAGGCCAGACTTGGGTCCTCATGTCTACTGGTCGTTAAAACCTAATGACATGTGGTAACAGCTTGGTGAGGTTGAGTAAATAATTGTGTTTTTGGTTGTTGTTTTTTTGATGATGGTGACCTAGAGGCTCATTTGGTTGAGAATTTGCCCCCATGAATCCCCTCCCTCCGTTTCTCACATTTCTTGTCTCTTCTCATATTAACCATCGGTTAAGTAAAGTAATGCAGCAGTTACTTCAACTACTGTAAATAAGTCTAAACATGACTGGATGTGAAGTGAAAAGAAGCCGTTGCTGATTTTTGCTTTGACATGGTTCTCACTCTTGTTCACCCATCAATCATCCGAACGGAGCAGACGTAGGGATTCAGCAGACTGTTCCAGAGTTCAGGAGCTGCTACTGCCGACACACAATCATCTCTGTTTTTAGAAGTAGAGGCCAGGCCATGCAGGGCTTAATACACTGTTTCTGTCTGGATTAATGGTTGTCTCTTTTTTTTTTACTAATTGTGCTTATGTGATTTGCTTGAACATTAATGCAACAAAAAAAAACTAAAGAGTCTTTTTCTCTTTTGCCAACAACATCTGGATTTTAAAATGGCGCTGGCGCTCTATTCATTTCTTTGCACACTAAACCCTGATCCATGCAATCCAGCAGGTGTGACCTGCTGCCCCGGCCTATTACGTCTGATACAGAATGCCCTCAGGATGAGCAGCAACCCAGATGTGAGAGTTCATTTTTTCCCCACACAGAAACATTGTTTTCGGCCTATTTGACCAGAAATTGCAGTCGGGGGTGAGAACAGAGCTGCCAGTGTTTCTCAGGAACTGGACGTCTAGACAAAGCCGTCGCTGTGTGGAAGCAGAACTCATGAGCCCCTCGACAGCACTTTCCCCTCCCACATCAGTCACGACCTCGCACCTCCTCCCGTGATGGAGCGCTCGGCTTCGCCCCGAACAGAACGTCCATGAAGAACACACCACGAGGAAAAATTAAGAGCGGAGATGTGCAAGCTGTCTGTCTAAAAAGCTGTTAGTCTCTTAGAAGAATGGCCGATATGGGGTAAAACATCTCAGACAGACTGCTGTAGTAGCTGCTGAATGCTTGTAAATTTAATTGCTTTTGCTACAATGCATTACTTTGAAGCCAACAGGGAGAGTAAGTCGTGATGCAGGGAGGTGTAATCGATTAATGGCTGCAACAGAGAAGGAGGCTGAGCCCCTTATTCCCACACCGAGTCCCATAAAAACCTCAAGCACTCAGGATATAATGAACGTTATACGAGATGCAAAAAAGCTGTTCTCCAAAATGTACTTACTCATTCGCTTTAGACAATTAATTTGTTCATTTTAATTAGTCATTTACTTTGTGTAAACAAGTTAATGAGTGCAAAAAAGAGAAACTTTTTTTTATTCTTTGGTCATTTGTGTAAAAAATAACAAAAACTGGTTCCGGAGCTGGAGACCAAATGGGGATTTATGGGATTCTTTTTGAACGTTTGGATAATCAGTGAAGTTTGATGGTCGATGGAGTCGAGCTTATAGAGCACTTTTCTAGTCTTGTGACGACTCAAAGCCCTTTTACAACCGCATCTCACTCCTACACATTCAAACACTGATGGCAGAGGTTGCTGTGTAAAGACTCCATCACTATTAGCTAATCCCATTCATACACCGCTGAGCAGGTCGAACCCTCGACACCTCGTCCCAGAGAGATGACCAACTCGACCAATGAAGCTGATCTGCAACCAAAATAACCAAAACAAATGTTTGGATTATGAGTAAGAACAAGGTCTGATGATTTGTAAAACATTTCGGAGCTTTATGGCAAATACTGGAGAAACAAGAAAAACTCAAATAAATTTTTTTGGAGCTTTGTAAATAAATTGTTTAAATAATATATCATATTTGGGGATTCAGGGATGCGATAATTCTTTTGGGGTTTTTCAGGCCAGATTTATGCTTGGATGTTAAATCAACACCGAGCCTTGTTCATTTATTCATTTTGAATTTTTGAAAGAATCCAGAAAAGGATGCAGTTTGATCAATTCCCGGTGGGATCAAAAGAGTAAATTTTAATTTTCCTGCCTGATCTGTAAATCTGAGATTGTTTTTCTCCTTTTAATCAAAGAAATTAAATAAGTTTTTGTTTCACATATCAAATGTGATGTTTCATTTGTTTTCTCTTTCTCTCTACTGAATTCTTTAGAATTTTAGTTCTGACTTCAAACAAGATTTTTAGCTGATGTTATTTTTATTTGATTCGATTTAGACAGCGCTCCCTCTCTTTCTTTGTGACAGCTTTTGGTTTATAGATTTGACTAAAGATGAGGTGCACAGTGGCCTAGCGGTTGCGGTGGCGCTTTTCTTTTTTTCACAGCTGTCATGAGTTTGGTTTCGACCTTTGCCCTTTGCTGCATGTCGTTCCCCAATCTCTCCTTCCAACATATCCTGTCTCTCTTTGGCAGTCCTATCCAATCAGGGCAAAAAGGCACAAAAAATTAAAGATCATAACTATTGGTACTTTTTGGGGGTATCAAAAATTACAATGACCTTACTTTCAATTCCAGACTTCATTCTCTGAAAGTGTGACATGTAAACTTGTTTCAAACCTGATTGACATCCTGAGTTTGACTTTCTCCAGATTAAGTAGTGAACAAAAATCCACCATGTCTCTCTGACATCCTGTGTCCACTTGGCATCGGCCGACAATCCCACACCGTCGACATCTCACCCCGACAGCTCTCCGTTCTGTAATGACTCAGAGTTCTTCTTTGACATTTAGATAGAAGCGTCTCTTCCACTCACAGCCTCTCACACTCCTCCTCCGATGGTTTCACACGTGTTGGAGCTCTGCCGCTATCTCTCTGTCACAATCTCACACACACGCTCGAAGAAATCCGCTTCCTGGCAAACCACTCGGTGACACACATACAGAACATTCACCTGAGGTGTTAGACCGCCCAGAGAGCTGCTGGGAGGCAGGAGGCTGTGCTGTGGCTCACTTTGCTCAAGGGCACTTTAACAGGTATATTTTAACCAGAGCGAGACCCGCTGCAGGCTGGGGACAGAGACCCAGGATTATATCTTTCCCAGCATTCACTCCTTGTTTTCTCTGTTTAGAGAAAAACAAAAAATGACAGAAACAGAAGGAGGGCTATTTCAGAGCGCGAAGGAGACACTTGTTATAAAGAGAGGACATCACTGAAAAGGCAAAGGCTTAAAAAGCTGCTCTAACCCCTAAATCCCACATACATACACCGCAGTCCGTCATCGACACACTATGCCGTCATTCGCTGCCAATCTAGTCAATGATTGCATGTCCAAGCGTCGCAGTCACTGACTGGAGAGGGCTACCAGCATCTCTATGCTCTTCACCACCTCCGTGTCAAATACACTGCAGGTCTACACTGCAGGCACGCATCAAGCTAGACAGCATGTATCAAGCCTGACAGGAAGTCAGACAAGGACGCATCGTATTTTCCACTTTATCAACATAAAATAAAAAAAACAACAGGCACTGAACAAAACACCAAAAATCTCACATCTTACTCTGTGGGCGCTCTCCAAACCATCGGACGGAACTGCTGTGATTTTTTTTTTTTTTTGCATCAAAAAAATTCAGATCACACTTCCTGTTGATGAGAGGACTCGGCAGGAGTTATTGGAATGTTGAGAAGTCATTTGTTTTTCAGCATGCTGTGATGATTGGATCTGCGAATAGAAGTAGCAGGGGTTGATAGCAGAAGGCCTTTCCCTTGGAAAACAGGTTTTTAATCTCAATGGGACCAACCTGGTTAAATAAAGGTTAAATTAAAAAAAAAAAAGCAACGATCCAGAGGAATCTAAAAAGCATCTCCTGATGGCACAAAGCATGTCGGATGTGGGGACACGGGACGGTTTGGAGGGATATGCTCTTCTGTTCGGACCAGATGCAAAGGTGCTTGGACGTGTTCAACTTCAACAGGAATACAGTGTCTCCATCAGCGTGGGTGTTTTTGCTGTTTGTGATACCCTGTCTCAGAGCCTCTTCCGGCTCTTAACATCTGTGTCATATGCTCATCGTAACTGTCATGTCAAACACGCCTCAGCTCCTTGGGTTTAAATGTAAGTTACATTTAAACAGGATTAAACGCAACGTACAAATTTACAACTAAATTCCCACATGGCAGCTGTTTCCTGCTACCCACACGTTGTCTCCTGATTTACACCAACAGAACATGATGAAATAAAAAAAAAAAACGTACTTAATGATGATGCAAAAGATGGAAATGAGAGCTTCTCAGATCAACATTTAATATGGCTAAATGAGGATATTAGATTATTATAAATTTGACACTTATTTAGAAGCAATCAGCACTTAACTGCCACATTTAAGGCTGTTTGTTCTTCTAATCATGTTAGTAATCTTAAGAACATAATGAATGGGTGTAAATCCATGTGCAGAAGGTGTTTGTACATAAATACATGAAGATGTGACGCTCACGCAGCGTTTAAGATATATTAATCCTCCTTCAGAGTGACACCGCTACTTCTAAAGTATCATAGTGGGTGTTTGTCTTATGGCAATCAAAGCTAATCGGGCTACGTTTCTATCTGCTGTGTCCTCTTTGAGCCGCTCGTCCTCTCCTGCTGCAGCTGCAGAACTCCCACGCTCCTCTCTGTCGCCTCTGGCTACAGCAGCAGGAGCAGCAGGAGCAGCAGGATGAGGAGGGGAGATACAGGTTAGCAGGCCCAACACACTACGCTGAACATTATTTCATGTAGAGGAATAAAAGCAGAGAAGAAAGGATGATAGTGCTACAGATGAAAAAAAAAAAAAAAAAAAAAAAAAGGGTCCTCTTGTATTTTTAGTCTCTCTGGTAACCTGAAGTCGGCCACTCACAGCTGCTGCTCTCATTCTGCTCCAGCTGAACACCCACACTGTATTGCTGTGTGTGTGTGTGTGTGTGTGTGTGAGAGAGAGACACACACACTCCTAAAGGCACTGAGTGTGGTTGAGTGGACGAGTGAGCGTACATGTATGAGAGAGGGAGAGAAATGTGCATTAACCTTATTACTGTGTGTTTGAGATTTTTGATTCTTTGTTCACGGCGGCTGGAAAAGACGCACGATTGTGTCAGTCAAATCTAATGTGGAGGTCCAGGGAGTCGTCCTTTTCCTTTAATTCAGCCCAACGTCTTTTTTCTTTTTTTTAGCCAGCATGACTTTTCATGACTTCTGCCTTATGTGACTGTTTTGAAATCCTTCAGTTTTAGGCCACATATCAAATCCTGAGTAATTCTGCAGCTCCACAGATGGCTGCTCTCTTCGTCACCGTCGTCTTCAACGCAATCATATGACGGGATGTTGGATTTTAAGAAGTGGAACGATTCTTGATTTTGCTCTTTGGTGAATTTGTTTATGAGAGGAGGAGACCTCTGTGAGTTAGAGAGTTCATGACACTTTGAGTCCACATCAAACAGCAGCCGTGTCATCTGATGAACGAACCGAGAGAGAGAGAGAGAGAGAGAGAGAGAGAGAGAAAGTAGAGCAGAGGACTGAACTTTTTGGAAACAAAAACTTTTCATGAAAATGATCTAACCTGAAAGTTTTTAGCTGATCTTTTTAAAGCGCCCTCCCTAAAAAGCCACCTCACAGTGCATCGTGAGAGACAGGGTCTACTACACAATGCTATCGTGAGAATATATCTCTTTACTTCGATGCTACGTATAGTTCATTAGGATCACAATATCAACTGAAGAGCGGAGAACAGCAACCTGACAAACAGGAAACATAATGCAGATGTTTGATTGCGTTCATTCAGCTGGAGCTGACCAAAAAAAAAAAAGTCTTGGGCGCTGGTTAGCCTAGTGGTTATGTTGTGCACTCCATGTACAAAGGCTAGAGTCCTTGTTGCGGCGGCCTCGGGTTTGAACCTGAATTTCCCTCGAGATCAATAAAGTATCTATCTATCTATCTATCTATCTGAACCCAGCCTCGGCTCTTTGCTGCGTTTTATCCCCATTCTCTCATCCCGACATGTCCCGTCTCTCTTCAGCTGTCCTGTCCAATAAAGTCACCAATGTCCCCAAAGATGTCTTTTAAAAAAACAAATCCCCCCCGTCTGACTGTGTCAGAGACCAGGAGACCTCTTCTGATGATTGGCCTCCTGGGATTACTCTAATCTATGAACGATGCATGAAGGGAACCTAAACAGAGAGGACTCAAAGCACCTTGAAGTGTGATGAGATGTGATTTGTCAGAGTACATTTACACAGCTTACATCCTGGAACACAGCAGTGACAGTAAAATGTGCCACCCTGAGCCCCATGTCCGAGTAAAATGCCCTCGATGTGAATATGGAGACTTGATGATGAACTAAACTGACAGTTTAAGCCCGAAATTCAATACAACACATTCTAACTTCCTCCTCTCTTCACACCCCCACACAGTAAACAACCACAGACACTCTGTTCCTCCCATGCATAATTTGATTCCTGACCCAGAAACACTTAAACAGACAGTCAGGTGTCCGACTCCACGGGAACATCCCAACGTTTCCTGTGCAAGTGGAAACGGGACAGGCCTTCAACATCGTCATGGTTTGAGGTTCAATTCCCTTTGGGTGCAACCTACAGTGTGTCATAGACTGCAGCAGGGCGGCCATGCACTTAAGATAAAAGCCTTTACCTCTTGGCATATGTTATATAATTGTGTCAGGAGCGAAGAGAGAGAGGAGGAGAAGGAGAGAGGGGAGGCTGAAGAGTGAAATATAGGCCTGTAAAAAGAGGAGGAGGGGGGGGGTTACAGTCAGAGGAAGAGGATTAACAGAGAAAGAGAGAGAGAGGGATGGTTGCTATGACCTACTTCCTCAGCACTTCACCAATGGCTTTGTTTAACTGTGAAGATTGTCTGCTTGCACGGGACACACAGTGAACACAAAACACACAAAACAGGACACAGACAAGGCACGTTGTACAGAAAAATGCTAAAACCCATAGAGTTCATTTAGTGGCTCAAATAAAATGCAAAGGCCAGTTTCACACGAAGGGAGACCTGCGAGACAAATGAATCACGGAACTCAGACGGTCTGCAGACGCTGTTTCACGGGGCGAGGAGAAAAATGTAAATTATGCAAACGCCGTTTTTAGTCGGGCAGGTTGATGGATGAAAAAGCTGGTGAGTTTCAAGCACAAAGGATCTTCAAAGAAATCCAGTTCTCTGAGTTTATCTATCTGTCACCTGTCGACGTAACAATCTATGATCTAACAGATGGATTATGCTTCACATGGTGGATAGTGATATATTTCTATTGTTAATTAGGAATAATCATATTTGCAATGTCATTTTTGAAATTCCATTATTTTGTCATTTTAAAACCGTTCTGTGAGGCTTTTATTTTTCATTTTTGTACTGTCTTACGCTAAGCTTTACTTCCTGTTTGGCTCCATCCCTACTTTTATTTTGAAAGAAAATCCAGAACTTCTGGTAGATCGAAGGTTAGAACATTCACTTAAAAGGAACTCGCTGTAACAACAATTAAAGCTGACAGTAAAGAGTGAAATGTTTGATCTCATAAAGTGGATATCACTTTACACATGACATTATTTTCATCACTGTGACTACAGGAAGACACTGTGTGCCTAAAGGGAAAAAATGGCTTTTGATTATTGCGAATAAAAAAATATATGGATTAATTTCAGTCCTTCACGATGGACGTGTTATCTCTAATATCAATACAAATGCACAATATATTATCCTTACAACACATGGACTATGGACTATGGACATATGGACTATATTCATAGGAATAGGAAGGACGGATCCTTTATGGAAAATCCCATTTCATTGCGTTTCACTGAAACTGTGAATGAAGAAATCGCTCCTGAAAATGTGTTCTTCTCACATCTGGATAATTATTCATCTATAGCGTCATACTGTAGTGTGGCTTGTGCAGTTCCCTCCAGAGCGTAAAAGAACCACAGCACACTTCAAACATAAACCTCTGAAAAACAAAAACACACCTTTTCAAAGCAAACCAATCTAATTGGCTTGTTGCTGCTGATCGTCTTCTTACAGGTGTTTTCAGGCTCTCGCACAGCTACACGCCTCTGTTTGGGATGATGGAAGAAATAAGTGCAGCTGCTGCTGCTTTTGGTTTCGGCAGACTTTAGACAAACGTTACAGCTGACAGTGATTTGCAAAACCAAAACACTTCCAGACCTCGGTGGAGCCTTTCTCAGAACCAAATCTTGACTTTTATCAGCACTAAAGAACATGCTGCCATTTTACATCCATCCTGCCTCCTGAGAGAACGTTCTGTGTGTAAGCTCTGTTTGAGAAGAGCTGATAAACGAGTCCTTCCTGTGACTGCACAAAGGACGTTACATTTGAACGAGACGAGGTGCTGATCAAGAATCCCCCAATGTTTAGGTATTAATGTGAAGCACAGACGGTCATTTTCAAGTTCTTTAGTCAATAATCTGTCAGCTCAAATACTGCCTGTTTATGTGCCATGTTTAGATCATGTGAGCGAGTCCATATTATACAAGGATCTTGCAAAAGGATATTGATTTGTTTTGCGGCAGAAATGAAGCCTGATCGAATTCTTCTAAGACACGCAGCCATTCGGACTACTGAGGGGCTTCTTTGTTTCAGCCTGTCGGTCAGAAGACAAGCTGGGTTCTGAAACATTAGCACTTACAGAATAATAACCGTCGTTTAAATATTACATTTTGTGATATAATTGCAATTTGAACAGAGGAGAACTTCTAGATATAAAATAATCCTCACATACATCCTGCATGCATTGCATACACAAACACATACACTCACACACTCAGACATGCTCTTTCAGCTGTGAGACAGTCCGTCCCCAGGGAGTGGATCCGTCCTATGTACTGACTGACAGCCCTTCAAGAACCAGCCCACCCTGAAGATAAAAAAACAAAAATCTAGTGTCATAAGAAATGGTTCCTCTGGAGACGAGCAAACTTGATCGTACCATTTTTTCTGAAATGGGGGGGGGGGGTCGGTGATGGTGGTGTTGTTGGCTGGAGACTCTCTGAATTTCTGTAGCCTCATTCCTGAGTGTCATGTCAGTGGGTGGCAGTGAAACACGAGCCTGGGAGCTTGTGAAGAAGGGTCCTGGTTTTGGAGGGGGGGGGGGGGTCTGGTTGCTAGGCAGCAAAGCGATCAGAACAGGATGCTGATTGGCTTTAGCTTGTATCTGGAGAGAGGGTTAACCTGAGACGGGCAGAGTGGGTTTCGGAGCATGGAAAGTGAGGAAGATGAGCTACAAAGGGAGTCACATGTGTCATTTCTGAGTGTGGAGTATGTTGCACTACATTTCCATATTAACCCTCTTGAGACAAGTACAGAGCGTAACTCAAGTTCAATGGGAACCTTTATTTAAATACGTGTTAGGACTGAATCCAAACTAATTCAAATACAGAAAGAGGAAGTACAAGCAAAAGATGTTTTCAGTTTGAAAAACACAAGCAGTATGAAGGTGACATTTGGAGCTTCTTAAACAAAGTTTGATCCTGAAGCTTTTCAAAAGACACCAAACAAAGCAACACCTATTTATTTCCATAAAATCAAAATTTGGAAAAACAAATTGTGTTCAAGGAACACTATGCAATTTTGATCCAACACATTTCTCGTGGTGCGTACTGCCAATGCTCCCTGTCGCTGTTCTCTCAGTGTTTATATATATTAATACTCGTCGGGAAGTCAGATTTGCTCTTTAACTGGCCGACGACAAGATAAGTCGTCTAGGAACATTCACATTATGACGTACGTATCTGGTTTCAGTTATTGAAGACAACTTACATAATGTACAACATGAAGCTAGCACCAAGATACCCACGTTTTAGAGAACCATGGGTTTTTTATGGGCACTAGAGAAATGGAGATGGTCAGAGATTACAGATTTTTCAGACTTACAAACAAACCAACATACAGTACAAGCTGCAGGCGTATTTACTCTAACTTATATTTTTTGTTTAAGAGCTTCTCCCAGTTTTCCATCTAGATCTAGAAAATCTTTCAGACAAGATCATTAGGCATTAGCTGATTTTTATTTTTTTTTCATTTCATCGTGTTTTGTGTGAATAAAAGATTACTCCCCTTGATCTGTTGGGACATGAATTTTGCACACACATGATTGAACTCCAAGCTTTGTAGTGCATCCCTCTCTATGAAGGCGGGGGTGAGGGCAGCTTTCTACTTTTCATGCAGTTTTTAATAAATTTTGGATTAGCATTGCAGCCTACAGTGGAGGAGAATGATACAGTAAGAGAAAGACATCGCTGCGTGTGAGACTGGAAGAAAGACAGTAATGATGAGCAATGAGCTGCCAAAGTGTCCGTCCAGAAAGATAAGACGCGAAGCGATGAGAAAGAGACGGGGCTACTGCTAAAAAAACAAAGACTTACAGGAACAAAAAGAGATGAACAGAGATAAAGAACAAGACAAAGGTTGCTCTGTGTGTGTGTGTGTGTGTGTGTGTGTGTGTGTAGAGGTGTGTATGGGGGGGGGGGGGGGGGTTCTGGAAAAGCCCAGCAACAGGGCATGCCTTAAATAGCTAGATGGTCGGAGATAACGTGACGCTGGAGAAAGCCTGAAGGCCCCGGGCATGTGCTGTGTTGTGCCAAGCATGTATGAGCGCCGTGCTGACAACAGCTCCATGAGCTCGCTTAGTCATATGGTCGATCACATGACCTCCCCGGGAAGCGTGTCTGCGTGAGGCCGGGCCCTGCTGGGCACTAAGACAGACCACCCATCTGGTTTTACCGAACGCAGCGGTGTCTGTGGGGATGTTACCCCGATCCACCTTGAGAGCAGCACGCAGTCAGAGTAAGAGAGAAAAACTATCTGTTTGTGGTAGATTCAGCAGTGAAAGCTCTGCAGGTTCCTGCATGCAGCGGCTTTAAAAAAAGTACCGACAGCTCAGAGAGTGATGCTATCACATTATTTATAATCCTATCCAATGTTGTTGGTGATGCTCATCAACTCAACATAAATGATATGCCAGTGTCCACATTGATTATTTGATTAATCTCATGTCAGTAATTGACGATTTTTTTTTTTTTTTTTTTAATCATTCATCACATTTGTCCATTTAAGAAGTTAAGAGATGATGTAAACAGACAAACGGAATCTAAAATAGTAGAGCAATGGGCGCTGGCAGCAGCTCAGTCTTAGAGCCTTGGTTTGGGAACTGGATTGTCCCTGGGTAAAACTGTTGCAGTGAATCAACAACACGTGGTAAGTGCTGAATAAAATATACAATTTGGGGTTTGAACAAGTGCTTACTAATGTACACGTTAGGGTTGTTATGATACCATAATGTAAACCTTGATAAGAGACTAGTGAAAACCAAACCATCTGTTTTATTACCACAGCGACAATAGAAGTCCTAGGAACCCAACAACGGGTCATTTCCTGTTTGTGAAGTGCATACTCCACATTGTCGAATTTGGACATCAAACGTTGGCAACATTTCAACACCAAGAGAAGGTGCTCGTGTTAAACATAAAGCTATACATTTATCGTCATATACTTTTACTTTGCTGTTCATTTTTCCACAAGCAGCTTTAAGTTGTGTATTTTTTTAGTTGTATGATTGGCAGAGTTGTGGACACCAACATTAAAAACCTTGAAACCGACCTTGAAATGTTCTTCTTCTTTATTGTCTACAGTATAGTACTTTAACACTGAGGAGGTAGTACAATGGTTTCTTTGTAAAACTATTTCTTTTGGTAAAGTGGCCAATTACCGCTGGCCTTCCTCCAAAGGCTGAACTCTTTCTGATCTCCAGCCCGGCCAGTTTATCCGCTTTGATTCATGCAGCTACCAACAACAAAACCCACCGTTAATTAAACAGTGAATGCAGCTTCATCCGTTGGAAATACTCTTACACTTTTTGAGTTGCCAATTCAAATAAAAGCGTTTATTTCCTTCTCGAAGGGTCGAGTCTCTGAAAGGCTCTTGGCACAGAAGAATGGGTGACTTGTGTAGCTGCTGGCCATGGTAATCATGTGATATCGCTGTCGTTTGGCTAATCTGCTTAGAGCCCCCTTTCTTTTTGAAACCTGATACGGCAGCTCAGCCAGCTTTAGCCACACACTAATTAATCTGCCGCACCAAAGACTACAAATAGTAACCAAACGCCACAAACAATCGTTGTAGTCATGCCAAGCTGTGGAAGTTCGGCCAAAGCGTTTGGTGAAGGGGCAGCGAAGTGGTACGGCGGGGGATTTGGTATTCTGGAGATACAGGACCTGGACTAAAAAAATCCAAGGCTGAGGGTTCAGGTCCCAGTGTAGCTTTGTGTGAACTTGTGTTTTGGGAATACTGAGGCTAGTTGGCTTGATTTTGGGTTTGAGTCTTGTAAAAAACGGACATACATAGTGTATTAATATTGATAACCATGCAGATGGGGGCCAGGAGATGCTTTTCTTTTGGCTTTTTGAGAGGGGAGAGGGGGAGAAGCGGGAAAGCAAGTGGACGGGGGAGTGGGCTTAATCTCTTCTGTCACACTGTCCTGCTTTGTCAGAGACGTTGTCAGGCCTCCATTTTTCACTTCCACCACCTTGCATCGCCTCCCTTCTGATTCAAACCGACGAGCTTGGCTTCTCGCTCTAGATACATCTCTCTTAACTCTGTCGTCGAGGTTTCTCTTTTTCTTTTGCACTCCTCGTACCTCCTCCTGTCTGTCTCAGTCTCTCTCTCTCTCTCTCTCTCTCTCTCTCTCCCTCTCGGATGAGGCTTATCAGCTGAACAAACAGGCTCATTGTGTTTTTGGAGAGCAGTCAGGGCACAGACAGGAGGCTTATTTTATTGAACCTGGATAGGATATGCATTCACAGGGGAGATGGGGGCTTGCAGGGATTCTTAATGTTAGCTAGGGTGGCTTCACATGGTTGAAGTGATGCTGAGGGTGTACCATAGAAATCACTAATATCAGAGACACAAAGAGATAGAGAAGAGCTGACACTAGGGCACAGGATTTCCTAAATTCAAAGACAGAGAGTGGGCAAAAAAGAACAACGAAGCAGGGGAGAAGACACTTATCACCAAAGAGGACACAAGAAGATTGTAAAAAAGGGAGAAGCAAAAAAAATACCCACTTGAAACTGAGGCGTCAGTTTGGGCCGTTCAGTATGAGCTGAGTCACACAATCGAGAGAGATCTTGAAGTGTTTTCAAAAAGACTGCAAACATTAACGCGTCGTCTGGCATTCAGAACATCTGTCATCGTCCTTGTGAACCCAACGCAGTGAATGGGTTGCACAACGGCCAATCAAAAAAAAAAAAAAGCTGCAACAAGACGGTGTAAAAGTAAAACGTAACCAAACTAAGCAGGGATCCTGACCTACATACAGAAAGAAGGACAGAGAGGAACATGGCAGGGTTTGCTCTGAGATAACTCGGACACCTGTGATGCGAGGCTACACACGCTCTCCAGGACACGAGGCAGTCAAAATCAGAGCAAGCAGTCAGGTCCCTGCATTATCCATTTAAGCTAAGGGATCTCTTCAGTCACATTTCTACAATCTCTGTGCACGTAATTAAACAGCGTTATCATGTTTTCTGTTCGCCCGTATGTTGTTCTCCTCTTTTGTGGATGTTGTCGTTCCATTAGAATACACATTGCACTGGTATCAAGCCAGATATTGTCATTATCGTCGAGTAGCGGACTTTGTTGATTCGTCCGTTACTTCTGCGTTTTTATTACATCACGTCTTATTTAAGGAAATCCCACGAAGAGAACATGTGAACGGCTAGGTCGGGAGTATCTCCAGAGCAGTCGTCCCGTAATTGTCTAGATATTATCCGGAGTGCATAAGTGAAATCGGCTACTGTGACAAATAAGACTGAATTCTTTGCTAACAAAATCAAGTACCTGCTTCAAGACTGAAATTATCTTCAGCCAAATACATTATAACAAAGGGACAAAAAAGCAGCAAGCTTAGTATAAAATGCGCAACAAAAGGAACCATGGCCAGTGACTTTGGTCGTCTGTTTCTTATCTGCTGGTTAAACAGGTGGTGCTCGGTTGACACAGATTTGATCACACCGGCCTCTCTGGCAAGAAAGGCTGTGCTAACCAGTGGCCCAGCCAGCTCCTATTCAAACAGAGGCAATTAGTGAGATTGCTTATCAGCAGGTCATAACAGAAGGAAAGAAAGAAACAGTCGGACAGAGTCTTTCATCGTGATCCCACACATGTTGTACAAATTCATGGGAAAAAAGCCACAGACTCTGATTTAGTGATAGCACATTCATAACCATTCATCATTCATTAAACCATGTGATACTATAACCAACTCAATTCTGGGTCACAATTACATCTTATCGTCTCATCTCAACTCTCTCACACAAAGGCAGTCTGCTGTGAATGGGTCGTGTTCGATTTAACCCGACAGTGGCTAAGATGGCAGAGGCTCAGCCACAGGAGTGTGTTAGTGTGTCGACTGGACTCACCCTCAAGGCCTCTATGACCAAATCGCGAGCCTCCAGCTCTCCCTCCATGATACTCAGCAGGGTGAGCAGCTCCGGCTTGCTCAGGTTATCCATGTTGAACTCACATTTCTGCAACACAGAAACATTGCATAAGAATCGAGAAATAAAATAAACAGTTTGTGCTCAGATTAGGGCCGACTATCAGATCCCAACTCCCCTAATATGCGACACCCACCTTCCTGAAATTCCTAATTTAGCCATATTTGTTTGCTTCTTTGTGCATGCTGCTGCTTGATTAGATCAGCACACTTCCTGTGGGTCCTCCAACCTCTTCCCGAAAACATATTCTTGTTCTTTTTCCAAAAACGTAACATGTAATCAGCAAAAACTGGTCATTTAAATGTCCTGCTCCTGCAAGCCTTATGGTTTAGGCACTTGTTTTCATAGGCTTCTAGTTCACCTATTGTGCATCATTTTTCTGTCATTATGGACTTAAACATCCACCAAAAGATGCAGAAATTGCAAATATACATTTATAATTTTATGTAAAACATTTTTTTGCCATTCTGACATTTAGCTGGCTGGCATGCTAATGTTAGCAGTTGCTTCAATTTTACTTGTTCAAGTAGCTGCAAACAGGCCTGCAAGCCCAAACTATGTGAACATAATGAGTGAAATGAATGAAATGTTTCGGTGCAGACATCAGATATATAAAACAGAAAATGTCTGTACTTGTGATGCCCACATAGCTGCACACATTCACTCTGGAGGGATCCAGGCCTTCATGCCTAAAAAGAGTCTTGAATAAGGTTCTTACTACAAAAACATTTGGCTTTTATATGAAGTGCTATTAATCTTACAAATAAGAGGGTATTAAAAAAATGTTTTTGCTATGTTTTGCTTGTGTAAAAGTCTGAATAAAAACTTCTTAGAGATGTTGAACAAAAAGCTCTTTAGCTAGCTGTTCATCCATCAATGTCAAAGCCTACAGCTAGACATCAAAGCAGCATTAGACAACTCGCTGTTAATATTCAACATGTCTTGTAAAGTTCAAAGACACTGTCAGTGCTGATGAATGGAACAGAGAAACAAAGTCAAAGTCTGAATATATTACAAGAGCAAAATACACATAAGAACAACACAGCATATTCCCATTAGCATGTTAGCACATAATAGTAGCGTTTCACTCTCATGATGGCCTTTCTTGAGGAAATCATCTTCAACGGTTTGTCGCTCTACACCAAATGGTCATAATGCAAACTTTGACCTCAATGTATGGTACAATGTTCAATATTTTCACAGGTATTTCACTTAAAACAAAACATAGGACCTGCTAACCATCACAAACTTCATAGCAAAACCAAGATGACCGTATTCAGGAGACTGGGTAAAGACAGAACTCAACTTCAGTGCAAGGCAACGTCATCTAATGCTCAAACAACTCATTCATTTCTTATATATTTTACATGATGCTCAAACAATTGGTTATGATGGGGGGTAATAAAGCTTGGTCTTGGACTTCCTTATAATCTCTGACTGGTCTCATTATGTTCAGCTCTCAAATTAGTCTAGATATCTCGACCTACCTCGAAGCTATTAAGGTCTAATTACATCTAGCTAGGTCATTAAGCACCTATTTGGTCAGTGGCGACCGCAGGGCGAGGTCGGAGATGACTGTAATTGGGAGTGACCGGACCACTTCTTGCCTCCCCACAAGTCAGTTAAAAGCTTTTGTTCTGGTACTTATAAAAGCAAAGTTGTTGTCTTTTTAAAGAGCTCTTTGGAGTAATAAGTCAATTTTAACTACAACTCAAATATTTGTTCCGACTTTTGACAATGTCGTCTTCGCTATGAAAAAATACAGTAAATGTTTTATGAAGAGTAAGAATAAGGTTTAAAATGAATATGACTCTTTGTTTTAGTGACCATTCAAAAACAATCTAACATCACTGTTCACTAAGGTCCTTTACCTGCTTTTGTAAAGTGTCTCGAGATAACGCCTGTTATGAATTGACGCTATATAAATAAAGATTGATTGATTGATTCACTGAGAAATACAACACACTGGCTGCCAGGTTACTGTGTAATATCCTGTATGACTAATCAGTTGTTTTTGTATTAAACACATCGTTGGCTAAAAGAAATCGTACATTGACTGTACATTCTGTTTTCATGTAAATTTATCAGCTACATCAAATCATACTGTTTCCATTCATGATAAGACAGACCAGCAGCTTTCGTATTCTGCAAGGTCGAAACGTTTTGGTTGATCAATGGTATCGGGTGGCTCTAAAATAGTCATACTGTGTCTGAATTTAAAAACTTACCAAAAAACTTGTTGTACCTACTATTCATATTTTAAACACATGTTTTAATATATTTGTTATTTTAATGACTTGCTTTTTGTGTTTTTTTATTTTAAAAATACATTTTTTTAAATTGAATTGTTCTTTGCTCATCATGTTCCTTTTAATGCTTTTAATGATCTTAATGTTTTGCCAGATGTTGCGTCTTCTGCCTTACTCATTTTGACAACACATGTTAAAAGTTTAAATTGAGTCCAGGTTTAGTAAAACTGGAAATCCCCTCAAAGATTTGAAGAAAACCAGGGAGCAGTTTTCTAAAGGAAACCTAATTCTGGGACAATACAGCAAGTCACTTCAGAAGATTTCTCAGGGGGAGGGGGGGGGATCTTGTTTTCCCTGCTTACTTCTCTCGACTTCATGACATCATCTGGCAAGTCCACATTGAAAAGGACAGCGTCAAGGTGTTGTGTCAGGAAGCCTTGAAAGGGATTTTACTTGTCTTAGGCAGAGCAGAAGTAAGGAATGTGTCTGTCTAAAATGTATGCATATAGACATACAAATAGGTACAAAGAGGTGACAATGGAGCACACTAACAGGAGATATTCATCCAATTGCAATACCAATTTCTGGAAGCTTTTCACCAGGCTGTTTGTTCAATAAACCCTTAATAGACCACAGACAGGAGAGGCAAATGGAGGAAGCGAAGAGCGACTCAGCCTCTGCTGCTGCACATCAGTCGGATTGCTACCTGCTCATTCTGGTGTCATTCACTTCGCCAGCCATTTCGATCTGATTTACAAGCAGACATCAAAACCTTCGCCAACATTTTTCCATTTCATCAAAGAGCCGCACATCTCCAGAGGTCAGTCGTACAGAATATGACTTTGAACAGAGGGAAGTGAGACTACAACGAGCTGCTGACTTCCACGTGTCCTTTACACTCTCCTGAGTCCTTGTTTGTTTCATTATGAGGGGGACAAGTTCATGTTCAAACAAAGGAAACAGGAGGGAAATAATTAGTGTCTTTAATCCAAGAAAGGTGCTGAAAAAAATGAAATCTGTTTTTTTAACCAAATTGTGTCTGCTCACTCTGATATGCACCACCCTGTTATTTCTGAGAAACAAGGAGCTGGAAAGTCTTACGTCAATCACACGTTTCTCTTAAGTTAAAACACATTTTTTAGTCTGAAGTAATACTGCCAGCCGGGGAATAAAAGCAGGAGAGATTCCAGTGGATTGATTCACTTGAATCAAGCGATCCAATCGATCTCTGAGGCCAGTTTTCTTCCCCTGGCAGCATTTTCACCACTGAGAGAATCTGAGATCTGATAGAACCAGCAACCCTGAGCCGTACTGTCCTGTCATGGTGAGGGGGATGTGAGGTGAGGTGAGGTGAATTTCTGCACAGTGAGCAGGTGAGGGAAGAGAAGGCTAATTTGTTCCATGAGCCGTGTGCTGTGCGCCAAGGGCACGAGCAGCCGGGCCGACACTCTGAGGCCTCGCTGTTAGCTGTTAGCCCCGGTCCACTTAATAAAGCCTGTGTCATTTCACTCGGAGCCACAAGGGAGAGGAACTGCTCGCTCCGTGCAACTTCCTCCACTCTGTTCTGCTGGCGAAAGGCTTTCTTTCCCCACAGAGTCATGTCGTGTTGCTGCGAGCACAGAACTGTGTGATATGACAGCCTGGAAAAAGGAGTCTGTGAGACGTTGCCAACGGTTACGAGAAAAATGGAACAAATTTGGAGAAATCAAAGTGAGTTAAAGAGTCAGTCAAGCTCAATTAATTTGAAACAGATCTTCTCATTTTTATCAATTATGCAGACACATTTTATTTAATTGATCCGTATTTTCACATACAAAAAAAAAAAGAAGTTAAGCAGTCGCAGCAGAGCAAACTTTGTACATCCCATCCCAGGAGCTTGCATGCATTCAGTTAGTTTGACAGTTTTTCTGATTAAAAATACCATCTGACTATACTGTTAAAATAATATCCAATTAAAAATAACCAGAGCACTGTTTGGTAAAAGTCCTGCTTGTAGTACAACACTCAGAGATTACAGAGGAACCAAAAGTCTTCAAACTGAAGTCATGGATTAGTCACATCACATCATATATCTGGTTGAGTTTACAGGGTTAGCATCAGTGCTGATACCAACCCATTGTACATGTACAACTCTATCTGGGAACACAACAAACAAAACCCAATCCTACTACTCTACCGCACTTAGACGGCCACATTGATCTCACAGAGAACAACATTTGTTCTGTAGAAAAAGAAACGGATGTAAAGTTGATACGTATTTTAGATACGTGAGGGACCTGACTCTTTAATAGTTTGTACCTAATGCTCTCTTGTGACCTCTCCAACTTGTTTACAGGGTCATTTGAACCCCCGCTGAATCAGAAGACAGACATTTTGTTGTCAGGAAGAAGAAGAAGCGATGACATGACAGCTACTCATGTTAATGGCCCTTCTCCAACATAGCCACATATTCCACACAACCAATGGTGACCACTCTCAGGTTTCAGGACACAATAGTCTTACCAGACATTAGGACAAAGGTTTGGAAGCTACGAAGGAGATCTTATTGCTGGTACAGATGGTTGCTAGTCATAGACCTGTAACAGTCTTTCTTTGTGCTTCAGAGAATCAGACCAGTTCCACCAAACCAATATAAGCCAGCGTGGAAAGTGTTAATCTATCCTTTCTGTCTGCTGTAAACTTTTATTCGATTTCACTGCCGCAGGTCATCAGATCAGTCACAGTAGGTTATTTAAGCCTTTAGTTGCTTCCAAGAGTTGAAAGCCAAGTCTAAACCAAGTAAACAGATTCCAATGGATTCAGACTTTTCACAAGATCTGATGCCCGCTAACCACAACTTTGTCTCATCTGTTCTTATTTGTGATCCGTATGAACTTGTGATCTTGACCTGAATCTTATCTTTGACAAACATTACAGACTGTCGCTCAAAGTTACCTGTCAACAGGGTCGTAAGTCATTGGTCAACTAGCCGTTGCATATTTTTAGCATTAAATTAAACGTACTGAGAGAAGCTTTGACCTTTGTCAAACAACAGCATTCTTAACAGAGGTGCCTCCATTTGAACAACAAACCGAACATGACCATGAGCTACAAAGCTGACCACATCTTTATAGTTATTTGTAATGTCTCTCAAGAAGGCATCCTTTGTTAGCATTCTTCAGTTGTGAAGAAATAAGCTTTGTCCCAAAGAGGCGTAAATTATGGACAAAATGAAAAGTTCATTCCATGTTGCTTCACATATCTACGTAAATAAACTCTGGGAGAATTCACAATTAAGTTTCAGGATTAAAAGTAATTTTGCATTGTGGAGGGATTCAGCAGTATTTTGATCTCGAAAAGGGAGGTAATGTTGTACGAAGGCTGTGTCGGGTCAATTTGTATCCATTTGAACGAAGCATTGCATAATCACATTCAACACAGGCATGTGGACCTAAACCTGCAAGGAGGACTGAAGGCTGTCGGTGAAGGTACTGCTAATGTTAGCGACACACTGTGCAAACCAATCTGACATTAAACAAGTGAACCTGTCTAAATGTACGTTTGTTTTTAATATTCAAATAAGATGCCTTGGAACATTCCTGTGTTGGAATGATGTTTTTTTTCACTGCACCTCACAAACTCATAAAAACACAGTCAAGTTGATGCTTTTTCTTGGCTGTTCGGCCAACTATTGAGTAGAGAGCGACAAAAAACACTTAAGAAAGACAGTGGCTGTTTCCCTGAAGCATTAGCTAGTTGTGGAAATGCTGCGTGCCACACAAACGTAAATTCTAGTAAGCGGGTGGGAGGTGACCAGCAGAGTCCCTTTCATTGACCTCTGACCCCTTCTTTTGACCAGGAGGGCCGGTCCTTAAGAGTCCTCACAAATGACAAACTTCCCCCACCTCAGGCCAACAACACAGAGTCTGACAGGGGTGAGTAAAGAGCAAAGTGCTTTATTTAACCACAGCAGGCATGATGGTGGAGGGGAGGAGTAGGGGGTGGGGATGAAAGCGGAAGCCCCCTTTCGTTGGCTGAATCCTTGAGAAGGAAGAGTGCGCTTGGCAGAGCGGCGGGCAAGCTGAGGAGGCTGCCCGGCTCCCATGTCTCTGGAGCACCTGTTCACCTCGACGCTAAATGTAAAGTAGCCTCGAGGCAGTTCTGAGCGCGCTCAGAGAAGGGGGGGGGGGCTGACACGGTACTCCCAGCTATGCCAGCTGAGTCACTGAAATTAAGACCAATTTAGAAAGGTGTCTGGTGAACAGGGCCTCCACCCCCCCTTTCCTCTGCCCTCCATCCACCCCCGCAGCTTTTCTCCCGCTTCTCTCTCTTTTTTCTACTTTTCGTCTCCTCAACTCGCCCCCCAACTCAACACCCACACTACCAACCACCCACCCACCTCAGGGACCGTGGCTGTTTTTATATTCCAGCAACTCCACACATTTGTACTGGCCTACCTCAGTCTCCCACCTGACTCTACAAAGAAGTGCTTTTTTGGTATTTTACTAAACGGGTTACAAAGGTCGAGTTCAATAAAACTGGAAAAACTCAAGTGGAAAAGGCGGCGATGCCCATTTTGGCATTCGATGTCAGGTCCATAACAGCAGTCTTGACAGGTTGTATCTCAGAGAAGGTGCAACAGATTGATCAGTTTACACAAAGAGGTAACATGATGCTGTCTGGAGGATCCTGCAACCTGCAGACTGGCGAGTGAGACAAATCACAACCAGGTGTGTGTAAACGACTGAAGCTCAGCCCCAGTTCGGGACTACTTGAAAGAAATGTTTCGTCTTGCTTCACTTCTCTTAAGTCCTGTGGTCTTACAAGCAGTGTAGACCTAAGGAGACACACTCAGCTGGAAAGGCAGCTGCTGTTACAGTAAACTATGGAAACCAGTAAGGATTCATGAACTGATAATCCATTTTTTTTAGTAGGGGCAGTGTTGATCAGGTGAATGATATTCTAAAACAATGACAAAGGTGGACTCTGATATTTCAAGGTAGCATTTCAAGCACTCCTTTCCATAAATCAAATGTTTTTTTCTGCATCAGCCTGACTGAGCTCTCCTGCAGGCAGCCACACAACTCGCTCTTCGTCTCTGCGTATTATCCATTTAATGTCGAGTACAGCTATACAACCTGTGTATCCTGTGACCATTTCTCCTCGATACAGACGCAGGATAATGTTACAACGGCAGCATTACTGCTCAGAGCAGCAGCAGAGCAAAACAAAAGAATTTACACTTGTACTTATATTGAAGAAGACTTGTTATTCTTCCAGTTTCAGAGTATTTGCGAGTCATTTATCACCCCCAAATGAAACACGAACCCCTTGTTTTTCTCCAGACACCGTCGCGAGGCTCCCTCTGGCCACCGAGCGCTGTGTGCCATAGATGCGCACTGCATTTCTCCCTCTTTTCCTCGTGACGAAGAGAAACACAGAAAAACACCCGCTCAGGTTTTGCATTGCACTAAAATCCTCTCGTCTTACCGTGTCGACACTTCCAAGCACGGCGGTTGCCAGTGTTTGTACCGGAGGAGGCTGCTCCCCGCTGGCTCCCTCCGACGCCATCTTCGTACTGTAGCGGTCTGCTGGAGTGAGGGCGCATCCGGCACTCTTTAACTATTGCGCTGCTGAAAGCAAATCACGCCACGCGCGGCCATTGAAGAGAAAGAGAAGGGTAAGGTTTGATAATTTTTTACGGAGCTGTAAAAAAAAAGGGGGCAGAGAGGACGACAGGTCTCCGCCGTGGAAACGAGCCGACAGCCGAGTGTGTGCGGGCTGCTGCGGGGGAGGGAGGAGGGAGGAGGGCAGTCCTGTAGGCGTGGTGCACCGTGCGGCCGACCGACGCGTAAAATCCAGATGCGAGGTCCCGGTGCGCTCCCAACTGGAAATGAGGTGCGTCCCTACAGGCTGATTGACAACATTTGTTGGCCTTTCTGGCTAATACATAATCTGTGACTAGTAACATCCGAGGCACTGGGACGTCCAGGGACCGGTACAGTAATGACATGACAAAGGTGAATAAAGACACTGAAAAATAGTCGTTCTTTCTTTCTTTATTCTTTGCAGGTAATTGTGTTTGACAGTTGATCTTCAAAATGGTCATTAAGACAAAAATCACGATGTTCATCTGACATTGTGCTCTGGGTTTAAATCTCTCTGCTCTGAATCTTTTTAGCCCAGAAAAGGAATCGGGGCCCTTGCAGCTCCCAGATGTGACATTTAGGATTAGTGGAGGCTGATCAAGCCATGGTCATCCAGAATGAGCCCTCTAAGTCCACAAATGTGGGTCAAATGTTGCAAGATTGACATTCAATGAGAGATTGTAATCATTCTTACTTATGGGATGTGTAGTTTCCCCCCATGAGACCATTTTCATTTCAGGAAATCACTGTATTATTGTGTTTTCCTTTTTTTTTGTGATTTGATAACCTGCCTCTCCATGTTTGATAAAACTCTTTCTTTTGTGCTGAATAGACATACAAGTCTTCATTTGTTAAATAAAAGGGCACAGTTGTTATAACATTGGCTACATCATTGTTGCAGATGATAGAAAAAAGAACAGACGACACACAACATTGTTGAAATAATCCTGCATTTATCAGTTTAACTGAAAACAAGAATCAAAATCTTTTTTTATTGCCAATTACATTTTCATATACAAGGAATTTGTCTTGGTGTGAAAGAAAAAACAAGGCTACGATAAAATAAAATATGAGGAGCAATTACTAAAATTACAAATAAAATTTAAAAATGTCAAATATAAAGAATAATAAAAACACAAAATTTACAGAGGATGCATGAGAGAAAATCAAGTTGAAGTCCAGTGAGCTTTAATGTAACGCATAAAGAAACAGTTTCAGACTTCAAATTACTGTGACGCAAAAAAAAAAAAAATTCTGTCCACAGTGCTTTGAGGGATATTTTTAAAGTGTTGCACTTTATCTTGATTCCATACACACAATGCACAAAGGGCTGCAACTCTGGATCCTGCTATCCAAATTATGTGTATTGTTGTGTTTCTCACAGGCATCTTTTTTTCTCTTACTGTTTTGTCATGTGTCAAATCCTAAACTCGTGTTTAAACTTGGCGGCATGTCAGTAGAGATGTCATGTGGAGATGATCTCTCCCACCACAGGAAAGGAATCTGGTCATTAGTCAGTAGTTGTTGTGGGCACCAGATATGTCAAAAAGGCATAGTTAATCCCAAAGACATTGAAATCACATTTACATATTACAAAAATGTAAATGTATACTTTTTTTCTGTGGGCGTGCATTTCATGTTGGCTGGATGGACTACTGTCCAAATAAACAAAAACATCTTAATTTTAACACCTGCATCAGTCAACTAAAGACTCACTGAGAAATGATCACCTTTTTCTTATAACACCTAATTTCGCTTTCATGATGTACATTTGGCAGAGTTGTCTGCATGTGGATCCAGGCTGAGCTGTTCTCAAGTATCAGGTGCGGTGACACCTGATTGACACTTTTATTTTCTCAACCTGCACCATCCTGTTCACACATCCACTGGGCTGAAGCCAACTGTGACAGTCATGACAGACGCTCATGCACAAAAAAAAGTGATGAATAACTCCAGTATGTTTAAATCTCTAATCCGCTTTATCTTTGAACTGATGGTGGAAGGTGCAATATGCAGGGAAAAACAACAGGAACATGAAATGAGGGATTCTGATTAACTATTTGGTGCAAGGATATGGCTCTGGAGTTTGTTATGAAAAAAAAGGTGGCGATCCCAAACTGCTGTTACTCGAGCATCCAATCACCTGCAGCAACACACCTCCTGTCCCCTTCACCTATCATATGCTGGGAGGAGTTATCAAACTGAATGCACCACAATTAAGCACCATGAAGCACAAGCAGCAGACAATTTTGTCTTTGGGTCTAGCTGCAAATGCCTTCTGTTCTGCATTGTTGTGTTAACAGGCTAATGCTATCGTTCTTTCGCTCATAGTTTGACATTAAATTTACACAAAATGAGTGTGACCTGAAAACACTTACATGCAAAAAGCAATGAGGATGTTATTCTTTTTTATCCAGTCCTTGACTTTAACAGCTTTTGTACACAACGAGGAGTCAGCCGGCTCATCCATGTAAACATGTACACGCGGCTCTGACAACAACACAGCCAGCTGGACTTGAACTTCTCACTCATTGTAGACAGTCATGACTCAGGTAGGCATTTGAATAGAATACACTGGATTTCTACTAATTTTTTTATGAAATGTCATATATTCTTCCTTTAAGCTAAGAAGAGAAAAATGGAGGGTGACTGAGTCAGAAGCCAAGTGTACATATTATTCATAACAGATTTCTCAATACTCGTACTTTTTGTATTGTATTTCTGCACAGCCTTGCTATCTGGATGTTATCTCTATGAAATCAGAAAAAAACATCGGAAATATACAGGTGCATAGAAATGGAAAATAAACAATGAACTGCACTGACCACTCTTGGCCCTTAACTCTACAGGCGTCACTGTTTTCTCTATTCACACATCGGCAGCTTTTTGGGTTTTAATATCTTGCTTCAGGACACTGAACCATGGTGACTAATGAAACTAAGAAACAGGATTAATTGCTTCAGAATGCTAATAGGTCATTGATAGATGACCCATAAAAAATGCCCACAGGGTCCAATCTAGCTGGCACCAGCGCTGAGTTGAAATGGGGACCATCAGAGGAGGACTGGGAGGAAGCGGTCAGAGAGGATGGGACAGACACTGATGTAGCTGGATTCTGGGGCAGCATTCTCAGTCCTGTGGAAATACTTGGCTCATATTAACTCGCTCATTGTGTGGACACACAGCAGGCATAATGATCTCCTTTCTGTGGTGAGGGCACAGTGGACTGAGAGGGCAGCCGGGCGACCATTCGGTCACTGGGTCCTGTGTGCTGAGGCTCTGAAGCCCAGTCTGCCAGCAGGAAAGAATTAAAAGGGGTGAGAAAGTGAGCGCTGAATCTTGTGTCCTGGCCACAGCTTCAAATAGGACATGGAAGGGCTGGATGGTAACTTTGCTGGCAGATAGGGAGGAAGTGGAACGAGGAGGAAGCGGAGGAGAGTCTGGATCTGGGCCACATCTTCGTCTGATTGTCCCTGAGGGGCTGCCAGGAGCTGAACCAGACCTCTGTTCAGCCATCATCCCTGCTGATCTGCTCGCTCCTTTTTCCTCTCTGAGCTCTATTTATTCCTCTTCCACGTTTAGCTCAATGTCTTTCCTGCACTCTCTCCCTCACACAGCCCCTCTCTGTCTAACAAGGATCCCATGGCTGTGGAGTGCAGGGAGCAGGTGCTTTTACTAAATCCTCTGTTTGTCCTATCTTCAAGGTTTGGACTGTCTAGAAAGTAAAAGGTACAAATCCTGTCATTTTGCTTCTCTGGTTTCAGTGACAGTGATGAAGTTTGCCCTTGTGTCCACTCTGATGAGAAATATGTTTATTTTTTATGTTATTTCTTGTGCTTCACTGTGCAGAATAATGCATCGCTGAGTGATTTTCTTGTTGATAGAAGTGGATGCAACCAAGGAGAAGTTACCAAGTAGTTTGTGAACTTCTGAAGCTTTAGACATTTTGCTCATTGACATCTTGGTTTTTCAGGCACATGAGTTATTGTATTTGGGGTGAATATCTGGTCACAAAGGTGTGGTATTGCTGTAATTGTATTTATTTTACTAGCATTTAAGTGTTTTTGCATAATGTTATTCGTCCACCACAAGCAAAACTGTACCATTGCTTAAACCAATTTGTAGTTATTTGATGTGTACTTTTGAGATTTGGGACTTTTCATGTGAACACATACTGTAGATCTTGTCCATTTCTGTGGGATTTAGAACATTACATGGCACTTAACTCTCAGACACTCTGCTTGTCTTTAAGTCTTTTTTATTACCTTCAAACAAACCTCTTTAGGATTTGAGGAATTAGTGGCACACACCCACCACAATGCACGATGCACTGAGGAATCTGCTTCTGTGTGTCTTTCTCTGAGACACCTATTGTGTGCACACCTCAGAGGAATGATCACAATGCACACTGATGAAACTTCAACTTCATAGTACTAGTTCTACATTTAAAAAATATTTTGAACATTTTAAGAATGTTACATGCCAGGACCAGCGGTTTAGTAGTTGGTGTGTAACATCCCATGTACAGAGGCTGTGATATTGTTTGAATCCGAACCTGTGGCTCCGCGTGTCATTCCCGCGCTCTCGTTCCCTGAAGAATATTACATGCTGCAGAAATTAAAAACGTAAATGGAGAAAAAAGTAGAAAAGAAGATTGTGGTTTCTTGCATATGGGTAAAGAAATTCCAGGCTAAGCCTCTCTTATATTCACTGCCCTATCCAGTTCAACCCGTGTGGTTAAGGTCATGACCCCGATACTTGGCACCCAGCATCGTAAAGATCGTCACTCTTGTTTAAAAACCTGCCCCGACTTCTGATGCCAGGATGAGTCATTCAGAAACTTGAAGACTTCAGCGTTGCATGGAGTCGTCATTCCCTCCAGTATATTTACCCCCCTGAACGCTACAGTCTACATGTTCTGGCAAAGTGTCATTCTGATTTTACTTCACCAGCTGTGTGGAAGTGGGGTTTGAATTTCAAAATGCTTATCCAGACAAAATATTTTTGGTATTTTTTTATTGCCAATTAATTGCTGCTGCTTCTATGAATATTGTTGTTGTACTTTTACTGCACTGTTGTGCTTACCAGCTGAGAAAAATATGTAGCTTCTCTGCCAAGAGATCCACATGGAAGAAAAAGGCTACTGGATCACCTAATTATTTTAGGTAATATTCCTATATCCTTCATCCCAAAATGTATTTAATATGATGATCAGGATTTTGATTAAAGAGAGATCTGTGCACAAAAAACTGATTAAATTCCAAGTTTCATATGAACATTTTCTTAGACAAGCGTGTGCTTTACATTATACCATGAGAGTGATCAAAATGAAATTAATAGTCCAAATGATGAGCAAAACAAAATCACAGATAACATTTTCTACCTCCATGTCAGTGCTTACAAACTTAGGGTTCGAGCTCTGTGCAGTGCCAAAGATCTCATAAGGTTTGTCTGCCCTGAGGTTGCCACAGTTAGATTTACACATTAAAATAAAATCATCATAACGCATTGATTGAATCATTTATAGAAACTGGTTGGAACACTAAATTGGAGTAAGTAACCTGGTGTGCTGAGGTTACTTAACCTCCTGCCCTCTGCTCCACAGGTACACAGAGAGGTTGGTCTTCATTTGAAAATAAGGAGTTAAGCTAATTTGATTTCATTTATTTTGGTTAATAAAATAATTTACGCCTTCATCTTGTGTCTCCCATCTTTTGTTGTGACCTCCTGAGCCGGGTCATGAAACATAAACAGATACAATTAAAGTCTTGGGTTTAAAAGGACCACTGTAGTTAACTGTTAATGAGAGGAGAGAGCAGTCTTGTGATGCCAGCTCTGTACAGACATGTGAGAGTAATTGAGAAACAGTGAGAGTTTCCTGTAAAGATTTAAAGGATGATTTGATAGCCTTCTTAAGTGAAGTCAGAGATGAAGATATTTTAAAGAAAAGCATCATCCATATTTAACTCTGAATCAGGGAACACATGATGTGTTTTCACTTCTGTTATTTGTCAACAAAGCTTCTGAACTATCTTTATGAAATTATGAAAAGATCAAGACTGTCCCCTGCTGGGTGTGAGGTGAAATGGCATTCATGACAGACCAGCAAAGATAATGTACCGGTTTTAATTGTTCCACACGCGGACACAAACACTTAACTGTATAGATCAAGATCAGTGGTCATAGGATTGAGCATCTTTCAGCAGATTTTTCTGTTTATTTTTAAAGCTGCTGATTGAGTGACAGTTCTTCATATCGTCTGGCAAAGAGTTCAATTAAGTCTAAGTCCATGCTTTCACACAGAACGCTGATTGCCCAAAAGCAGAGCGACGAAAGGCTATATGAAAATCTCTTGTCAAAGATATTCTTGTAGATTTTATCGAGTCTACTCAGCGAAAGTTAATAAAAAATAATAATCCGTAATTAAACTGTGATCCGATCAAAATTAATGGTTTGTCTTTCTTTGGCTTTCAAACGAAACCAAACCAATATTGGCCTGGTTTTCAATTTCCGTTAGTCCTGCCCATTTTCCCTTTAAAATTGGATATTAGAAATCAGCTGTTTTTAGTGGCAGTGTCAGACAGTTCACAAGTTGTTTATTATTCAGTTTTTTCCCCACGACCTCAAGCGAGTCCCGACTGCCTCCCACTCGCCTCAATAACTTTTTTTGAGATTCTTTCTATTCCTCTTTGTTACCACTCTGATTTTTTCCTCTGACCTCCGCTGAACCCGCCTGCCTTCCAGACCCACGACGGAGGGCCAGCGGGGGAGGTCGGAGGTCACGGCAATCAGATGTGTTTGACTTCAGGAAAAAGGAAAGACTCTGTTTTAGTTCTTAGCTCCTGTGTGAACTGATAGAGTCTGAGTGTGTGGAGAGGAGAGATGACTGTCATATGGCTCGTCACTGTTCCTCTCTGCAGTATTATTCCAGTGTCGCTCTGTCAAACAACTTCATATTCATAATCAGAAATAAAACAATCTATACTCAAAAAGCAATGCTTGTAAAGATAATAATACCAATTCTCGTGTGAATGTAGCAAAGTCAGAAGATCGAAACAACACATGGAGAGAGGAATGAGAGAGAGCAGACTGGCCTGTATGAAGTCACATTCAGAGTCAGGGGGTTTCTTCAGTAGCATGGAGACATGTTGACCGCAGGAGACTTCTTCTGAATGGTAAAATCTGTCTTCTTGGAAAACCTTTGAATCAAATCAACAAGACATGGTAGTTCAGATACAACAGCCAAAGTGGTCTAACTACACTTTGAGAAGACAAGGATGACACTTGTTGAGTGTTTGCAAAACTCCAACAGCAATCTGGCAAAACAGTTAAATTAACTGTATTTGTATACATTCACATTAAAATAGAAGTGTCTAGGTTTTGCGTTTGATTTAAAAAAAGAAAAAAATATTTATATGTAGCGTATACATATATACTTTTTCACGCAACGTCACTTGAGTCCCGTCTGCCTCCTACTCCCACCGTCAAGAGAGCAGGGAGGGATGCGACGAGGTTGCCACAAAATATGGTTAAAATTTGAATTCAGTGTATTTGTATATATTCTCCTGTGTCACTATTGCGACAGTTAGTAAATGCAGATATGTAGGAGGGAAATAGTAAATGTTTGATTTAATAAAAAAATATGCATATGTGTACACAGAGATTTTTTTTTTTTCGCGACCTCTCCTGACCATGCATCACGCCTGTTGGGGGGCGGGGGAGTGTGAGGTCGCCACGACTTCTCCTAACCCTTCCTCTCCCGATTTAGAGGAAAACTTTGGGGAAAAAAACCCTATACATAGAGAGAGAGAGTTTCTCCAGGGATTTTCGTGGAAAACTTCTGAATTACAGATAGATCTTACCTGAAGCAGTTAGCCATCTGAGATCATGGTCTACCAGGTCACTAGAGAGTCAAGTATTGCTCATCCACGTCTTCATCCAGCACATTTCTATCACCAGGTAGGAACACCAGGAGTTTCTGTCCTGGGTCGAAGGTTCTCGGCCTGGCTGACTTGTCATAACTGGACTTGTTGCTGCTGGCCGTCCGCCATGTGCAATTGAGCCAGCTCGTCCATTTGCTGCTCTCTCATCTGGACGACACAGAATACAACGTTCAACTCAACTTTATTTATATTAGCACCTTTCATGCATAAAACATGCAGCCCAAAGTGCTTCACAGAATATAACACACAGAATGCCAATCATTTGTATTGACAAAAAAAAAAAAAAAAAAAAAAAATACAAGCAGCAGAAATCCCTATTAATTAAAAGTCAGATTAAAAAGGTGGGTCTTTAGTTTACTTTTAAAAACACACAGAGCCTTCTGTTCTGATGTCCAGAGACAGCGACTTCCTTAGTTTGGGAGCATAAAAACTGACCTCAACAGATCCCACTCTCCGCTTGCCTCCCTCCCAGATCTCTCTCAACACTGCAAATGGGCCCCAAACTGCATGTCCATACAAAAGAAGAGAAACTAGTGGAGGATTGTGGTACTTACCTGCATGCAAAGAGGTAGAGCAGCCATTGATTCCAGCCTGTGCCAGTGTTGTGTACAAACTTGGTCTGGTTAAAGTACTACATTAGCCCATCTGTTTAAGGATGATCTGGTGTGATCCTGAGTCTCCTGATACCAAGTAACTGGTACACCTGTTTCAGCAGAGTAGACAAAGTTAGTTCCCTAATTAGTTAATATTTCACAAGGAAGCACATATTTGAAAAGACGAAATAGAAGCAACTGATTTTGCCTTTATGGATTTTAATGGAAAGACTGGATACGTATAAGACTAGTCTGTTATTACCAGCATGTGTTATTTGGCACTGAGGTCAACTTTTACAAAACTGAGCAACATCTCTAAAGCAGGATAAAGCAGCACATTTCAACAACAAGCCAATTCAAAGTGCTTTACACAACACCAAAAACAGCATAACGAAACAAGCAATAATAAAATAGACAATTGAAGTCACTAAAACAATTCAATCATTCAATTTAATCAGTTAATTGCAGAGTCCGAAAATAACACCCGCCATGCGGCAAATACAGGTAGATTTTCCATTTAGCGAGTATTTCAGAGGGTTATCTGCCACAAGGTGGGTAATTTACCCAACAGTCATCAAAACTACGCTATTGGCATTTAGCGCATTTTATGTAGCTGCAGCTATTCTCCTCTATGCGGCCATGACCGCTGTGTATACAGGGTCTGAGACACACCAACATTCATTTCAGTGCAAATGCACACACATACACACGCGCCAGCCACCGTGTGCGACGCGGCGCACCTCTTTTATCTTTTAGTAGTGCATCAACACACAATTGATACATTTGGACCAAGTCGGGAACACGAGTGACCCGGTTTAACTTCGATTCAACTTTTTACCTCACTCTCACCATGTCTGCAGCTGACAGTAGGTATAGTGGGCGCTAAATGCAGGCTGTACTAATGAACAGGCTGATTATATTAAGTGTCTAATACTGTCAAAGATAAATTCCTTGGAATTATAATGCATTATTCTCTGATGGATGGGTCTAGGAACTACCCATTTAAAAAATAAAGGCCGGCAAATATATTTTTCAAATATCTCAATTTCCTGCTCTGATAAAATGATTGAATCTGTGATCGATTCAACAGAACATAATGCTTTCACTATAAAATGTTCTGTAACATATTATTATGTTATTTCGGCCAGTAAAAAAAGAAACGTTTGACCAGTGCATTTTTTTATCTACCCGCCACCTTAGCCGGTGAGTCAAAAAGGACCCTGGGTTATTGTATGCAGAATTCTGGTGCCAGAAATTTATACAGTGGTTTGTACAGATAAATAAATTGATATTATCCACTAATATTTTTGTGCTCTTGCACCTCTGCTGACTTACCTTTCTGGGGTATTCACCGGGCCTGTAGGCCCTCCTTTATTCCTTTGTAAAAATAAAAATAATTCTTGCAAGAAAAAATAAATGAAGCAAAAAGTGTGGAACAGAAGAAGAGACTGAGCTCTAAACAATCCCAGTCTGGGCCCTTGAAGCTCTGTACACTCTTTGATAAACTGTTGAAACCTACCAGCTCTGTTCCACTCCAGCTCCAAACTGCATCTACCTCAGAGTCCCTCAAGCCTGGTCTTATATAGGAGCTGGAACCTACCAAAAGGGGTTGGAAATCAATTCACTCTCAGGTGAGTGTTACCTGTTCTACAAACAACACAAACTATCTGCAATGAAACTAAAAGCATGTCAAAATACATTTCAGTTTAGTAAATACTCATACTAAAACTGCCTTTTAAACCACAATCTTTCCTTGAATTTCCCTCGGGATCAATAAAGTATCTATATATCTTAATCTCAACAACCTAAACATCCCTCCACTTCGACCAAACATGGCACCATGACACCCCCCCATATGAACCCAAAGCTTGGTTCAGCTCTGTTTGGCATTTCCTGGTTGACGGAGAATAATGCACTCAAGTCTGTGGAGCAACAGGTGACTGACAGTGTTTATTTGATGTGTAACAATGAATAAAATGTTTTAATGTAAAAATAATCAATGTGTGTTTTTCTTTGGTTGAAAATGTAATGTTTGAAGTCATTTGTGAATGAGCTATTTAAGTTTTATCAGAAGTTATTCACATAAAGGACTCGCTGCTAGTCATGCTAAGCTAACATTAACGAATGCCTCTCAAATTGTCAAAAACTCAAACCTCGAGTCTTCAAAGTAGAATCTGAGTCCCCAAAAGCTGAGTGTCTGAACTATTCAAATATAGGTGTCATATCCTGTTTGAACATTGCAATTACCATGTGCAATTGTAATGTGGTTAGCCTTTTGTCATTCTGTTAGCATGTAGCTGCAGCATTTATTGTTTTTATTTTATTTTTTTCTTTATTTTTACAGGGACAGTGCATATTAATAAACATTTCTGTAAATATGCCAGAGTTAGCCAAAAGGCTAATTTTCATCTGTTGTCCCTGGCCAGATTTTATAAAGGGCTCTCTAAAAAAATTGGAAGTATGGCAGTAGTTTTTTTTTTTTTTTTCATTTATTGAAATGTTTGCATGTAGTGAAAAGGTTTTTGCATTCATGAAATATTTACACAGTTGACCCTCGGGGCCACCGTACATCATACTACATTTAGTGTTGTTAAAAAAGTAACTGGTCCTGCATACAATAGAAAAGAATTGACGTAGGTTCGGATTGATTAAATGTAGTCTCTTAAGTTATTTAGGGAGCATCAGTGTAACTAAAAAACTCCTGTTACTAGTTGTCGAGTCATGCAGCGCTGCAACACACTGCTGTGACCGGCAGATGGCAGTAACGACGCTGCGTGACAACCAAACTAAACTTGATGTTTTAAAAAAAAAGAAAAAGTTGCAGAAAAAGAAAAAAGAAAAAAAAAAAGGACGGAAGCCGGCTTCAGGAGCGACAAGCAGCAGCCTAGCTAATAACAAGCAGTGACCTGGGGGTGAACTTCAGCGTGTAGCTCATAACTTTACTGAGAAGAGAGAAAGATAAAGTCAGTCTCTCTTCAGACGAGGGAAACAAGGAAGTGAACAGCACACTGACTTCCACTTTGTTTTCCGCCGGTAAGTCCCGTTTGTTTTGGACTCTTTCTGCTTTCTTTCTTCCCGCGGCGTTTTGAGGATCATGTGATAAAATGAAAGTTGGATTTTGCTCTTTGTTAGGATAATGTTTGTTTAGTCTCGTAACTGTACTTCATTGTTTAGTGGACACGTAGGACATGTGTTTGTCTTTGTGTGGTTTATCATCCCCCCCTTTCCTCGAAGACGCGTTTTTGGAAGGTGATGTGAAGACAAAAGTTAGCAGCTGGACATCTGTAACCATTGTTGTCCCCATGCAATGTTACAACCAACTAGAGATGAGAGGCAATTTACACTTTTTAAAACCCTTTTCAAAGTTCACTTGACCCAGTGAAGCTTCAGCTGAGTGATTGTTGTGCAGACTTTACTGAGTGTGGGGACATGTGAATGTGTCCCTGATGAAGACTTTTTATGCTTTAAGGGGACATATTATGAAAAAATCCACTTCTACAGTGCTTTGGAGCATTTATTTGGGTGTCTTTGAGTGTCTATCACTCCACAAAACATGAAATAAATCCATCCAGTCCTGTTTGTGGTCTGCTTAAGTCTTACCACACAGAGAAAATGCTCCATTTCAAATGTACTAAGTTTGTGACATCACAAGTTGCATTGTGGTGATAGCCCAGCCCAAAGAAGATAAAAACACAGAAACAGTCTCACACACTTGACCAAAGGCCTCCTTGAGTGAGAATCTGTCCTTACCACACGTCAAAGACACAGTCCTACTGATGTGCCTTTATTTGTATTCTGTGGTAACTTTATTTTTTAGAGATACGACAGTGGATAGAGTCAGGAATTAGGACAAGAAAGAGCTGTGAATGACGTGCAGGAAAGGTGCCAGAGGTCAGATTAGAGCCCGGGCCGCCTGCTTGGAGGACTTTATCATTGACCGGTCCTTATCTTTAAGAACAAGACCCCAGATCTCAGTTAGATCCACTGACACTTAAAGAGAACCCGTGGAAGAATCAGCCTTTAATGAATAAGTAATGTCAAGGTGTAATGATGCGTGCTGCTGTCAGACGAGAAAACATGAAAGACACGGTAATAGGTGTGTCTCTGACTAGAGCAACATGGCAACAAAAGAGCCTTTAGTCTGCTAGTTTCATGTGAACCCTGCTGACATGGAGCTGATGAATACTAACTATAGAGCCCGACAGATTGATCAGCCAGACGATAATATCGGCTGATATCAGCATACGCTATCCATGTGCCAGTCAAATAGCATCATTTCATTGACGTAACATTGTATTACAGGAGTAATGGTAGCAGTAGTAGAAGCAGTTCTCTTCCACCAGCAGGGGGCGCTATGTTGAATGCAAAAAGCTTCATCAGTCTCCAGAGTGTCAAGCGCGGATGCACGAACATTTTGTCTCCGTTATAAATCTTTTCCACAAGTGTTTCTGCATCTGAGGGATCAACGTAATAAATGTGTCTCTGCAGCTCAAACGCAGATCCATAAAGATACCGGCTGATATATCGGGATCAGATTTTTTTCCCCCGTATTGTCAGGCCCTAACTAATTCATGACATAATGTTTTTAACTTGTGATTTGTAAAAGAAGAAAGCCAGATAAATATTAAACCAAGTTAAGAAAAAGCCTAAATAATAATAACTAACCCTAATAAAACATTACAAACTAGTTATTGGTCAAATATTAGACGTCACCTTTCGTGTCGGATTTTCAAAATCAAAGTATGAAACAACTTAAACTGTTGGTTGTGTCGAAGCTCGTGATGTTATCAACAGAAGTATCCTCCAGATGAATGTAGCCAGTTGTTTGATATGACAGTGATTGTGTGAACCTTTTATTTGTACGTTAGATGTTAATGTGTCGCTCTCCCCTCTGCACAATATTACAATATAAACGGCTGTTTTCACAACCCGAGGTACTGTATGTGATTTATCTTGTTCATGTTAAACTTTCTCCACACAGATCTGTTAATCGTGACCCTGACAGATGTAAAGATGTATGTTCAGCTGGAGGATAAAGTCCTTTTTTTATACGTTCCATAAATCATTTCATAAGCCCGACAGAGGCCCCGCCTCCGTTAGTGAGAAATGTTTGTGTTGATGACTTAGAAAAATGATAGTCCTGTTTTTCAGTACACAGACGGCTCTCTTTTGTCCCCTTTGCTGTTCCTGTTTGTAAACAAAGCTCTCTTCTCGAGCGCTCTGTAAATGTTGAGTTTGCGAGCGTGTCGAGGCGACGGCTGATAACGTCACCAGCACTCCATCAACCCTTCGTGTTTAAGAGCTGACGTCTGTGTCCATGCTGGATTAGTTTTGTGCACATGTCCGTTTGATGAAGTAATAATTAACGGACTCGTTGTTATCTGAACTCTCCTCAGATGTTAAACGGGTTCAGCTGCGGCCTGCTCAAAGTGTTTCAGTCAGTCCAAACAGCATGAAACCTGTGAGCACGTCAGCCACCGTATCAGAGACTAATGAGCAGCTCCTCCCTCTCCATGTGGTCAACACGACACAGGCAGACGCTCTCAAAGGTTAAAAGCCTTTTATAGGAGCACGATTGTTGATCTCCGGCCTCGCGCTGATGACAGAGGTGACTCATCCGTGGTCGACGGCCTCCAGGTGACGTCTGGGGAGGGTTTTAATCAGACTCCTAAGTGTGTGTGTGTGTGTGTGTGTGTGTGTGTGTGTGTGTGTGTGTGTGTGTGTGTGTGTGTGTGTGTGTGTGTGTGTGTGTGTGTGTGTGTGTGTGTGTGTGTGTGTGTGTGTGTGTGTGTGTGTGTGTGTGTGTGTGTGTGTGTGTGTGTGTGTGTGTGTGTGTGTGTGTGTGTGTGTGTGTGTGTGTGTGTGTGTCGTAGGAACACTATAACCAGCAGAGCGGGCAGACAGGAGACTGTTACACATAATGAGTCTGTCTGCTTCCTCATTGTGTCGCCTTCCTTTTCCGTTTTGTCCATTAAGTCATAAAGACGTGACATTTATCGGCCTCCGTTTGCTTCCAAAAAATGAAAACATCTCAAATGAAGGGTGGACACGGCTCATTTCCCTGTGATGAAAAACAGCCGTCAGCAGCACTGGGTAGAAGAGTTTCAGAGCTGAAACCAAAACATCACGTTTCTAATTTCTTCATATTTCATTTGTGTTTGCTGTGTAAAATTCTTGTTTCTGATTGGCTAGTTATGCATAGCAATGGTCTGATATTTCCCTACAGATCACTGATCAGGAAAATTCACCGTTACTAAGAGAAGCAGACGGTTGCTAGGGACATGTAACCGCATCAATCCGTCGAAAAGGAGTGTGGTGTATTTGACGTCGATTCGCTGACTGGGGGAGAAAAGAGAAAGGAGAGGATAACTGCAGAGGAAAGAAGGGCTTCAGCTCGGTTTAGTGTGGCCTGTCGTCGCCTCACATGTTAGTCTTGATTAGTTGGTTATCTTTGGGTAATAAAGTAGCACATGGCACCAAACCCCCCCCCCCCCCCCCCCCCCCTCCATAGTAGAGGACACTGTTATTTCTGGGTACCAAGGTTAAGCGGGGTCACGTGTGAGATTTGGTTCAGGTATGTGCCAGCAGAAAGTCCCGGTCACAGGAAGACCATGTCTGATGTTCGGCGGCCTGAGTGTTTAAACACTTCCAGAGGAATAATCAGCTCCGTGTGCGAGTGGAAGTGACTTGTAGGCATTCAAAGAACGCGTGGAGCGCATATCTGAGGGGTGACATGAGCCTTCCATCTGTTTCTGGCTGCTTTTCCCTTCGACTCAGCTGTTTATCCTGTATGAAGGGGTCAGGGTGGTGATGTTGGTGTTTTTGTGTGTGTGTGTGTGTGTGTTTGGGGGGGGCGGGGGGGGGGGGGTGGTTGCTTGACCATGTTGATGTGTGAAACATGAGCTGGGATTGACTGTGGACATTTACTACAAGTTTCGGCTACATTTGACTCTCAGGTTTTTGGCTCCGTTTAGAGGAAGTCTGAAAATTCAGAGTTGGCTAAACAACAGGATAACACCTCACTGAATACCAGAGGTCTAAAACAGTACTCGTATACTGTTGAATATTGTGGTCGGTTTCCAGATTCAATGTTTTTAGCTTCACGTGTTAAAAGTAGTGCTATGGTGTTTGATTTTCAAGGAAAGGATTTTATGCATTTTACTCTTTACACTGAAGCAGTTTTCCTTTAGATTATGAATTAATATCAATCTGGGCTTTCTTATAATTTGCAGTTTGAAATCGGAGCCTATACTCCCTCAACAATGCAGTTCAACCTAACCATGAAGTTGGATCAGAACAATGCACGATGCACAGGGAAGCTTCAGTGTTTAGCCAGCTCTGCGTCAGCACCACTAACACTTATCCGAGTGAGCACGTTTGTGCTCGTGGAGTTTATTAGAAAATGCCTTTTACGGTCGGGTAGAATCGGGTATATCAGAAACTGTTTGCTTTCCATTGCTGCAACAAGTGTCTGTTGGCCATTTTCCGTTACATAAGAGGTGTACAAGTGAAATACAAAGCAGAGTAATGTGATCCACCTCTATGTACATAAAGAAGGACACAATGGAGAGAGACAGGCTGGCCCCTTCTCCAGACCTGTGTCGTCATGGTAACAACAAACAGCAGTAAGGGCTCTTTAGAAAGCATGATGTGCCGAGTCATCAGCCGGCTCACGTGGTAGTAATCGAGGTTGTTTTTGATGTCATACACAGGGGGGTTTAATATGATGTGATATTATTCCAGACTTTTACTCGGGATGAATCGGCTCAACATCGATAAAGTCCCCTGT